>NW_027397102.1:8437183-8628286 GCF_003265705.2 Callorhinus ursinus | reverse complement strand
ATTTTATTTTATTTTATTTTATTTTATTTTATTTTATTTTATTTTATTTTATTATTTTTTGGTTGACCCATTCGTGTTTAGTAGCATGTTATTTAGAGTACATGTACTTGTGGCCTTTCCAGATTTTTTTCTTGTGGTCCACTTCAAATTCCACAGTATTGTGGTCAGAAAGTATGTATGGTATGATCTCAATCATTTTGTACTTGTTGAGGCCAGATTTATGACCTCCTGTGTGATGTATTCTAGAGAATGTCCCATGTGCACTTGAAAAGAATGTGTATTTTGCTGCTTCAGGATGGAATGTTCTGAATATATCTGTTTAGTCCATCTGTTTCATTCAAAACCACTATTTCTTTTTTGATTTTCTGTCTAAATGATTTATCTATTGATGGAAGTGGGGCATGGAAGTCCCTTACTTTTATTGTATTACGATTGATTTCTTTCGTTATGTCTGTTAAATTTGCTTGATATATTTGGATGCTCCCCTTTTGGGTGTGTAAATTTTTACAGTTATATCATCATGTTGCATTGTTCCTTTTATGATGATATAGTGTCTTTGTTTCTTGCTATGGTCTTTGTTTTAAAGTCTATTTTGTCCAATATAAGTATTGTTCCTCTAGCTTTCTTTCTGCTTCCATTTACATGATAAATGTTTTTCCACCCCTTTACTTTCAATATACATCTGTCTTTAGGTCTGAAATGAGTCCCTTTTAGGCAGTATAGATGGGTCTTGCATTTTTATCCTTGAATTTACCTTATGTCTTCTGTTAGGAGCATTTAGTCCATTTACATTCAGAGTAATTATTGACATGTATGCAATTTTGCCATTTTGTTGTTTACAGGGTTTTGTAGTTACCTTCTGTTCCCTTCTTCTCTTACACTCTACCCTTTTGGTTTGATGGCTTTCTTTAGTGATATGCTTTAATTCCTTCCTCATTTTTTTTGTATATCTGTTACAAGTTTTGATTTTTGGTTACCATTATATTTATGTAAACATAGTATGCATATAATAGTCTATATTAAATAGATGATTGCTTAAATTTTGACCCATTGTAAAACCACTGAATTTATAACCCCCACCATGTATTATGTATATAATTTCATACTTTCCATCTTATTCTGTGAATTCATTCACTTATTTTTATAGATATATTGCTTTTACTGCCTTTGTACTTTAACCTTCAAACTGGCTTTATATTTTGATTAATATACTACATATGTTTGTATGTACCTTCATTTTTTTTCCTTTCCTAATTTTCTAACTCTTGATTATTGACCTTTCTTCCTACTCAAATAACTCCCCTAACGTTTCTTGTAAGGCTGGTTTATTGGTGATTAACTCCTTTAACTTTTGTTTGTCTGCATACTCTGCATCTTTCCTTCTATTGTGAAAGATAACCTTGCTGGATAGAATATTCTTGGTTGCACTTTTTTTCTCCTTTCAGCACTTTGAAGGTATCATGCCACACTTTTCTGACCTGCAAAGTTTCTACTGAAAAACCAGCTGATATCCTTATGGGTTTTCCCTTGTGTGTAACTGTTTTATTTTATTTATTTATTTTGCTGATTTTAAAATTCTCTCTTTATCACTACTTTTGGCATTTTAATCATTATGTGTCTCAGTTTGGCCTTTTTTGGATTGATTTTGTTTAGAACTCTCTGTGACTCCTGGATCTGAATGTTTCCTTCCCCAGATCAGAGAAGTTTTCAGCGATTATTTCTTTGAGAAAATTTTTCTTTCTCCTTTTCTATTTCCTTTCTTTTCTGGGATTCTTATAATACAAATGTTATCATAATTGATAATGTCACTGAGTTGCTTTAACCTATTCTTATTTTTTATTAACCTTTAAAAAATTTGCTATTCAGTTTGGCTGCTTTCCATTACTCTGCCATCCAACTTGTTGATCTATTCTTCTGCTTCCTTTCATATACCATTTATTCCCTCCAGTGTGTTTTTATTTTTTATTTATTTTTATTTAAATTTCATTTAGTTAACATACCATACAATACTGGGTCTAGAGTAGAATTTAGTGTTTCATCACTTATATACAACACCCGGTGTTCATCACAATAAGTGCCCTCTTTAATATCCATAACCCATGTAGTCCATTCCCCGCCCCAACCACGATCCGTCAAACCTCAGTTTGTTCTCTATCATTAAGAGTCTTATGCTTTGTTTCTCTTTTTTTTTCTTTCCCTTTCCTGTATGCTCATCTGTTTTCTTTCTTAAATTCCACATATGAGATCATATGGCATTTATCTTTCTCTGATTTATTTCACTTAGCATACTACACTCTAGCTCCATACATGTAGTTGCAAATGGCAAGATTTCATTTTCATTGATGGCTAAGTAATGTATATATATGTGTGTGTGTGTGTGTGTGTGTGTGTGTGTGTGTGTGTGTGTGTGTGTATACTGCCTCTTCTTTATCCACTCACCATTTGATGGACATTTGTGCTCTCTACATAGTTTCCTATTGTTCACAATGCCGCTGTAAACATTGGGTGCATGTACCCTTTGGAATCTATATATTTGCATGCTTTGGTAAATACCTAGTAGTGCAATTGCTGGATCATAGGGGATTTCTATTTTTAACTTGTTTTCCCCTTTTTAAAAATATTTTATTCATTTATTTTAGAGACAAGACAGGTGGAGAAGCAGAGGGAGAGAGAGAACCTCAAGCAGACTCCCCTCTGAGCATGTGGCCTGACATAGGGTTAAATCCCAGGACCCCAAGACCATGACCTGAGCAGAAACTGAGTCAGAGGCTTAACTGCATGAGCCACCAAGGCACCCCTCTATTTTTTAATTTTGAGGAAACTCCATACTGTTCTCCAGACTTGCTGGACAACTTTGCATTCCCACTAACAGTGCAAGAAGGTTGCCCTTTCTGGCATCCTCACCAACACTGGTTGTTTCTCGTGTGGATAATTTTAGCCATTCTGACAGTTGTGAGGTGGTATCTCATAATGGTTTTGATTTGTATTTCCCTGATGATGAGTGACATCAAGCATCTTTTCATGTGTCTGTTAGCCATCTGGATGTCTTTGGCAAAAGTGTCTATTCACGTCTTCTGCCCATGTCTTAACTGGGTTATTTGATTTTTAGGTGTTGAGTTACTAACCCTTTATCAGTTATGTAATTTGCAAATATCTTCTCCCATACTGTAGACTGTCTTTTACTTTTGTTGATTGTTTCCTTCTTTGGACAGAAGAATTTATGAAGTCCCAATAGTGCATTTTTATTTTTCTTTCTCTTGCCTCCAGAGACGAAGAAGTTCCTACATCCAAGGTCACAGAGGTTGCTGCCTGTGTTCTCTAGGATCTTGATGGTTTCTTGTCTCACATTTAGGTCTTTCATCCATTTTGAATTTATTTTTTGTGTATGGTATAAGAAAGTGGTCCAGTCTTCCCAACACCAGTTGTTGAAGAGACTGTCTTTTTTCCACTGAATATTCTTTCCTGCTTTGTCAAAGAAGAGTTGATCAGAGAGCTGTAGGTTTATTTCTCATTTCTCCATTCTTTTCCATTGATTTATGTGTCTATTTCTCTGCCAGTACCGTACTGTCTTGATGACTATAGCTTTGTAAAATAGCTTGAAACCTGGAATCATGATGCCTCAAGATTTTTTTCTTTTTTCAGAATTGCTTTGGCTACTCTGTCTTTTGTGGTTCCATACAAATTTTGGTATTATTTGTTCTAGCTCTGTGAAAAATGCTAGTGGTATTTTGATAGGGATTGCATTCAATGTGTAGATTGCTTTGGTTATTATTGACATTTTAGCAATATTTGTTCTTCCAATCCATGAAAATGGAATGCTTTTCCATTTTTTTTGGTACTCATCTATTTCTTTCATAAATATTCTATACTTTTCAGTGTACAGATCTTTTACCTCTTTAGTTAGGTTTATTCCTCAGTATCTTAATATTTTTGGTGCAGTTGCAAATGGGATAGATTCCTTGACTTCTTTTTCTGGCAGTTCATTATTGGTGTATAAAAACAACAAATTTATGCAAATTGTTTTTATATCCTGCAACTTTGTTGAATTCATGTATTAGTTCAAGCAATTTTTTGGTGGAGTCCTTATGGTTTTCTACAGAGTGTCATGTCATCTGCAAATAGTAAAAGATTGACTTCTTCCTTGCTATTTGGGTGACATTTTATTCTTTTTGTTTTCTGATCCTGAAGGTAAGACTTCCAGTACAATGTTAAATAGTAATGGTGAGAGTAAACATACTTGTTTTGTTCCTGATCATAGGGGAAAGGGTCTCAGTTTTTCCCCATTGAGGTTGATATTGGCTGTGGGTTTTTCACATATGACCCTTATGTTTTTGAGGTATGTTCCCTCTATCCCTACTTTGTTGAGGGTTTTTAACAAGAAAAGATGTTGTATTTTGTTGAATTATTTTTCTGCATCTATTGAGGATCATATGGCTCTTATCCTTCATTTTATTAATGTGGTGTATCATGTTGTTTGATTTGAGATTATTGAACCACACCTGCAGTCCAGTAATAAATCTCACTTGTTCATTGTGAATAATTCTTTTAATGTACTATTGAATTCTATTTGCTAGTATTTTGTTGAGAATTTTTTCTTCAATGTTCATCAGGGCTATTGAAATGTAATTTTTCCTTTTCAGGGGGTCTTTGTTTTTTTGAAAGTTTTCCTTCCACTTCTATTTTTTTTAAAAGATTTTATTTATTTATTTGATAGAGAGAGACATAGCGAGAGCAGGAACACAAGCAGGGGGGAGTGGGAGAGGGAGAAGCAGGCTTCCTGCAGAGCAGGGAGCCCGATGTGGGGCTCGATCCCAGGACCCCGGGATCATGACCTGAGCCAAAGGCAGACGCTTAACAACTGAGCCACCCAGGCACCCTATTTTTTTTTTTTGAACAGTTTGAGAAGAATAGGCATTAACTCTTATTTAAATGTCTGGTAGAATCCCCTGGGAAGCTATCTAGTCCAGAACTTTAGTATGTTGGGAGATTTCTGATTATTGATTCAATTTCTTTGTTTCTTATGTGTTTGTTCAAATTTTCTACTTCTTCTGTATCAGTTTTGGTAGTTTGTAAATTTCTTAGGATTAATCCATTTCTTCCAGGTTGCCCAGTTTGTTGGCATATTTTTTCATAGTGTTTCCTTCTAAGTGTTTGTATTTCTGTGGTAATTGTTGTGATATCTCCTCTTTCTTTCATGATTTTATCCATTTAGATATTTTCTCTTTTCTTTTTGTTAAGTTTGGCTAAGGGTTTATCAATTTCATTAATTCTGTCAAAGAACCAGCTTTTAGTTTCTTTTTTCTTTTTTTTAAGATTTTATTTCTTTATTTGACAGAGAGAGAACACAAGCAGTGGGAGAGGCAGAGGCAGAGGGAGAAGCAGATTCCCTGCTGAGCAGCGAGCCTGACATAGAGCTCGATCCCAGGACCCTAGAATCATGACATGAGCCAAAGGCAGCTGCTTAACCAACTGAGCCACCCAGGCGCCCCCAGCATTTAGTTTTATTAATCTGTTCTACTATTTTTTTGCTTGTTTCTATATCATTTATTTCTGCTCTAATCTTTATTTCCCTTCTGCCATATTTAGGTTTTATTTGAGGTTCCTTTTCTAGCTCCTTTAGGTATAAAGTTAAGCTGTATATTTCTTACTTCTTGAAGCAGACCTGTATTGCAATATACTTCCCTCTTATGACTGCCTTTGCAGCATCCCAAAGATTTTGGACTGTCCTATTTTCATTGTTATTTATTTTCATATATTTTAATTTCTTCTTTATTTTCCTGATTAACCAATTCATTCTTTAGTAGGGTGTTCTTTTAACCTCCATGTTTTGAGGTCTTTCCAATTTTCTTTTCCTGTGGTTGACTTCAAGTTTTATTGCATTGTGGTCTGAAAATATGCATGTATCATCTTTATTTTTGTACTTCTTGAGGGCTGATTTGTAACCCAGCATGTGATTTATTCTGGAGAATGTTCTATGTGCACTTGAAAAGAATGTGTACTCTGTTGCCTGAGTATGAAATGTATTGAATATATCTGTTAAGTTTATGTGGTCCACGTGCCATTCAAAGCCATTCTTTCTTTGTTGATTGTGTGCGTAAATAATCTTCCCATTGCTATAAGTAGGGTGTTAAATTTCCCTACTATTATTGTATTATTATCAATGAGTTTCTATGTTTATTATTAAATGATTTATATATTTGGGTGCTTCCATGTTGGAGGGGCATAAATATTTACAAATGTTAGATTTTTTTTTTTTTTTGGCAGGCTCTATACACAGTGTGAGTGTGGAGCCCAACATAGGGCTCAAACTCATGACCCTGAGATGAAGAACTGAGCTGAGATCACAAGTCAGCCACTTCACTGACTGAGCCACCCAGGAGCCCCATAATTGTTAGAACTTCTTGATGGATAGACCCCTCAATTATTATGTAATGCCCTTCTTTATCTGTTAAAGTATTTGTTTTAAAATCTAGTTTGTCTGATATAATTATGGCTAATCCAGCTTTCTTTTAAGAGCCATTAACATGATAAATATTTCTCCATCCTGTATTTTTCAATCCACAGATGTCTTTAGTCTAAAATGTGTCTCTTTTAGGCAGCATAAAGATGGATCTTGTTTTGTTTCATTTTTAATCCATTCCGATATCCTATGTCTTTTGACTGGAACTTTTATTCCATTTATATTCAGAGTGATTATTGAAAGATATGGATTTATGGTGCCTGGGTGGCTCAGTCTTTGGGCGTCTGCCTTCGGCTCAGGTCATGATCCCAGGGTCCTGGCATCAAGTCCCACGTTGGGCTCCCTGCTCAGTGGGAAGCCTGCTTTTTCCTCTCCCAGTCGCCCTGCTTGTGTTCCTGCTCTCGCTGTCTCTCTGTCAAGTAAATAAATAAAATCTTAAAAAAAAAGAAAGATATGGATTTAGTGCCATTGTGTTACCTGTAGAGTTGGTGTTTCTGGTGATGTTCTCTGGTCCTTTGTAGTCTTTGTTGCTTTTGGTCTTTCTTTCTCCAATCACAGTGCCCCCCTTAAAATTTCTTGCAGGGCCTGTTTCGTGGTCATGAAGTCCTTTAATTTTTTTTTTTTTTTTTTTTTTGGGGCACTCTATCTCTCCTTTTATTCTGAATGGCAGCTTTCCTGGGTAAAGAATTCTTGGATATTCTTGGAATTCTTGCATATTTTTCCCATTCAGCACATTGACTATTTCCTGTCATTTTCTTCTGGCCTGCCATATTTCTGTGGACAGGTGTGCTGCAAATATGATCTGTCTTCCCTTGTAGGTTAAGGACTTTTTTTCCCTTGCTGCTTTCAGGATTCCTTTCTTTGTCTGTGTATTTTGTGAATTTGACTATGATATGCCTTGGCAATGACTGGTTATGGTTGAGTTTAATGGAAGTTCTCTGTGCTTCCTGGATTTTGATGTCTGTGTCCTTCCATAGATCAGAGAAGTTTTTAGCTATAATTTGTTTGCATAAACCTTATCTCCCTTTTTCTCTCTTTTCATCTTCTGGGACTCCTATGATATGAATGTTATTATGTTTTAATATGTCACTGAGTTCCTGATGTCTACCTTTATGATCAATTACCTTTCTTTCCCTTTTTTTAGATTTATTATTTCCATAATTTTATCTTCTATATCACTGATTTGCTCCTCTGCTTCATCCATCTATATTTTTAAGGCCTCTGTTTAGGTTTTCATCTGAGTCAAAGCATTTTTAATTTCAGCCTGACTAGATATTAGTTCTATCGCTGCAGTAACAGATTATCTAGTGTCTTCTATGCTTTTTTCAAGCCCAGCTAGTATCTTTATAATTGTTTTAAATTCTAGTTCAGACATCTTACTTATATCTGCATTGATTAAATCCTTGACCATGGGTTCCACTTCCTCTTCTTTCTTTTGGGGTGAATTTCTCTTTGTCATCATTTTGTCCAGTAAAGAAAAGAAGAAGGAAAAACAAAAAACAGAAACAAAGAAAAAGAAAAACAAATAAACAAAAAAATTCCATCTTAGGTGTGCTTTGGTTTGTTTGTTAAAAGAATGTAGGTCTAATAATAATAATAATAATAAATGAAGAATAAAGTGGCAGAATACACATTCTTTTCAAGTGCATATGTTACATCCTCCGGAATAGATCACATATTAGGTCACAAATCAAGCTTCAACAAGTACAAAAAGATTGATATCATACCATACATATTTTCTGACTACAACAGTATGAAATTTGAAGTTAGCCACAAGAAAAAATTTGAAAGACCACAAATACATGGATGTTATACAACAGGCTACTAAACAAGAATTGGTCAAGCAGGAATTCAAAGAAGAAATAAAAACATGGAAAAAATGAAAAGGAAAACACAACTGTCCAAAACTTTTAAGATACAGCAAAAGCAGTCTTATGAGAGATGTGTATAGCACAGGCCAATTAAAGGAGCAAGAACAATGCAATGGGTATTTATCACAATTTCTTGGGAACACAGGTTTTCTAGTCAGGGAAAAAAGAATATCTTCTCTCAGAGTGCTGGGCACCAGCTGTGATACTACAGTGTTAACTAGATTTTGGAGTGGAATTGGGCAGATGAAAATAAAGGTATTTATCTTAGTTTCTCTGATTTTTGGTATTATCTTTCTTGTTCATTAAGCAAGAAAGTAAGGCCTTCTCCTGAAGAACTTTCTGTCTGCACTGAGACTGAACTTCTGAACTGTGGGCTTTCTTTGAGTCTATTGAGGCAATACTAGTGTGGGAGGATGGGTACAGACAATTCAACCCTGGTCTTGTGGTCTATTGAATTCTGATCTCCTTCCCCAATCTGCCTGGTATAATTTACTTTTCAGATTCACAGATAGCTGACTTATTCATTGTGAAAGTGTTTTATATTTGCATTCAGTGGGAGAGAAGGGGTGGACTATGCTTGCTCTGATCCAAAATCATCTCACTTTATCTGCCTTTTCCCAGACTTTCTCTACTTCTTCTCATAGTTCCTCTATATTTGTGTATATCTTGATCCTATTTTTTTTACCCTCTCTCATTCTTTCTATTTTCTATCTTTTCTTCCCAGTCTCACTTTCCATGGTTTTATCTTTTTATTTCTTTGTTTCTTTCTGTGGCCCCACTTTTATCTTTATTTTTCTCTACTTCTGTTTTAGTTTTCTCCTGTTTCTCACCTTCTCTTTAATTCTTGCTACCTTTGATATGTTTCTCTCTATATCTCCATTCTCAGTCTACAACACAAATGTCATAGGGTATTTTTTTGTTAACTTATAAGAAATAGTGATAAATAATATGACTGTAAAGGTAACTAATTTCTTAACCAGGAATTGTGCAAATCTTAAAGCAATATGGATATTTATCATTCTCTTATTTTGAAATCTTTGTTTAAATGTAAAATATCTCCTTCACATGTTGGAAGATGTGATCTTTTGAAATTTTATTTATCATCAAATGTTTACTGAATAGTACCTAAAGTATGTGCAGTAGTGTGCGGTATTGTAAATTATATAAGAAATACACTCTACCATCAAGAAACTCACAACCGGGGTGCCTGGGTGGCTCAGTCATTAGGCATCTGCCTTCGGCTCAGGTCATGATCCCAGGGTCTTGGGATCGAGCCCTGCATTGGGCTCCCTGCTCCGCAGAAAGCCTGCTTCTCCTTCTCCCACTACCCCTGCTTGTGTTCCTTCTCTCGCTGTCTTTCTCTCTCTCTCAAATAAATAAAAATTTTTTTAATAAAATGAAACTCACACCCTAGTAGAAGAAATAAAATGTCTGTTTTTTTAACATTTCAGTGCAATTCTACAGAGCCAAAATTATACACATTAAAAAAACAAAAGAGAAGCAAACAGTCATGCAAATAAGAAAACCAATTATCAGATCTTAGTGATTATCATCATGAAGTTTCTTTATCAAAGTCAACAGAATTGTTTTTAACAAGTGGCAAGAACAATCTGTGTATCAGACTTGCAACTATCTTTCATGGTGTTACTGCCATGGTATCTAGAGAAAATTGTATTATGACCAGCCTGGATATATACTTTCTCAATTTTTCAAACCTAGGAGGAGCTAATATCATTCCTACCCACATACTTAGCCTTACCCATTCCACAAAATTAATTAATTAAAAATAAAACAAAACAAACAAATAAACAAACAAAAACCTGTCCCCAATCGGTAGAATACAGTAATTCTGTGTCTCATTACTAGATAATCTGGTTTCTGGTCTTAATTGCTCAACCCCAATAAAAACATAGTGGTGTCAGAATTACCGACCCATGCTCCTGGGAAAAACAACTCAGGATTTATGGTAGAGTTCCTTTTGTCTTCAGTTTTAAAACTGCTTAGGTAAACACCTTTTCCATATGCCTCTTCAGTGAGATTATATCATCCAATTAGATTTGTTCATCACAGTCAAGATTCTATTCTGAGATTCCTCCAAACCCTGGACTTGTTATATTTAATTTGGGTACATTAAGGTTCATGCTATGTGTTGTAAAATTCTTTTTTTTAAGATTTTATTTCTTTTGAGAGAGAGAGAGAGAGTGCAACTGGGGTGAAGGGCAAAGGGAGAAGAAAAGAGAATCTCAGGCAGACTCCACGTGGAGCAAAGAGCCTGACATGGGGCTTGACCTCACAACCATGAGATCATGATGTGAGCCAAAATTAAGAGTCAGACACTTAGCCAACTGAGCTACCCATGCACCCCAAAATTATTTGGGTTTCGATAAAGGTATAGCTCTACCTATCCAACACTATAGTAGTGTAGAAAATACCTTTATTTATTTATTTATTTATTTATTTATTTATTTAAACATATATATTTAAATTTCATCCAAGTTGTTAAGTATATCAATAGTTTCTTCCTATCAACAAATAATATGCAGTTTTAAATTGTACCCACAGCATGTTTTATTATTCACTTATCAAAAGCATTCTTGGTTGCTTTCAGTCACTGGTAATTATAAATGAAGTTGTAATTAACTTTTGCACACAGGTCTTTGCATACACATAAGTCTTTGAAAGTGTTGAATAAATAGAGGAATGTGATTGCTAGATCACATGGTAAGATATCTTTATTTTATTGAAAACTGATAAACTGTTCTCTGAAGTTGCTGTACCATTTTGAATTCCCAGAAGCAATGAATGGGTTTTCGGTTATTTGCATCCTCATCAGCAACTGGTATTATCATATTTTTGGATTTTATCCATTTTAATAAGTGTGTTGTGGTATCTTTTTGTTATTTTAATTTGCATTTTCGTAATAATAATTTATTTTGAGCATCCTTTCCTATGTTTACTTGCCATATATAATTTTTCTTTGAAGACATGTCTGTTTAGATATTTTCCTTTTTTAATTGGGTTGTTTCTTTTTTTATTTTAACATTTTTTTGTATATTTTGGATACAAGTACTTTATCAGATGTATATTATACAAATATTTACTTACAACCTGTTGTTTGCATTTCCATTCTCTTAAAGTATCTTTTGCAGACCAGAAGTTTTTCATTTATTAAAATCCAACTTACTTTTTTCTCTCTCTTTTTGTATTTCATGGGTAATCCTTTGGATGTTGTATCTAGAAATTCATTACCAAAACCAAAGTCATGCAGATTTTCTAATTTTTCTTTTATATATTTTATATTTCTGTATTTTACATTTATTTGTATAACCCATTCTGAGTTAATTTTTGTGTAAAATGTGAAGTTTGTGTCGATGTTAATTTTTTTGGATGTATATACAATTGCTCCAGAACCATTTCTTGAAAAAAGTGTCCTTTCATCACTGAATTGCTTTTTGCTTTTATTTACAATCAGTTGGTTATATGTATAAGGATCTATTTTTGGTGTGTCTATTCTGTTCCATTGGTCTATGGATCTGCTTTCACCATTATCACACTGTCTTGGTTACTATAGCTTTATACTAATTCTTGATATAAGGTTGTCTAAGATCCTTAAATAGCTTATATTTTTTCAAACTTGCATTGGTTATACTAGGGCTTTGGCATTTCAGTGTACATTTTAGCATCAATTTGTCAATTTCTTATTTTTTAAAAGATTTTATTTATTTATTCATTTGAGAGAGAGAGAGAGAAACAGCATGAGAGGGGGAGGGTCAGAAGGAGAAGCAGGCTCCCCGCTGAGCCAGGAGGGTGATGTGGGGCTCGATCCCAGGACTCTGGGATCACGATCTGAGCCAAAGGCAGTCACCTAACCAACTGAGCCACCCAGGTGCCCCAATTTGTCAATTTCTACAAAATGTCTACTGGGTTTTGACTGACACTGTGATATATATACATATATAATATTATATATATAATTATTTTATAATTTGATATTGTTGAAAAATAGATATTTTTAATATCAATTTTCAGTTGTTAACTGCTTGGATATAAGAATACATACCAATAATTCTTTTTAAAGTGGTAATTAAGCCCATAGTAATGATATAATGGGATTGCCAAAAATATTCATTAAATCAAGATGAGGCAGGGAAGGAGGACAGCAAAGAAACAGTGAACGGATTGGAAATTAAAAAAAAAAAGTACCAAGATAGTAAACTTAATCCGAACCAAATTGACAATTATATTATGCAAAAAAGTAAAAAAAAATACTCCATTAAAAAGTGGAAATTGTGAAATTGGATAAAAATATAGAACGCTAGTACTTATTTTTCTTAGAACTGGAAGTTTCTATCTTTTGACCATGTCCATCCAGTTTTCCACCCCCTGCCTCTGGTAAACACACAAATCTGGTCTCCTTTTCTCTGCCTTTTTTTTTTATTCCATTCATAAGTGAGAGCATAAAATATTTGTCTTTCCCTGACTTATTTCACTTAATACAATGACCTCAGGGTCGATACATATTGTTGTAAATGGAAGTGTTTTCTTTCTTTTTTTTTATTTTTGAACTTATGGTACTCATTTTGTAATATATATAAATCAAATCATTATGCTGTACACCTTAAACTTCTACAGTGTTTGTATGTGAATTATATGTCAATAAATTTTTTTAAAAAATGTAAAACCCAATTATATGCTGTATGAAGGAATCTTACTATACATAAAACTATTTAGGTTTATTAAAAATTAAAGATATAGAAACATATACCATCAAAACATTAATCAATATGAAGCTGAAATAACTATATTAATATCAGATAAAATGGACTTCAGAACATGAAAGAAAAAGGGTTTTTATATCAATAGAAGTATTAAATTATTAAAAAGCATAACAATCCTGAAAGTGTATACATCTAAAATATAGCTTCAAAATACAGGAGACAAAGCCACAATTATAGCTTGAGTCTTCAGCTTCCATCTCAATAATTGATAGAACATTTATACAATCAGTAAGTATATAGAAGACTTGAACAACACTTTCAACTAGGTTGATCTAATTGACATTTATGTAACCCTCCACTTAATATCAGCAAAGTACCTGTTTTGTTTTTCAAATATATTAAAATGAATAAAAACCTACTACAATTTTTATAATCATTTGAACATGTACCACTCCAAATCACAGGCATGTGATCGTCAAAACCATACATTATAAAAAAAACTCTTAAGGAGCATAGTTTATAAGATGGTGTACTTTCCACCACAAAGTTATGTATGGATAAGTTATTGAATTTTTCTAAGCCTCAGCTTCTTTACTACAGATAGTAGGCAGTAACAAATTTTTGGCCAGATTTTTATAAATACTAAATAAGATAATGTATGTAAAGGGCTTAGCGCTTCTGTAGGTATAAGGTCTTATAATTTTGCAGATACTTAACAACTTAAATACAAAGTGGAGAAGAAGCAATGCCAGAGTAGTGTGGGGTTAGAAAACTGCAACTTTTGCATTTTTGTCTTATTTTCAAATGAACTGAGCAATAAAGATACCTTGCTCATATGGATTGGTCAATTACTTTTAGGTCAATATTTCAATTAAATTTCTGGAATTTGAGTATCCAAGATACTGTGTAATGAATAGCAACAAAAAAGGAAATGAGTTTAATGAAGGTAGTATTCCATAAGACTTCCTGCTTACCAAGTAGTCCATAATATCACACTCTTGATTGTAATAGTCCTGATATAGCTCCCGAGTGTCTGCTTTATTTAACCCACAAATGAATTCTTGAAAATTACTAAGTCCACCCTCAAAGTCAGAACATATGTGATTTTACTGCATATGATTTTAGACTGCAAAATATGGGAAGTAAAAATGAGCTTCTGATATTAAGGCCTAATCTTTCTTCAATAAGAAACTAAGAAGATCGCTTCAGCCTGTGAGGTAAACATAATATTCTCTGTTAGGCATCCTTTGTTGCACTTTTCCCACTGCATCTGGGAGGTGAAATTATAAGAGGTGAACTCAGCCAGGTGGGTTAATGTTTTGCTGTCTGTCCTTGTCTCCTTCTTAATCATGATAAAATGGATCTAATACATAGACCAAACTGCCATTTATTTCTTTAAATATTTATTTATTTTAGAGAGAGAGAGAGCTTGTGGGGGTTGTGAGGAGAGGGGGAGAGAGAATCTCAAGCAGACTTCTTGCTGAGTGCAGAGCCCCATGTGGGTCTCAATCTCATGACCCTGAGATCATGATCTGAGCCAAAACCAAGAGTCAGAAGCTTAACCGACTGCGCCACATAGGCGCCTCCTGAACTGCCATTTAAACTATGATGTGATCTTGATAATAGAAGCCATGTACTGGGAAATGGAGGAAAAAAGATTAAAAGAGCTGTATCTATGATAACTGGAGACACAATACCAGCCCTGATCACATGTATCAGAATTTTGTGGCTTGTATTCTATTGCCATAAACATATAAACACACTAAATTATATCATAGTTTTTTTTAAAAGTTGTTAAAGAAGAACTTAAGGAACTTACAGACAAGAACAAATGAAAAGAGAAAAATCAAGCTTCATACAGAGCTCTTGCTTTTCTCTTATCTTTCTTTCCTCTTCACAGTTATGTTAGCACAGTTGCCTATACTTACTGACCTCTCTTCCTCACATCCAAATGAGAAAGCTTTCTCATCTTTTTTTTTTTTAAGATTTTATTTATTTGACACAGAGAGACACAGCGAGAGAGGGAACACAAGCAGGGGGAATGGGAGAGGGAGAAGCAGGCTTCCCGCTGAACAGGGAGCCCGATGTGGGGCTCGATCCCAGGACCCTGGGATCATGACCTGAGCTGAAGGCAGACGCTCAACTACTGAGCCACCCAGGCGCCCCAAGCTTTCTCATCTTGACAACCCAATGTAAAAGCTTTTTAAAAAATTATTTGCATGTTTACAAATATTTTAAAAGTTTTTATTTTAGTTCCATATAACATACAGTGCTATATTAGTTTCAGGTGTAAAATACAGTGATTCAACTATCTATATATCATTCCGTGCTGATCGTGACAAGTGCACTCCTGAAACCCCATCATCTATTTAACCCCCCACCCTCTCCTCTGGTAACCATCAGTTTGTTCTCTACAGTTAAGACTCTATTTCTTGATCTCTGTCTCTCTTTCTTTTTCTCTCTCTCCCTCTTTTGTTTTTCCCCTTTGGTCTTTTGTTTTGTTTCTTAAATTCAACATATGAGTGAAATCATATGGTATTTGTCTTTCTATGAGTGACTTATTCCCCTTTTTATTGTACTTTCTAGTTCCATCCATGTCATTGCAAATGGCAAGATTTCATTGTTTTATATGGCTGAATAATATTGCATTACACACACACACACACACACACACACACACACACACACCACCTCTTCTTTATCTATTCATCAGCTGATGAATGCTTGGACTGCTTCCAATATCTTGGCTAGTGTAAATAATGGTGTTATAAGTGTAGGGGTGCATATAACCCTTTGAGTTAATGTTTTGTATTCTTTACATAAATAACCAGTAGTGTGATTGCTGGATCATAAGGTAGTTCTACTTTTAACTTTTTGAAGAACTTCCATACCATTTACAACAGTGGCTGCAGTAGTTTGCATTCCCACCAAACGTGCAAAAGTATTCCTTTTTCTCCATACCCTTGCCAATATCTGTTGTTTCTTTTGTTGTTGATTTTAGCTATTCTGACAGGTGTGAGGTGAAACTTTATTGTAGTTTTGATGTGCATTCCCCTGATGATAAATGATGATGAGAATGTTTTCATGTGTCTGTTGGCCATCTGTATGTTTTCTTTGGAGAAATGTCTATGTTGTCTGCCTATCTTTTAATTGAATTATTTGTTTTTTGGGAGTTGAGTTTTACAAGTTATTTATACATTTGGATATTAACCCCTTATTACATGTTATTTGCAAATATCTTCTCCCAATCTGTAGATTTTCTTTTAGTTTGTTGATGGTTTCCTTCACTCTGCAGAAGTTTTGTGCTTTTGTTTTTGTTTTATTTTGATGAAGTCTCAATAGTTTATTTTTGCTTTTGTTTCCTTTGCCTCAGGATACATATCTAGAAAAAAGTTCCTACAGCTGACGTCAAAGAAGTTACTGCCTTTATTTTCTAGAATTTTCATGGTTTCAAGTCTCACATTTAGGTTTTTGATCTATTTTGAATTTATTTTGGTGTATGGTGTAAGAAAGTGGTCCAGTTTCTTTCTTTTGCATATTGCTGTGCTGTTTTCCCAATACTGTTTGTTGAGCAGACGGTCCTTTTCCAGTTGGATATTCTTTCCTGCTTTGTTGATGATTAAGTGACCATAGAGTTGTTGGTTCATTTCTGGGTTTTCTATTCTGTTCTTTTTTTTTTTTTTTTTAGTTTTTGATGTAGTGTTTGCCTATAACACCCAGTGCTCCATTCAATATGTGCCCTCTGTAATACCCATCACCAGGTTAACCCATCCCCCACCCCCCAGAACCCTCAGTTTGTTTCTCAGAGTCCATAGTCTCTCATGGTTCGTCTCCCCCTCCAATTCCCCCCCTTCATTTTTCTATTCTGTGCTATTGACCTATGTCTATTTTTTGTCACAGTACCATATTGTTTTGATTAATACAGCTTTGTAATGTAATTTAAAGTCTGGTATTTGTGATGCCTCCAGCTTTGCTTTTCTTTACCTAGATTGCCTTGTCTATTTGGCTATTTGGGTCTTTTGTGGTTCCACACAAATTTTAGTATTATTTATTCTAGTTCTGTGAGAAATGCTGGTGGCATTTCGATAGGAATTGCATTAAATATGTAGATTTCTTTGGGTAATACAGACATTTTAACAATACATCTTCCATTTCATGAGCATGGAATGTCTTTCCTTTTCTTTGTGTTGTCTTCAATTTCTTTCATCAAAGTTTTCAGAGTACAGATATTCTACCTCTTTGGTTAGGTTCATTCCTGGGTATCTTATGGCTTTTGGTACAATTGTAAGGGGGATTGTTTTCTTACATTTTCATGTTTCATTACTGGTGTACAAATGTAACAGATTTATGTACATTCATTTTGTATCTCAAGATCTTACTAAATTCATTTATCAGTTCTAGCATATTCTGGTTGAGTCTGTTGAGTTTTCTATATATATTATCATGTCATTTGTAAACAGTGAAAGTTTTACTTCTGCCTTAACAATTTGAATGCATTTTATTTATTTTTGTTGTCTGAGGCTAAGTCTTCCAGTACTATGTTGAATGAAAGTGATGACAGTGGACATATTTATCTTGTTCCTGATCTTAGCTGTGGTTTTTCATATATGGCCTTTATTATTTTCATGTATGTTCCCTCTGAACCTGCTTTGTTGGGGGTTTTAAGATGAATGAATGTTGTACTTTGTCAAATGCTTTCTCTGCTTCCATTGAAATGATCAAATGGTCCTTATTGTTTCTCTTATTAATGTGACTTATCACAGATTGATTTGCAAATTGAACCACCTTTACAACTGAGGAATTAATCCCACTTGATCATAGTGAATGATAATTTTAATGTATTGTTGAATTTGGTTTGCTAGTATTTTGTTGAGGATTTTTGCATCTATGTTCATCAGGGATACTGGCCTATAGTTCTCTTCGTTGTGGTCTTTGTGGTGTCTTTATCTGGTTTTTATATTAATGTTGAACTCATAGAATGAATTTTGGTTTTCCTCCCTTTTCTATTTTTTGAAATAGTGTGAGAAAAATAGGTATTAACTCTTTTTTAAATGTTTGGTAGAATTTGCCTGTGAATTCATCTGATCCTGGACTTTTGTTTGTTGGGAATTTTTTGATTATTGATTTAATTTCTTTGCTGGTTATTGGTCTGTACTAATTTTCTATTTCTTCCTGCTTCAGTTTTGGTAGTTTATATGTTTCTAGGAATTTATCCATTTCCTCCAGGTTTTCCAATTTGTTAGCATATGGTTTTTCATAATATTCTCTTATAATTGTTTGTATTTCTGTGGTGTTGGTTGTTATTTTTCCTCTTTCATTTGTTTTTGTTTATTTGAGTCACCTCTCTCTCTTTTTGATGAGTCTGCAGAGTGATTTATCAATTTGGTTTATCCTTGTGATTTTATTTATTTGAGTCTTTTCTCTTTTTTCTTGAGAAGTCTGCCCAGAAATTTATCAATTTTATTGATTTTCTCAAAGAACCAGGTCTTGATGTCATCAATCTATTCTACTGTTTTTTGTTTTTTTAGTTTATTTAACATTTATTTCTGCTTTAATCTTTATTATTTCCTTCCTTTTGCTGGATTAAATTTCCTTTTTTGTTCTTTTTCTGACTCCATTAGGTGTAAGCTTACGTTCTTTGAGATTTTTCTTGCTTCTTGAGGTAGGCCTTTATTGTTATAAACTTTCCTCTTATAACCGCTTTTGCTTTATCCCAAAAGTCTTACTGTTGTGCTTTCATTTTCAGTTGTTCTCATGTACTTTTTTATTTCTTCTTCCTTCTTTCATTTGCTGGTTGCCCCATTCATTGTTTAGTAACATGTTATTTAGGCTCCATGTATTTGTGGTCTTTCCATATATTTTTTCCTTCTGAGTGAATTCTAGATTCACAGTATGGTGGTCAAAAAAGATGCATGTTATGACTTTGATTTTCTTTATTTTTTCAATGTCAAAAATTTCTTAAGGTTTACTATACATAATTTGAGGTTATTTTTTCAAAATTTTATTATGTTATGTTAGTCATCATACAGTACATCATTAGTTTTTGATGTGGTAATCCATGATCCATTGTTTTCGTATAACACCCAGTGATCCATGCAGCACATGCCCCACTTATTACACATCAAGGGGCTAACCAATCCCCCCTGACCCCCCCAAACCCTGTTTCTTTCTCACAGTCTATAGTCTCTCATGGTTCATCTCTCCCTCCTATCACCCCCCTTCATTTTTCCCTTCCTTCTCTTAATGTCCTCCATGCTATTCCTTATATTCCACATATAAGTGAAACCATATGATAATTGACTTTCTCTGCTTGACTTATTTCACTTAGCATAATCTTCCCCAGTCCTATCCATGTTGATGTAAAAGTTGGGTATTCATCCTTTCTGATGGTTGAGTAATAGTCCATTGTATATAGGACCACATCTTCTTTATCCATTCATCTGTTGAAGGGCCTCTCGGCTCTTTCCACAGTTTGGCTATTGCGGACATTGCCACTATGAACATTTGGGGGCATAGGTCCCTTCTTTTCACTACATCTGTGTCTTTGGGGTAAATACCCAGGAGTGCAATTGCGGGATCATTGGGTAGCTCTATTTTTAATTTTTGAGGAACCTCCACACTGCTTTCCAAAGTGGCTGTACCAACTTGCATTCCCACCAACAGTGTAAGAGGGTTCCCCTTCCTCTACAACCTCTCCAACATTTGTTGTTTCTTTCCCTGTCCATTTTTGCCATTCTAACTGGTGTAAAGTGGTATCTCAATGTGGTTTTGATTTGAATTTCCCTGATGGCTAATGCTGATGAACATTTTTTCATGTGTCTGGTAGCTATTTGTATGTCTTCTTTGGAAAAGTGTCTGTTCAGGTCTTCTGTCCATTTTTGACTTGATTATTTGTTTTTTGGGGGTTGAGATGGAGAAGTTCTTTATAGACTTTGGATACCAGCCCTTTATCTGTAATGTCATTTGCAAATATCTTCTCCCATTCTGTGGGTTGCCTCTTTGTTTTGTTGACAGTATCCTTTGCTGTGCAGAAGTTTTTATCTTGATGAATTCCCAAAACTTCATTTTTGCTTTTGTTTCACTAGGCTTTGGAGATGTATCTTGAAAGAAGTTGCTGTGGCTGATGTCAAAGAGGTTACAGCCTATGTTCTCCTCTAGGATTTTGATGGATTCCTTTCTCATATTGAGGTCTTTCATCCATTTTCAGTTTATCTTTGTGTATGGTGTTAGAGAATGGTTGAGTTTCATTTTTCTATATATAGCTGTCCAATTTTCCCAGCACCATTTATTGAAGAGACTATTGTTTTCCATTGCATGTTTTTTCCTGCTTTGTCCAAGATTAGTTGACCATAGAGTTGAGGGTCCATATCTGGGTTGTATATTCTGTTCTATTGGTCTATATGTCTGTTTTTGTACCAGTACCATGCTGTCTTGGTGATCACAGCTTTGTAATATAGCTTGAAATCACGCAACGAGATGCCCCCAGCTTTGTTTTTCTTTTTCAACATTTCCTTGGAGATTTGGGGTATTTTCTGATTCCATACAGATTTTAGGATTGTTTGATCCAGCACTTTGAAAAATGTCATTGGAATTTTGATCGGGATGGCATCGAAGGTATAGATTGCTCTGGGTAGCATAGACATTTTAACAATGTTTATTCTTCTGATCCATGAGCATGGAATATTTTTTCCATATTTTTGTGTCTTCTTCAATTTCTTTCATGAGTGTTCTGTAGTTCCTAGAGTATAGATCCTTTACTTCTTTGGTTGGGTTTATTCCGAGGTATCTTATGTTTTTTGGTGCTATTGTAAATGGAATCAATTCTCTAATTTCTCTTTCTACAGTTGTGTTGTTAGTGTATAAAAAAGCAACTGATTTCTGTGCATTGATTTTTTATCCTGCCGCATTACTGAATTGCTGTATGAGTTCTAGTAATCTGGGGGTGGAGTCTTTTGGGCTTTCCACATAAAGTATCATGTCATCTGTAAAAAGAGAGAGTTTGACTTCTTCTTTGCCAATTTGAATACCTTTTATTTCTTTTTGTTGTCTGATTGCTTTGGCTAGGACTTCTGGTACTATGTTGCACAATATTGGTGAGAGTGGGCATCCTTGATGTGTTCCTGATCTTATGGGAAAGCCTCTCAGCTTTTCCCCATTGAGGATGGTATTCACTGCGGGATTTTCATAGATGGATTTTATGAACTTGTGGAATGTTCCCTCTATCCCTATACTCTGAAGAGTTTTAATCAGGAAAGGATGTTGTATTTTGTAAAATGCTGTTTCTGCATCAATTGAGAGGACCATATGTTTCTTCTCCCTCCTCTTATTAATGTGTTCTATCACACTGATTGATTTGCAAATGTTGAACCACCCTTGCATCCCGGGGATAAATCCCACTTGGTTGTGGTGGATGATCCTTTAATGTATTGTTGGATCCTATTAGCTAGGATTTTGTTGAGGATTTTGGAATCCATATTCATCAGGGATATCAGTCTGAAATTCTCCTTTTTGTTGGGGTCTTTGCATGGTTTGGGGATTAATGTAATGCTGGCCTCATAAAATGAGTTTGGAAATTTTCCTTCTGTTTCTATTTTTTGAAACAGCTTCAGGAGAATAAGTATTATTTCTTCTTTGAATATTTGGTAGAATTCTCCAGGGAATCCATCAGGCCCTGGACTCTTGTTTATTGGGAGGTTTTTGATCACTGCTTTAATCTTGTTACTGGATATTGGTCTATTCATGTTGTCAATTTCTTCCTGTTTCAGTCTTGGCAGCTTATAGGTTTCTAGGAAGGCATCCACTCATCCAGATTGCTCAGTTTATTGGCATATAGCTTTTGATAATAATTTCTAATAATTGTTTCTATTTCCTTGGTTTTAGTCATGATCTTTCCCCTTTCATTCATAATTTTATTAATTTGGGTCCTTTCTCTTTTCTTTTGGATAGGTCTGGCCAGTGGTTTATCGATCTTATTAATTCTTTCAAAAAATCAGCTTCTAGTTTCACTGATCTGATCTACTGTATTTCTGGTTTCTATATCATTGAACCCTACTCTAATCTTAATTATTTCTCTTCTAATGCATGGCTTAGGCATCGTTTTTTTTTTCTCTAGTTCTTTAAGGTGTTGAATTAGTTGGTAAATTCGGGATTTTTCTATATTTTTGAGTGAGGCTTGGATGGCTATGTGTTTCCCCCTTAGGACCGCCTTTGCAGTATCCCATTGGTTTTGGACCCATGTGTTTTCGTTCTCATTGATTTCCATGAATTCTATAAGTTCTTCTTAAATTTCCTTATTGACCCAAACATTCTTGAGCAGAGTAGTCTTTAGCTTCCAAGTGTTTGAATTTCTTCCAAATTTTTTCTTGTGATTTAGTTCCAGTTTTAAAGCAATATGGTCTGAGAATATGCAGGGAATAATCTCAGTTTTTTGGTATCAGTTGAGACCTGATTTGTGACCCAGTGTGTGGTCTATTCTGGAGAATGTTCCATGTGTGCCCGAGAAGAATGCAGATTCTGTTGTTTTAGG
The DNA here is from genome assembly GCF_003265705.2 of Callorhinus ursinus. Lineage (NCBI taxonomy): Eukaryota > Metazoa > Chordata > Mammalia > Carnivora > Otariidae > Callorhinus > Callorhinus ursinus. The sequence goes on along the minus strand of NW_027397102.1, from coordinate 8,605,711 downwards.
GTGGAATATTGTGTATATATCCATGAGATCAATCTGGTCCAGTGTGTCATTCAAAGTTCTTCTTTCCTTGTTGATTTTCTGCTTAGATGATCTGTCCATTGCTCAGAGTGGAGTATTGAGGTCTCCTACAATTAACGTATTGTTATCAATATGACTCTTTATTTTGGTTAACAGTTGGCTTATGTATATTGCTGTTCCCATGTTGTGGGCATAGATATTTACAATTGTTAGATCTTCTTGTTGGATGGACCATTTAAGAATGATGTAGTGTCCTTCTGTGTCTCTAACTACAGTCTTTAGTTTAAAATCTGATTTGTCTGATATAAGAATTGCTACCCCAGCTTTCTTTTGACGTCCGTTGGCATAGAAGATGAATCTCCATCCCTTCACTTTCAGTCTGGATGTATCTTTAGGTTCAAAATGAGTCTCTTGTAGACAGCATATGGACGGGTCTTGTCTTTTTATCCAATCTGCAACCATGTGCCGTTTTATGAGAGCATTTAGGCCATTCACGTTGAGAGTGATTATTGAAACATATGAATTGTCATCATGTTGCCTGTGAAGACCTTGTTTTTATAGGTTGTCCCTGTAAATATCTGTTGTATATCACTCTTGGGGTCTTTCTCCTTTTATAGAACCCCCCCTTAATATTTATTGCAGGGCCAGTTTAGTGGTCACATATTCTTTCTGTTTCTGCCAGTCGTGGAAGCTCTGCATCTCTCCATCCATTCTAAATGAGAGCCTTGCCGGATAAACTATTCTTGGCTCATGTTCTTCTTGTTTAGTACCCTGAATATGTCTTGCCAGCCCTTTCTGGCTTACAGGTCTCTGTGGTAAGGTCTCATGTTGTTCTGATGTTCCTCCCTCTGTATGTAAGGGATCTCTTCCCCCCTAACTGCCCTTAAGTTTCCTTGGTTATAAGATTTGTGAGTTTTACTGTTACATGCCGGGGTGTTGGCTTGTTTTCCTTGATCTTGGGAGGGGTCCTCTCTGCTTCTAGGACATGAATGTTTGTTTCATTCCACAGATTAGGGAAATTCTCAGCTACAATTTGCTCAAATATATCTTCTAGTCCTCTCTCTCTCTCCACCCACTCTGGGATTCCAATAATTCTGACTTTGGAATGCTTCATGATGTCACTTATTTCTCTGATTTTATTTTCATGGATTTTGAGGTTTTTTTCCCTGGCTTCCTCTTTTCCCTTTTTATCTGTTAAATTTTCTTCCAAGTCACTGATTTGTTCCTCTGTCTCGCTTACCCTAGCTGTTAGATTATCTAGATTAGATTGGATCTCACTGATAACATTTTTTAAGTTCTGCCAATTCAGCTTTCATCTCTGTCCTTAGAGACTCTCTGTTGCCGTTGAATGATTTCTCCATTCTAGCTATTGTCTTCATAATAGCTAGCCTGAATTCCATCTCTGACATCTTGTTTATATCTGCATCCCTTTGTAAATCTGCTGCATAAGTCATAATCTCTGAGTCTTTTCTATTTTGGGCTTTCCTCCTCCTAGTCATTCTGTTGATGGGTGGTTGAGGGAATGTATAGAGTCCAAATTATGGACCAGGACCTAAGCAAGATGCACTGTTTTCTAGGGACCTTAGGGTTTCTGGCCTCTTCTTTTCCCAGCCTGTCTTCTGGGGGAGGGGCCTGCTGCACTGTTACTTAGGCAACTCTGTTTGGGCCGAGTTGCCCTGTCCCCCTGTTGTTGGGGATGGGCTCAATGGTTTTCAGTTTATTGGGGCTTTTGTTCTCTGGCAGCTTTCCCTGGCAGCTTTCTGCGTCTTTTCCAAGAGTCAGAGTAGAAGAGACCGTTTCCAACCCTCTGCCTCAGAGCAGAGAGATTGCAGTCTCTTCTTCAGTGAGCTTTCCAGGCCACAGTGTCTCCATTTCTGTCTGTGCTGCTATAAACCGCAGTGTCCTGGGTTGTGTGCCCCTCCGCAGCACTCCCCATCCTGCCTCCAGGTCGGGGTATGTCTCTGCTCTTTGAGCTTCTAAAACCACCAGCCACTCCCAGTTCACAGGTGTGACCCCACCGCTCCAGGTTTCTCTCTAGGGGCTGCCCTAAAGTCCTTTCCCCACCACTACCGGTCTGCGAGTCTGTGCCCTGTCCCCAGTGCGTGAGGTACTTTCTCACTGGTGGTGTAGGATCCCCACGCTCAGGCTCCCTGCCGGTGCCATTTATCCTCTGATATCTTTCCACAGAATCACGGCTCCCCGCTTCATACCTCAAAACCAACCGCCTGGGATATTCTGTTTGTAGAGATCCAGGTCTATTTTCTTAAATCTCAGGCTGATTTCATGGGTGCTCAGAGTGGTCTGCTAGGTATCCAGCTCAATTCCGGGGACCAGTTGGAATAGGGTCTCCTACTCCTCTGCCATCATTTCTCCTCCTGATTTTGGTTTTCTTGAATATGCTGAGATTTATTTTGTGGGCTAATATGTGATCTATTTTGGAGAATGTCCCATGTGTGCTTGTAAAGAGTATGTACTCTGCTGTTTTAGGATGGAATGTTCTGTATATATCAGTTAAATCCATCTGTTCCAGTATGTCATTCCTGACATTGTTTCTTTGTTGTTTTCTGTTTAGATGTTATATCCGTTGATGTAAGTGGAGTTCTAAAGTCCAGTTCTATAATGTTACTATTGGTTAGTTACTTTATATTTGTTATTGTTTTATGTATTTAGACGCTCCTGTGTTGGGTGCATAAATATTTGCAATTGTCATATTTTCTTGTTGGATTGTCCCCTTTATTATTATTATATAGTGTCATTTTTTGTCTCTTAGTCTATGTTTTAAAGTTTTGTCTGATAGAGGTATTTCTACTTTGGCTTTCTTTTGAAACCCATTTCATGATCGATGTTTCTCCATCCCCTCACTTTCAGTCTGCAGGTATCATTAAATCTAAAATGAGCCTTATAGGCAGCATATAAGTTTTATTCTTTTATAACCATTCCATAACCCTAAGTCTTTTGATTAGAGCATTTAATCCATTTGTATTCAAAGTAATTATTGATAGATTTGTATTTTTTAATAATTTTTATTGTTATGTTAATCACCATACATTACATCATTAGTTTTTGATGTGTTCCATGATTCATTGTTTGTGCATAACACCCAGTGCTCCATGCAGAATGTGCCCTCTTTAATACCCATCACCAGGCTAACCCATCCCCCCACCCACTCCCCACTAGAACACTCAGTTTGTTTTTCAGAGTCCATCGTCTCTCATAGTTCGTCTCCCCCTCTGACTTACTCCACTTCATTCTTCCCCTCCTGCTATCATCTTCTTCTTCTTTTATTTTCTTAACATATATATTGCATTATTTGTTTCAGAAGTACAGATCCATGATTCATCAGTCTTGTACAATTCACAGTGCTCACCATAGCACATAGCCTCCCCAATGTCTATCACCCAGGCACCCAATTCCTCCCACCCACCACCACTCCAGCAAACCTCAGTTTGTTTCCTGAGATTAAGAATTCCTCATATCAGTGAGGTCATATGATACATGTCTTTCTCTGATTGACTTATTTCACTCAGCATAACACCCTCCAGTTCCATCCACATCGTTGCAAATGGCAAGATCTCATTCCTTTTGATGGCTGCATAATATTCCATTGTGTATATATACCACTTCTTCTTTATCCATTCATCTGTCGTTGGACATCCTGGCTCTTTCCACAGTTTGGCTATTGTGGACATTGCTGCTATAAACATTGGGGTGCACGTACCCCTTCGGATCCCTACATTTGTATCTTTGTGGTAAATATGCAGTAGTGCAATTGCTGGATCATATGGTAGCTCTATTTTCAACGGTTTGAGGAACCTCCATACTGTTTTACAGAGTGGTTGCACCAGCTTGAATTCCCACCAACAGTGTAGGAGGGTTCCCCTTTCTCCAAATCTCTGCCAACATCTGTCGTTTCCTGACTTGTTAATTTTAGCCATTCTGACGGGTGTGAGGTGGTATCTCATTGAGGTTTTGATTTGGATTTCCCTGATACCGAGCGATGTTGATCACTTTTTCATGTGTCTGTTGGCCATTTGAATGTCTTCTTTGGAAAAATATCTGTTCATGTCTTCTGCCCATTTCTAGATTAGATTATTTGTTCTTTGGGTGTTGAGTTTGATAAGTTCTTTATAGATTTTGGATACTAGCCCTTTATCTGATATGTCATTTGCAAATATTTTCTCCAATTCTGTCTGTTCTCTTTTGGTTTTGTGGACTGTTTCTTTTGCTGTGCAAAAGCTTTTTATCTTGATGAAATCCCAATAGTTCATTTTTGCCCTTGCTTCCCTTGCCTTTGGCGATGTTTCTAGGAAGAATTTGCTGTGGCTGAGGTCGAAGAGGTTGCTGCCTTTGTTCTCCTTTAGGATTTTGTTGGACTCCTGTCTCACATTTAGGTCTTTCAACCATTTGGAGTCTATTTTTGTGTGTGGTGTAAGGAAATGGTCCAGTTTCATTCTTCTGCATGTGGCTGTCCAATTTTACCAACACCATTTTTTGAAGAGACTGTCTTTTTTTCATTGGACATTCTTTCCTGCTTTGTCAAAGATGATTTGACCATAGAGTTGAGGGTCCATTTCTGGACTCTCTATTCTGTTCCATTGATCTATGTGTCTCTTTTGTGCCACTATCATACTGTCTTAATGATGACAGCTTTGTAATAGAGCTGGAAGTCCGGAATTGTGATGCCGCCAGCTTTGCTTTTCTTTTTCAACATTCCTCTGGCTATTCGGGGTCTCTTCTGGTTCCATACAAATTTTAGGATTATTTGTTCCATTTCTTTGAAAAAGGTGGATGGTATTTTGATGGGGATTGCATTGAATGTGTCGATTGCTCTAGGTAGCATTGACATCTTCACAATGTTTGTTCTTCCAATCCATGAGCATGGAAAGTTTTTCCATTTCTTTGTGTCTTCTTCAATTTCTTTCATGACAATTTTATAGTTTTCTGAGTACAGATCCTTTGCCTCTTTGGTTAAATTTATTCCTAGGTATCTTATGGTTTGGGGTGCAATTGTAAATGGGATCGACTCCTTAATTTGTCTCTCTTCTGTCTTGTTGTTGGTGTAAAAGAATGCCACTGATTTCTGTGCATTGATTTTATATCCTGCTACATTACTGAATTCTTGTATGAGTTCTAACAGTTTTGGGGTGGAGTCTTTTGGGTTTTCCACATACAGTATCATATCATCTGCAAAGAGTGAGAGTTTGACTTCCTCTTTGTCGATTTGCATGCCTTTTTTTCTTTTTGTTGTGTGATTGCTGTGGTTAGGACTTCTAATACTATGTTGAATAGCAGTGGTGAGAGTGGACATCCCTGCCATTTTCCTGATCTTAGGGGAAAAGCTCTCAGCTTTTCCCCATTGAGAATGATACTCGCTGTAGGTTTTTCATAGATGGCTTTTATGATATTGAGGTATGTACCCTCTATCCCTATACTTTGAAGAGTTTTGATCAAGAAAGGATGCTGTACTTTGTCAAATGCTTTTTCTGCATCTATTGAGAGGATCATATGATTCTTGTTCTTTCTTTTGTTAATGTATTGTATCACGTTGATTGATTTGCAGATGTTGAACCAGCCTTGCAGCCCAGGAATAAATCCCACTTGGTCATGGTGAATAATCCTTTTAATGTACTGTTGGACCCTATTGGCTAGTATTTTGGTGAGAATTTTTGCATCCATTTTCTTCAAGGATATTGGTCTGTAATTCTCCTTTTGGATGGGGTCTTTGGTTTTGGGATCAAGGTAATGTGGCCTCATAAAATGAGTTTGGAAGTTTTCCTTCCATTTCTATTTTTTGGAACAGTTTCAGGAGAATAGGTATTAATTCTTCTTTAAATGTCTGATAGAATTCCCCTGGGAAGCCATCTGGCCCTGGGCTTTTGTTTCTGGGGAGATTTTTGATGACTGCTTCAATTTCCTTAGTGGTTATAGGTCTGTTCAGGTTTTCTATTTCTTCCTGGTTCAATTTTGGTAGTTGGTACATCTCTAGGAATGCACCCATTTCTTCCAGGTTATCAAATTTGCTGGCATCGAGTTGCTCATAATATGTTCTTATAATTGTTTGTATTTCTTTGGTGTTGGTTGTGATCTCTCCTCTTTCATTCATGATTTTGTTGATTTGGGTCATTTCTCTTTTTGATAAGTCTGGCCAGGGGTTTATCAATCTTGTTAATTCTTTCAAAGAACCAGCTCCTAGTTCCGTTGATCTGTTCTACTGTTCTTTTGGTTTCTATTTCATTGATTTCTGCTCTGATCTTTATGATTTCTCTTCTCCTGCTGGGTTTAGGCTTTATTTGCTGTTTTTTCTCTAGCTCTTTTAGGTGTAGGGTTAGGTTGTGTATTTGAGACCTTTCTTGTTTCTTGAGAAAGGCTTGTATTGCTATGTGCTTTCCTCTCAGGACTGCCTTTGCTGTATCCCAAAGATTTTGAACAGTTGTGTTTTCATTTTCATTGGTTTCCATGAATTTTTTTAATTCTTCTTTAATTTCCTGGTTGATCCATTCATTCTTTAGTAGGATGCTCTTTAGCCTCCATGTATTTCAGTTCTTTCCGACTTTCCTCTTGTGATTGAGTTCTAGTTTCAAAGCATTGTGGTCTGAAAACATGTAGAGAATGATCCCAATCTTTTGGTACTGGTTGAGACCTGATTTGTGACCTAGGATGTGATCAATTCTGGAGAATGTTCCATGGGCACTAGAGAAGAATGTGTATTCCGTTGCTTTGGGATGGAATGTTCTGAATATGTCTGTAAAGTCCATTTGGTCCAGTGTTTCATTTAAGGTCTTTATTTCCTTGTTGATCTTTTGCTTAGATGATCCGTCCATTTCAGTCAAGGGGGTGTTAAAGTCCCCCACTATTATTGTATTGTTGTCAATGTGTTTCTTTGATTTTGTTATTAATTGCTTTATATAATTGGCTGCTTCCATGTTAGGGGCATAGATATTTACAATTGTTAGATCTTTTTGTTGGATAGACCCTTTAAGTAGGATATAATGTCCTTCTTCCTCTCTTATTACAGTCTTTGTTTTAAAATCTAATTTGTCTGATATAAAGATTGCCACCACAGCTTTCTTTTCGTGTCCATTAGCATGGTAAATGGTTTTCCACCCCTTCACTTTCAATCTGGGGGTGTCTTTGGGTCTAAAATGAGTCTCTTGCAGACAGCATATTGATGGGTCTTGTTTTTAATCCAATCTGATAGCCTATGTCTTTTGATTGGGGCATTTAGCCCATTTACATTCAGGGTAACTATTGAAATGTATGAATTTAGTGTCATTATATTGCCTGTAAGGTGACTGTTACTGTATATTGTCTGTGTTCCTTTCTGATTTATGCTGCTTTTAGGCTCTCTTTTTGCTTAGAGAACCTTTTTCAATATTTCTTGTAGGGCTGGTTTTGTGTTTGCAAGTTCCTTTAGTTTTTGTTTGTCCTGGAAAATTTTTATCTCTCCTTCTATTTTCAATGATAACCTAGCTGGATATAGTATTCTTGGCTGCATATTTTTCTCGTTTAGTGCTCTGAAGCTATCATGGCAGTCCTTTCTGGCCTGCCAGGTCTCTGTGGATAGGTCTGTTGCCAATCTAATGTTTCTACCATTGTAGGTTACATATCTCTTCTCCCGAGATGCTTTCAGGATTTTCTGTCTGTCTCTGAAACTCGTAAATTTTACTATTAGATGTCAGGGTGTTGACCTATTTTTATTGATTTTGAGAGGGGTTCTCTGTGCCTCCTGGATTTTGATGCCTGTTTCCTTCCCCACATTAGGGAAGTTCTCTGCTATTATTTGCTCCAATATGCCTTCTGCCCCTCTCTCTCTTTCTTCTTCTTCTGGGATCCCAATTATTCTAATGTTGTTCTGTCTTATCATATCACTTATCTCTCGAATTCTGCCCTCGTGATCCTGTAGTTGTTTCTCTCCCTTTTTCTCAGCCTCTTTATTTTCCATCATTTCATCTTGTATATCACTGATTCTCTCTTCTGCCTCATTTATCCTAGCAGTTAGTGCCCCCATTTTTGATTGAACCTCATTAATAGCCTTTTTGATTTTGACTTGGTTAGATTTTAGTTCTTTTATTTCTCCAGAAAGGGTTTCTCTAATAACTTCCACGCTTTTTTCAAGCCCAGCTAGTATCTTTAAAGTCATGATTCTGAACTCTAAGTCCGAAATCGTACTAATGTCAGTATTGAGTAGGTCCCTGGCAGACGGTACTACCTCTTGTTCTTTTTGCTGAGGTGATTTTTTTCGTCTTGTCATTTTGTCCAGAGGAGAACAGATCAATGAGACAACAGAATGCTAACAGGTTAACAATGTCTCCAGCAAGTATACTCTATACAAATCAGAAAAGACCTGAAACCAGGGGACAAGAAAGGGAAAGAAAGAAAAGAAAAAAAAAAAGGGAAAAGAAAAAAAACAAACAAAAACAGAACAAAACAAAAAAAAACAGAATATGATCAAATATGATCAGGCTAGTGCATGAATCAGTGCCACACACTAGCTTTTGGGCATATTTTGGTCTGTTAGAAGAAAGTGCCTGCTAAAATTTTAAAGGAAGATAGACTTATATATGTACAAAATAAGGGTTGATACAATGAAGGGATGGAAGATGACTTTAAAGATGAAAATTATAAAAGATTTTATAAAAGGAATTGATAAGAAGTTGTTTTTTAAAAAGAAAGAAGATTGAAAAGAAAAAGAAAAAAGAAAAAAAGGGAGAGAATGTGATCAGGCAGGAGAATAGAACAAAGCCATACACTAGTGATTTAGGGTATATTTTGATCTGTTAGAAGAAATTGTATCTCAAAATTTTAAAGAGAGAACAACTTATATATATATGCCAAAAATAAGGGTAACTACTATGAAGGGATAAAATATGACTCTAAAAATGAAAAATAAGTTTTTTTTAAAAAAAGGGATTGATAAGGTGTTGTTTGAAAAAGGGAAAAAGAAAAATTAAAAAAAAACAGTTAAAAAATTAACTTTGAAAAACTAATGAATTATGGTAAAAAAGCCATGAATTCTATGTGCAGTATTCCCCTAGCGCTGGAGTTCTCCTGTTCTCCTTGACTGGTAAACTTGGTCTTGGCTTGCTGGCTGTTCGTGCTGATCTTCTGGGGGAGGGGCCTGTTGCCATGGTTCCCAAACGTCTTTGCCAGAAGGGGAATTGCACCGCTCTTTTTGGTCCGGGCTAAGCAAGTGCTCGGGTTTACTCTCAGGAGCTTTTGTTCCCTGCAAGCTCTCGGTACAGCTTTGGAGGACCAGGGTGAAAATGGTGGCCTCCCAATCTCTGCCCGGAGGAGCTGAGAACTCGGGGCCCCATTCCTCAGTGCCCCAAGAGTAAAGCAGTCACTCCCGTCTCCCCGGTCTCCAGCCGCACTCCGTGCTCACCTGGCCTGTGATTGAGCGTTTCTATGTCTGGCACCCGACCCTGTGTGGAGTCTCCAAACCCAGCAGATCCCTGTGGTGTGCTTCCGCGCCACTCCTCCCAGGGGAGGAAGGGGAGTCTCCCCAGCTCTGCCACTTGTTGGGTCCCTGCTGGAGGAGCAGTAGCCCGACTGGGCCACGGATCACAGTTTATGGCCACCCCGAGCTGAGAGCCCGCGCCTCGGCTCCATCTCTGCAGCCGGCTTCCCCACTCTGATACCTGGGAGCTCTGCCACACTCAGGCACCCCCAGTCTTTCTGTGACCCTGAGGGTCCTGAGACCCCACTGTCCCGCGAGGTTTCCACCCCCAGCTTAGCCACTGGAGCGACGTCCCTCAGAGGAGCCGGCTTCTAAATGTTCCGATTTTGTGCTCCGCGGCTCTATCACTTGCCAGAAGCGGCCAACGGAGGCCCCCTCCCCCGCCATCTATCCTCCTGAATATCGCTTCGGATTCACTTCTCTCCACGTCCTACCTTCCAGAAAGTGGTCGCTTTTCTGTTCAGAGTGTTGTTACTATTCTTATCTTTGGTCTCCTGTTGAGTTCGTAGGTGTTCAGAATGGTTTGATCCCTAGCCAGCTGAATTCCTGAGACCAGACGAAATCCAGGTCTCCTACTCCTCCGCCATCTTGCTCCGCCCCCTCGATAGATTTGTATTTATTGACATTTCATTATCCATTTTGTGGTTGTTTCTGAAGATTTTCTTTCATGGTTTGCTTATTTTCTTTAGTGATATATTTGGATTTTGCCTTCTTTATTGTTGCTTATTTATTTGTGGTTTTTGATACATGGTTACCACTAGGTTTATATATAACTTTTTCTGTATATAACCGTCTATAATTAGTTGATGGTAGTTTAAGTTTGAACCTATTCCTTACTTCTCTCTTCCCCACACTTTAGGTATATTTTATATCCTTCTATTTTGTGAGTTCCTTGAGATAAGTTTTACAGAAATATTCATGTTTACTGCTTTATTGTTTCCTGACTTTATACTGTCACTATTGGTCTCTCCACTCAAAGCGTTCTCTTTAATATTTCTCACAGAGCCAGTTTAGAGTTCATGATCTCCTTTTGGTTTTGTTTGGGAAACTATCTGTCTTATTCTGAATGACAGCTTTGTTCAATAGAGTATTTTTGGCTACATATTTTTCCCATTACATACTTTGAATATATCATGCTCTTACTCCTGGCTTGCAAAATTTCTGTTGAAAATGTCCAGTTAGCCTTATGGGTTTTCCCTTGTAAGGTACCTTCTTCTTTGTATTTGCTGATTTTAAGAATTTTTCTTCATTACTATATTTTGCAAATTTCATTACAGTATGTCTTGGTGTGTGTCTGCTTTTGTTGATTTTGATGGCATTTCTCTGTGCCTCCTAGATCTGGATATCTGTTTCCTTCCCCAGATTAGGGATGGTTTGGGATATTATTTTTTTTTTTTGAAATAAAATTTTGTCCCCCCCTTTTTTTTTTCTTCTTCTGGGACTTTTATAATATAAATGTTTTTACATTTGATGGAATCACTGATTTCCCCATGGTTGTTCTCATTTTACATAATTCTTTTCTCTCTCTTTTATCAGGTTATTTTCCTTCACTTTGTCTTCGAGGTCACTAATTCATTCCTCTTTTTCTTTCATCTCACTTAGATTATTGAGCCCTTTATCTCTGCTTATTTTTTAATGCTATGTTATTCCTTATCTTTGTGTTAAGGGTTTCACTCATGTCTTCCACTCTTTTCTCTAGTCCAGTGAGTATCCTTATGATCTTATGATAACTGCTTTAAATTCTCTATCAGGAATGTTGCTTATAACTGTTTTGCTTAGGTCTCTGTCCATGGCCTTGTGCTGTTCTTTCATTTGGGACAAATTTCTCTGTCTCCTCATTTTATCTGCCTCTCTGTGTCTGTTTCTCTGTGTTAGTAAAGTCAGGTATGTCTTCTGGTCTTGAACATACTGACTTTATGAAGAAGAGGTCCAGGAGTGTTCTCCAGTGCAGAGTATCCTGTTCACCAGAAACTGGAACTTCAGGAGAGCATCCTATGTGTGTTGCTTATGCCCTGTTGCTTATGTGCCTGAGTTACTTTTCCTTTTAGTGTAGTCATTTGCAGTGACTCTCTGCATTTTGTGGGCTATGCTTGCTCTGTTTGGTGTTAGTGGGACCCAGTCAGGCCACCTTGTGAGGGCACGCCCACCAGGGAACTTGGGAGGGAAGGAGCAGGGTTAGGAAAATTTGTCCAGGGAGAGTAGTCCTATGCCAGGTCTTTGGAAACACTGGGGTGATTGGGGACTTTGCGCTGGGGCAGCCTAAGGTGCAAAGCTGGATAGGTCATGTGGTGATGGCTGGACACAGCTGGCCCAGAGTGTAAAGTTAGCTGAGGGCATATGTTTGGGGATAGCCCTTCAACTGGGTGTCTTTTGTGGTGGCAATGGTGGGCCCAGCAGCTGGGTGGGACATAAGCATGGTTTTAACAAAATTTACCCAGACCCCACGGTTGAGGATAGCAGGCTTGAAGTGGGCGAGTTCTCAGAACTTCTGGGCATGGCGTACTGGTAGCAGTTTAGGGAGCAAGTGCCTGTGCAGCCCCACCTCCCACTGATGGCCCTCTGTTATACTGGGAAGTGGGAAAGGAAAATGACACCTGCCAGCTCCCTAGTTTTTGGAAAAGTTCCACAACACACTCTGAAATCAGCATGAACAGACATCTCCCATTTACCTTTGGTGTTATGCAAACTGCTATTTTTATGTTGTCTCTCCATGCAGGCTGCTGTCTTTTTAAGGAGGCAACCCAGCTATCACTCACTCTCCTGGCTCTTCCAGTGCTAAGTCAGCTTTTAAAGCCCCAGGATCCAGGACCCATGGTTATACAAACTCATGGAATTCAGCTCCTCTGCCTTTCTGACCTCCCTAACATTTAGATGCAGTTTCTTCTCCATATTTAGTTGTGGAGTTTGTTTGGCCAATCTTTGGATCTCTCTCTGGCTTTTTGACTTGGATGTGGATAACATCAAGTTGTAAACATGGGTAGGGTGAGCTTATTGTCCTCCTACTCTACCATCTCCCCAAGTTTTCCCTCTCAAGAAGATCCCCCTTTTTTTTCTTGGTAAATTCTGTGCACTGTATTTTCCCATATCTAATTATCTACTCTGAAGGATATCCAACTCTTGACCATGCTCCCTTCCTTAACCCATTCAGAGTTAAATATTTAGAACATTAAAGACCAATGAATTATCTTTTCATGTATTCCATCAATTGCTTAAAATCACGTGATATTTTACTTTACTTTTTATCTGGACTTTGGGTTCTTTTACTTTTTATATTAATTCAAGATTTCCTAACAGCCCTAGTAAAAGTATCTGTTAGGAAAGAAAAAGCTATTATCTTATTTTCAGTTTTTTTTCTAATCTTCTTAATTATACTATCTGTTCCTTGAGGACTATTTTCCCCAGAGACATCCTTCTTGGGACCCTGCCTTCTACTGTTGCAGTTGGAATCAGTAGCTCTCTAGATCTCTCCCCAGATCCCATTCTGACACTTTTCATTACTATTCCTTTGAGTTGTGTCCATTTTTCCTCAATCTCAAGTCTTTTCCTCTGTTCTCTCTCTCTCATTTTTACTGAAGTAGAGACTGCAGTTAAAACTTTAGAAAATGTATGCTTGCATAGTTGAAAATCAGTACACACAACAGCATTTTAACATTTTGTTATATCTGGGCTCAAAATCATTTTCCTACAGGATTTTGAATCAATATACTGTTATTTTCTACATCAGAGTTGCTTATGAAAGAAAGGTTGGATGTCCTTAGGAGAATTATTTCTTTACTTATGGCTTGTCTTTCCTCCTCTGATTTTTTTTTCTGTTTTTGAGATTTCTTTATTCTTAATATTTCAAATAAGGATATATATATATTTTTTTATTTTTTATTGTTATGTTAATCACCACACATAACATCATTAGTTTTGGATGTAGTGTTCCATGATTCATTCTTTGTGCATAACACCCAGTGCTCTACGCAGAACATGCTCTCTTTAGTTCCCATCACCAGGCTAACCCATCCCCCACCCCCCTCCCCTCCAGAACCCTCAGTTTGTTTTTCAGAGTCCATCGTCTCTCCTGGTTGGTATCCCCCTCCAGTTTCCCCCTTCATTCTTCCCCTCCTGCTATCTTCCCCCCCTGCTATCTTTCTTAACATATATTGCATTATTTGTTTCAGAGGTACAGATCTGTGATTCAAAATTCTTGCACAATTCACAGCACTCGCCATAGCACATACCCTCCCCAATGTCTATCACCCAGCCACCCCATCCCTGCCACCCTCCAACCACTCCAGCAACCCTCAGTTTGTTTCCTGAGATTAAGAATTCCTCATATCAGTGAGGTCATATGATACATGTCTTTCTCTGATTTTCTTATTTCACTCAGCATAACAGCCTCAATTCCATCCACGTTGTTGCAAATGGCAAGATCTCATTCCTTTTGATGGCTGCATAATATTCCATTGTGTATATATACCACTTCTTTATCCATTCATCTGTCGATGGACATCTTGGCTCTTTCCACAGTTTGGCTATTGTGGACATTGTTGCTATAAACATTGGGGTGCACATACCCCTTCGGATCCCTACATTTGTATATTTTTGGTAAATACCCACTAGTGCAATTGCTGGATCGTATGGTAGCTCTATTTTCAACGGTTTGAGGAACCTCCATACTGTTTTACAGAGTAGTTGCACCAACTTGCATTCCCACCGACAGTGTACAAGGGTTCCCCTTTCTCCACATCCCCGCCAACATCTGTCGTTTCCTGACTTGTTAATTTTAGCCATTCTGACTGGTGTGAGGTGGTATCTCATTGAGGTTTTGATTTGGATTTCCTTAATGCCAAGCAATGTTGATCACTTTTCCATGTGTCTGTTGGCCATTTGGATGTCTTCTTTGGAAAAATATCTGTTCATGTCTTCTGCCCATTTCTTGATTGGATCATTTGTTCTTTGGGTGTTGAGTTTGATAAGTTCTTTATAGATTTTGGATACCAGCCCTTTATCTGATGTCATTTGCAAATATTTTCTCCCATTCTGTTGGTTGTCTTTTGGTTTTGCTGACTGTTTCTTTTGCTGTATAAAAGCTTTTTATCTTGATGAAATCCCAATAGTTCATTTTTGCCCTTGCTTCCCTTGCCTTTGGCGATGTTGCTAGGAAGAAGTTGCTGCGGCTGAGGTCGAAGAGGTAGCTGCCTTTGTTCTCCTTTAGGATTTTGATGGACTCCTGTCTCACGTTTAGGTCTTTCAACCATTTGGAGTCTATTTTTGTGTGTGGTGTAAGGAAATGGTCCAGTTTCATTCTTCTGCATGTGGCTGTCCAATTTTACCAACACCATTTGTTAAAGAGACTGTCTTTTTTCCATTGGACATTCTTTCCTGCTTTGTAAAAGTTTAGTTGACCATAGAGTTGAGGGTCCATTTCTGGGCTCTCTATTCTGTTCCATCGATCTATGTGTCTCTTTATGTGCCAGTACCATACTGTCTTGATGATGACAGCTTTGCAATAGAGCTCGAAGTCCAGAATTGTGATGCCGCCAGCTTTGCTTTTCTTTTTCAACATTTCTCTGGCTATTCGGGGTCTCTTCTGGTTCCATACAAATTTTGGGATTATTTGTTCCATTTCTTTGAAAAAAGTGGATAGTATTTTGATGGGGATTGCATTGAATGTGTAGATTGCTCTAGGTAGCATTGACATCTTCACAATATATTTTCTTCCAATCCATGAACACGGGACGTTTTTCCATTTCTTTGTGTCTTCCCCAATTTCTTTCATGAGTATTTTATAGTTTTCTGAGTACAGATCCTTTGCCTCCTTGGTTAGATTTATTCCTAGGTATCTTATGGTTTGGGGTGCAATTGTAAATGGGATCGACTCCTTAATTTGTCTCTCTTCTTTCTTGTTGTTGGTGTATAAGAATGCCACTGATTTCTGTGCATTGATTTTATATCCTGCCACTTGACTGAATTCCTGTATGAGTTCTAGCAGTTTTGGGGTAGAGTCTTTTGGGTTTTCCACATAAAGTATCATATCATCTGCAAAGAGTGAAAGTTTGACTTCCTCTTTGCTGATTTGGATGCCTCAAATAAGGATATTTTTAATTCATTAAAAAAAAAACACTTGAGGGGCCCCTTCATTATGAAATTATGTGTACTTCAGTTCTTGAAATTTTTATTCTATTATTTTTACTTTTTATCTTTATTTCATTCTCTGTTTTCCTTCTAGAACTCCATTTATTTGAATATCTTAAAATTAGTCTTCTATGCATTTTTTTTCATATTACCTCAACCTTTCTGTTTCATATCTACATCTTTGAAAGTGTTTTTTTTTTAAGTATTTTTATTGAATTTGGGAGGGGAGTACATATGCTTAAACTATAACCTGTGCTGATCTCTGATTTTTTTCATAACCTCATATTCATGTTTTAAGGTTAAATCTTCTTGACTCTTTTTAAGTAAACCAATCAACATTTTATTTTGTTTATTTTTAATCAATCTTTCATATTGAAAGTTTCCTCTATATGTCTGAATATTTTTGGATATTCATTCATACTTGTGAATGATATTCTAAATATTGATTGGGAACTCTGTGCATGAATGGATGTTGATGACTGTATGTTTTACTCTAAGTTGACCAGGGAACAAGAAAGTTTGTGTTGTTGTTGTTTGTTTGTTTTTTCACTACAGAAGTACCTAGGTATCTGTATCTGTAGACCTTTCCTCAGGAGCAGTGTTTGTTTGTTTGTGTTTGTTTTCTCCAGCAAAAATTTATCTCCTGCCTTAGATATTTAAACCTGGCATAGGATGGTCCCGAACTTACCTCTTCCCACAAACACACTGAATATACAGCTACATATGGAATAACCCTTATAAAAAAAATTAAAGACCTGAAAACTGCCTGACTAGTTCTTCCCCAACAAAGGATAAAAGTGCCACATCAAGATGGGTAGGACAGGCAGAGACACAGTCTTCCCAAAAGCCCTACCCTGGGCTTGGTGACCCAAACCCAATAGAGATCTCACAAAGCAGGATCTTTACACTGAGGAGTGAGGGTTTTGTGACACAACAGGCATCTCAACCCTTGAGACATGTACTAGAGAAGTGAAACCCAAAATGTCTATGTTTAAAATATCTGCTTTTGGCTTATTTTCAAGAGACCCAAAGGCTGTAGGAAACTGAGATACACTCTTAAAAACCTCACACGCAAACTCAATTTCCCTGTGGTCCAGTGCAAAATTAGTAGTTTGTAAGTGTCTCAACTTTTTGTGAAGGAGATCAATTTGCTAATCTTATAGAGTCAGCCAGAGGGCAGGGGCCTACTGGGACTCTCTCCCAGATGGAGGCTCTGGTGGACACCATTTTTGCATTCTATCTCTACCTGGCTAGTGCAGGCAGAAATGGCACAATTCCTGTAATCTCCCATTGCCCTGCTAAAGTCAGCAGGCAGGCCCCACTGCTGCACTTTTCAGCTGTCCTTCTAATGCCAGCAGGGATATGCAGTTCTGCACTCTCTAGCTGTCCTGCAAAAGGCTGCAAATGTATGCGGTTTGTGCAGTCTTCCACTCTTCCACTGCTAAAGCTTGTGTGAACACCCTAACTGTACTCTTCAGCATCCCTGTTAAAGCCACTAAATACATTTAGTTCCTGCACTTTCCAGCTGTCCTGCCAAAGTTAGCAGGTGTAGTTTCTGCACTCTAAACTTCTGCTTTGCTAAAGCTAGTGGGTGCACATGGTTCCTGAACTCTCCCTCTGTCCTGTGAAAGTCAGGAGAATGATGCATGTCATCCTTGCACTCTCCTGTTGCTCAGTTAATGTTTCCAGGCAGGCAGGATTCCTGTGATTTCACAGTGCCCTGCTAAAGTTGACAGGGACATGCAGTAACTCCACTTCCCACTGTCCTGGTAAGATGAGCAGGTGAACACAGTTCTTGTAGTCTCTCACAGCCTGTTAAATCCAGTGAGCACACCCTGCCCCTGCATTCTCCAGCTGTCTTGCTAAAGCCAAGGAACACACTCAGACCACATAAGGAACTTTCCTCGATCCTCTGCCTGTAGTGGCAAAGAAGCTTGCATTCTTGAGTCCTAAAGGCTGTAGCAATCAGGAACACAGTTCTTTGTAGGCTACCATGACCAAGACATTGCACAGACACCAGACTAGCACATCTCCATGTTGGTTGAGGGATGCTTTATTTGTACTCTCCCTAGGCCTTGCTGGTACCTCCCAGGGGATTTATGCCCTAGTCTGAAACCTCAATTTTCGCATCTTTTGCCAAGAAGAAAATTCCAGATTGCCTGACCTGAAAGCTAGCAGGTTATATGGCTGTTGATCCATGCGACTGTATATTTTTACATACTTTAAGAGCTGAAACCTGAGAGTCTTGCTCCTAATCACCCTGAAACTAGGAGCTGACTAAGAGCCCTTTCTTTGGAAGATTGACAGGTCTTGGCATAGCCACAAATTTTAGGATATATCAAGAACAAATTAGACTGCTTAGACAATTACAAAGGCTCAAGAGACGAGCAAGAGCTAGGGGAAGGTTGAATAACAAGTTTCATCACTTACATAAGGCCAAATCATAAAGATTGGGAAGGTAGCCATTTCACCAATACGTGTGAACAAACACACAGAGAAAAACAAACTGAAGAAACTGAGGAATATGTTCCAAAATCAAAAGCAAGATAAACTTTAGGAAAATAAAATCTTAATAAAATAATATTTTATCTGATAAATAGTTAAAGGTAATGTTTATAAAGATGCTCACAGAAGTTTGGAAAGAATGGATGAACATAGTGAGAATGTCAACAAATGATAGAACAACAAAATGATAGAAAATATAAGAAACTATCAGGCAGAAGCTGAATAATGCAATAAATGCACTGAAAATGCACTAGAAGTTTACATAGTACACTAGACAAAATAGAAGGAAAGATTAGTGGGCTAGAAACAGGGCAGTGGAACTCACCCCTACAGAGCAACAAAAAAGAACAAGAATTTTAAAAAGTGAAGATAGCTTAAGAGACTAATGGGACAACATCAAATGGAAAAACATTTGCATTATAAGGGTCCCACAGGAGAAGAGATAGAGAAAGAGGTAGAAAATTTATTTAAAGCAATAAAGGCTGAAAAATATTTGTAATCTGAAGAAGGAAACAAACATCCAGATCCAAGAAGCCCAGAGAGTTCCCAATAAGATAAAACCAAAGATATCCATGCCAAGATGTATTATAATTCGTATGTCAAAAGTTAAAGATAAATAGAGAATCTTCATAACGTCAAAAGAAAAACAAATTGTTACTATAAAGGAACCTTCACAAGACTATCAGATTTTGTAACAGGACCTTTGCAAGTTAGAAGGGAGGGAGTGGTGTGATATATTCAAAGTTTGAAATGAAAACAAAAACAAAAACTTCCAATCAAGAATGTTCTACCAGGGAAATGTTATCATTTATAATTGAAGGATAGATAAAGTGTTTCAAAAAAATCAAAAGTTAAAGGAATGCATTACCACTAAACTGACCTTACAATAAATACTAAAGGGATTTCTTTAAGTTGAAAAGAAAGAGCACTAATGAGTAACAAGAAAATATGTAAGAGTATACACATCACTAGTAAAATTATACACTAAGTGTAGTAAATTAACCATCTATAAAGCTACTATAAAGGTTAAAAGATAAACATAGTAAAAAATAGCAACTGCAAATATTAGTTAAGACATACACACAATAAAAGTTTTAAAATGTGACAACAAAGGCATGCCTGGTGGCTCAGTTTAGTGTCTGCCTTCAGCTCAGGTCGTGATCCAGGTGTCCTAGGATAGAGTCCCACATCAGGCTCCTTGCTCAGTGGGGAGTCTTGCTTCTCCCTCTGACTCTCCCCCTTCACGTGCTTTTTCTCTCTTGCTCCATCTCTTTCGAATAAATAAGTAAAATCTTTAAAAATTAAAAAAGTTAAAATATAACAATAAAAATATAAACATGTAGAAGAGGAAATGTAGTTTTAAAATGTTTAGATATAAATTACTAACATCTTAAAATAGATTGTATGTAAAATGTATATGCATGCATACATACAGGAAGTTATTTGTGAGCCCCCTGGTAACCATAAAGAAAAAACCTATAGTAGATACACAAAAGATAATGACAGAGGAAACTAAAAATAACACTAAGGAAAGTCATCAAACTTCAAGGGAAAAAAGCAAAAGAAGAAGAAAGAAACAGAAGGGAACTACAGAGCAACCAGAAAACCATTAACAAAATAGCCATAAGTATATTTATCAACAATTACTTTAAGTGTAAATGGACTAAATTCTTCAATCAAAAAACATAGGGTGACTAAATCGAATAAAAAAAACAAGACCTATCTCTGTGTTGCTTATAAGAAACACACTTCAGATGGAAATATATACAGACTAAAAGTGAAGGGGTGTAGAAAGATGTTCATGAAAATGGAACTAAAAAAATAGCTGAAGAAGAAATATTTATATTGAACAAAATAGAGTTTTAAAAATATTGTAATAAAAGACAAACAAAGTGGGGGGGTGTCCGGGTGGCTCAAGCAGTTAAGTGTCTGCCTTTGGCTCAGGTTGTGATCCCAGGGTCCTGGTATTGAGCCCCTGACTGAGCAGGGAGCCTGCTTCTCCCTCTCCCTCTGTCCCTCCTCTTGCTCATGCTTTCTCTAACTATCTTTCTCTCTTAAATAAATAAATAAAAATAAATAAAGAAATAAAATATTTTTAAAAAGAGAGAGAAGCAAGGGCATTATATAATGATAAAAGGGGAAGCTCAATACTAGGATATAATATTTGTAAATATTTATGCCCTCAACATTGAGTGATCCAAATATATGGAGCAAATATCAATAGAACTAGAGAGAAAAATATGCAATTATACAATAATAGTAGGGATCTTTAATTCCACACTTACATCAGTGAATAGATCATCCAGACAAAATCAATAAAGAAGCACCAGCCTTAAATGACATAGTAGGCCAAATTGACTTAATAGATACATACAAAACATTCCATCCCAAAGCAGCAAAATACACATTCTTCTTAAGTGCACATGGAATATTTTCCAGTATATATCACGTGTTAGGCTGAAAAACAAGTTTCAGTAAATTTAAGATGATTGAAATCATATCAAACATCTTTTCTGACTACACTAATATGAAGCTGGAAATCAATTACAAGAGTAAAACTGGAAAAATCACAAATATGTAGAGAGTAATTAACATGCTCCTGAATAACTAAACTGTCAATAAAGAAATCTAAAAGGAAATGAAAAAATACTTTGAGAAAAAATGAAAATGGAAATACACCTTACCAAATTCTATGAAATGCAAGAAAAACACTTCTAAGAAGGAAGCTCATAGAAATATAAGCCTACCTCAATAACCAAGTAAATGGTCAAATTAAAAAAATCTAACTTTACACCTAAAGAAACTAGAGAAAGAAGAACAAATGAATCCCAAAGTTAGTAGAAGGAAGGAAATATCAAAGATCATCGTAGAAATTAATTACAGATTTAAAAAAATGAAAGTGAGACCTGTTTTTTAAAAAAAATCAATAAAATTGACAAACTTTTAGCTAGACTAACTGAGAAAAAAAGAGAGAGTTCAAATAAACAAAATCAGAAATGAAATAGAAATTACAATTGACACCTTAAAAATACCAAAGATTATAACAGGCCACTATGAACAATTATACACCAACAAATTAGAAATTTAGAAAAAAATAGATAAAAACCTAGAAACATACAATCTTCCAAGACTAAATCATGAATAAATAGTAAATCTGAGTAGACTGATTACTACAAAATAATTTGAATCTGTAATCCACAACCTACCACCCCCCAAAAAAATCTAAGGATCAGAGGGCTTTACAGGTAAATTCAACAAACATTCAATGAAGATGTAATGCCTATTTTCCTCAAATTCTTCTAAAACGTTGAAGAGTATGGATCATTTCCAAACTCTTGTTATGTAGCTATCATTAAACTGATAATTAAACCAGGTAATAACACCACAAAAAAAGAAAGAAAGAATATTACAGGGCAATATCTCTGATAAGCATAGATACAAAATCCTTATCAAAATATTACTAAACCAAATTAACAATGCATTAAAAGTATCATACATGACAACCTAGTGAAATTAATTCCAGGGATACAAGGATGGTCCATCATTAACAAGTTAAACAACATGATACACTGCATTAACAAAATGAAGGGTAAAAATCATATGATCACCTCAATAGATGTGGAAAAAAAACATTTGACAAAATTCAACATCCATTATGATAAAAACTCAACAAAATGAGTTTAGAAAGAACATACTTAAAAATAATAGAAGGCATTTTTGATAAGGCTACAACTATTATCATTCTCAAATGTGAAAACCTGAAAGCTTTTCATTTAAGATCAGGAAAAAGAACCCACCCTCACCAATTTTATTCAACACAGATTTGGAAATCCCAGCCAGAGAAATTAGGTAAGAAGAAAAATAATAAAAGGCATCCAAATTTGAAGAGGAAGTAGAAATTTTATTATTTGTGGGCAATATAATTTTATATAGAGAAAATCCTGAAGACTCCACTAAAAAACTGTTAGAACTAATAAACAAGTTTAATAAACTTGCAGAATACAAAACCAATATGCAAAAATCTGTTCCATTTTTATACACTAAGAAAGAAATATCAGATAGACAAATGAAGAAAACAATCTCATTTACAATTGCACCAAAATGAATAAAATACTTAGAAATAAATTTAAGCAGGGAGGTAAAAGACCTGTGCTCTAAAAACTATAAGACATTGATAAATCAAAGGCAACACAAATAAAATGAAAGATATTCCATGCTCATGAACTAGAAGAATTAAAATTATTAAAATGTCTATTCTACCCAAAGCAATCAATAATTTCAATGTTATATCCACCAAAATGCCAAAGGTATTTTTCACAAAACTGCAATGAAAAATCTTAAAATTTGTGTGGGAACACAAATTACCCCAAATAGCCAAAGCAATCTTGAAAAGAGAAAAAGCTGGAGGTATAACAGTCACAGATTTCAAACTATAATACTAAGATATAGTATTAAAATAGTATGATACTGACATGGAAAAAACACATAAATCAAGGGAATAGAATAGAAAGTACAGAAGTAAACCCATGAATATATGGTGAATTAATTAATGAAAAATAGGGAAGAACATACAATGAGGAAAAGAAAATCGCTCTAATAAATTTTATTGCAAAAACTGGACAGCTACATGCAAAAGAATGAAAGTGGAGTGTCATCTTACACTTATACAAAAATAAATTCAAAATGAACTAATTACTTAAATATAAGAACTGAAACAATAACACTCCTAGAAGAAAATGTAGGCAGTAAAATCTTTGACATTGTTCTTAGCAATATTTTTTGGACCACTTTTCTCAGTCAAACACAATAAAAACTAAAACAAATGGGATTTCATCAAGCTAAAAAGGTTTACACAATGAAGGATACCATCAAGAAAACTAAAAAACCACCAACTGCTACATTTGCAGATCATGCATTCAATAATGGGTTAATATCCAAATATATAAAGAACTTACACAACTTAATGTCAACAAACAAGAACCTAATTAAAGAATGGACAGAAGGGAGGAGCAAGTAAGAGACCTAAATTTCGTCTAGTCCCAGGAATTCAGCTAGCTATCAAAACATTCTGAACACCTATGAACTCAACAGGAGATGGAAGAAAAGAATAGCACCAATTTTATGAACAGAAAAGTGACCACTTTCTGGAAAGGAGGATGTGGCGAGAAATGAATCCGAGGTGATATTTGGGAAGATAGACCATGGAGGAAGGGAGCCTCCATCAGCTGGCTCCTGGCAAGTGATAGAGCAGCAGAACACAAAATCGGAACTTTTAGAAGTCTGCTCCACTGAGGGACATCACTCCAATGGCTAAGTGGGGGGTGGAACCTTCGCTGGGACAGTGTGGTCTCAGGACCCTTGAGGTCACAGAAAGACCAGAGGTGCCTGAGTGTGGCAGAGCTCCCAGGTATCAGAGCAGGGAAGCCAGCTGCAAAGATGGAGACGAGGAGTGGGCTCTCAGCTTGGGGTTGCCATAAACCATGATCCATGGCATTGTTGGGCCACTACTCTTTGAGCAGGGACCCAACAAGCAGCAGATCCAGGGAGACTCCCCTTCATTCCCCTGGAAGGATCAACACCAGAGTGCACCACAAGAATCTACTGGGTTTGGAGACTCAAAAGGGGGTTGTGTGCCAGAGATAGAAATGATCAGTCACAGGCTGGGTGAGCATGGACTGCAGCCGCAGACGAGGGAGACAGGAGTGACCAACTGCTTTTCTCTGAGGGTTCACTGAGGAGTGGGGCCCCGAGTTCTTGGGTCCTCTGGGGCCAGAGATTGGGAGACTGCAATTTCATTCTCATCCTCCAAAGCTGTACGGAAAGCATTCATGGAACAAAAGCCACCTACAGCAAACACAAACAGATTACTTAGCCTGGCCCCTAGCAAGGGCTGTGCAATTCCACCTAGGGCAAAGACACTTGAGAATCAGTGCAACAGGCCCCTCCCCCAGAAGATAAGCAAGAACATCCAGCCAAGACCAAGTTTACTGATCAATGAGAACTGCAAAACTCCAGCGCTAGGGGAATACAGCACATAGAATTCATGGCCTTTTTCCCTTGATTCTTTAGTCTTTCAAATTATTTTTTTTTAATTTTCTCTATTTTTTCTTTTTCTATTACTGTTTTTTAAATTATTCTTCTTTCCTTTTTCAACCAACGTCTTACAAATTCCTTTTTTAAAAGCTTTTTTAATTTTCATTTTTACAATCATATTCTATCCCTTCATTGTATTTGACCTTATTTTTTGTATATATATATATGTTTTTCTTTCTTAAGAATTTTGGGATACAGTTTCTTCTAACAGACCAAAATATACCCTAAATCTGGTGTATGGCTTTGTTTTAGTCACCTGCCTGATCTCATTCTCTCTCTCTCTCTTTTTAAATATTTCTTTATTTTTTCAACCAACTTCTTATCAATTCTTTTTTTAAATCTTTTAGTTTTCATCTTTACATTCATATTCCATCCCTTCATCGTATTTACCCTTAGTTTTGTATATGTATAAGTTATTCTTTCTTTAAAAATTTTGGGAGGCAGTTTCTTCCAACAGACCAAAATACACACAAAATCTACTGTGTCGCTCTGTTCTATTCACCAGCCTGATCATATTCTTCTTCTTCTTTTTTTTTTTTTTTTGCTTTTCAACCCAGTTTTGGGTCTCTTCTGATTTTTCAAGTGTATATTTTTCTGGGGTCGTTCTTACCATTTTAGTATTTTGGTCTCTCATCCATCTATTCTTCCCTGAACAAAATAACAAAACAGAAAAACTCACCTCAAAAAATGAAAAAAAGGCAGTACCGACTGCCAGGGACCTAATCAATATGGACATTAATAAGATGTCAGAACTAGAATTCAGAAGACGGATTATAAAGATACTAGCTGGGCTTGAAAAAAGCATAGAGGATACTAGCGAATCCATTTCTGGAATTAATAAAATCTAAACAAGTCGAAGTCAAAAAGGCTATTAATGAGGTGCAATCAAAAAATGGAGGCTCTAACTGCTAGGATAAATGAGGCGGAAGAGAGAATTAGTGATCTAGAAGACCAAATGATGGAGAATAAGGAAGCTGAGAAAAAGAGAGATAAACAACTACTGGATCACAAGGGGAAAATTCGAAAGATAAGTGATATCATAAGACAAAACAATATTAGAATAATTGGTATCCCAGAAGAAGAGAAAAGAGAGAGAGGGGCAGAAAATATATTGGGGAAAATTATAGTGGAGATCTTCCCTAATTTGGGGAAGGAAACAAGCATTCAAGATCAGAGAGCACAGAGAACTCCCCTCAAAATCAATAAAAATTGGTCAAAACCCCGCATCTAATAGTAAAACTTACAAGTCTCAGACACAAAGAGAAAATCCTGAAAGCAGCTCAGGACAAGAGGTCTATAACCTACAATGGTAAAATATTAGATTGGCAACAGACCTATCCACAGAGACCTTGCAGGTCAGAAAGGACTGGCATGATATATTCAGGGCACTAAACGAGAAAAATATGCAGCCAAAAATACTATATCTAAATAGTCTGTCATTGAAAATAGAAGGAGAGATAAAAAGCTTCCAGGACAAACAAAGACTAAAAGAATTGGTGAACACCAAACCAGCCCTACAAGAAATATTGAAAGGGGTCCTCTAAGCAAAGAAAGAGCCTAAAAATAACATAGGAAAGAAAGGAACAGAGATAGTATACAGTAACAGTCACCTTAAGGCAATACAATGTCACTAAATTCATATCTTTCAAAAGTTACCCTGACTGTAAATGGCCTAATGCTCCAATCAAAAGATACAGAATATCAGATTGGATAAAAAAACACGACCCATAGATATGCTGTCTGCAAGGTACTCATTTTAGACACAAAGACTCACCCAGGTTTAAAGTGAGGGGGTGGAAAACAATTTACCATGTTAATGGACATCAAAAAAAAAAAAAGCTGGGGTGGAAATCCTTATATCAGACAAATTACATTTTAAACCAAAGACTATAATAAGAGATAAGGAAGGACACTATATCATACTTAAAGTGTCTATCCAAGAAGATCTAACAATTGTAAATATGTATGCCCCTAACATGGGAGCAGCTAATTATATAAGCCAATTAATAACAAAAGCAAAGAAACACATTGACAATAATACAATAATAATAGGGGACTTTAACACCCACTTCATTGCAATGGACAGATCATCTAAGTAGAAGATCAACAAGGAAAGAAGATCTTTAAATGATGCTTTGGAGGGGCGCCTGGATGGCTCAGTTGTTAAGTGTCTACCTTCGGCTCAGGTCATGATCCCAGGGTCCTGGGATCGAGCCCCGCATCAGGCTCTCTGCTCGGCGGGAAGCCTGCTTCTCCCTCTCCCACTCCCCCTGCTTGTGTTCCCTCTCTCGCTGTGTCTTTCTCTGTCAAATAAATAAGATATTTAAAAATAAATAAATAAATGGTGCTTTGGACCAGATGGACTTCAAAAATATATTCAGAACATTCCATCCTAAAGCAACATAATACTCATTCTTCTCAAGTGCCCATAGACCATTCTCCAGAATAGATCATATTCTGGGTGACAGGTCAGGTCTCATTCAGTACCAAAAGTGTGGGATCATTCCCTGCATATTTTTGGACCACAGTGCTTTGAAACTAGAACTCAATCACAAGAGGAAAGTTGGAAAGAACTCAAATTCATAGAGGCTAAAGAGCATCCTACTAAAGAATGAATGGTCAACCAGGAAATTAAAGAATTAAAAAAAAATTCGTGGAAAAAATGAAAATGAAAACACAACTGTTCAAAATCGTTGGGATGCAGCAAAGGTAGTCTTAAGAGGAAAGTATATAGCAATACAAGACTTTCTCAAGAAGCAAGAAAGGTCTCAAATACACAACCTAACCCTAGACCTAAAAGAGCTAGAGAAAGAACAGCAAATAAAGCCTAAACCCAGCTGAAGAAGAGAAATAATAACGATCAGAGGGGAAATTAATGAAATAGAAACCAAAAGAACAGTTGAACAGATCAAAAAACTAGGAGCTGGTTCTCTGAAGGAATAAACAAAATTGAGAAATCACTGGCCAAACTTATCAAAAAGAAAAGAGAAAGGACTCAAATAAATAAAATAATGAATGAAAGCGGAGAGATCACAACTAACACCAAAGAAATACAAACAATTATAAGAACATATTATGAGCAAACCTATGCTAGCAAATCAGACAATCTGGAAGAAATGGATGCATTGCTACAGACGTATAAACTACCAAAACTCAACCAGGAAGAAATAAAAAACCTGAACAGACCAATTACCAGTAAGGAAATTGAAGCAGTAAAAAAAAATCTCCCAAAAAACAAGAGCGTGGAGCCAGATGGCTTCCCAGGAGCATTCTACCAAACATTTAAAGAAGAATTACTACCTACTCTTCTGAAACTGTTCCAAAAAAATAGAAATGGAACGAAAACTTCCAAACTCATTTTATGAGGCCATCATTACCTTCATCCCCAAACCAGACCAAGACCCTATCAAAAAGGAGAACAACAAACCAATATCACTGATGGACATAGATGTAAAAATTCTCACCAAAATCCTAGCCAAGAGGGTCCAACAGTACATTAAAAGGATTATTCACCATGACCAATTGGGATTTATTCCTGGGCTGCAAGGTTGGTTCAACATCCACAAATCAATCAATGTGATACAGTACATTAATAAAAGAAAGAACAAGAACCATATGATCCTCTCAATAGATGCAGAAAAGCATGTGAAAAAGTACAGCATCCTTTCTTGATTCAAACTCTTCACGGTGTAGGGATAGAGGATATATACCTCAACATCATAAAAGCCATCTATGAAAAAATCCACAGCAAATATCATTCTCAATGGGGAAAAACTGAAAACTTTTCCCCTAAGGTCAGGAACACAGCAGGGATGTCCACTATCACCACTACTATTCAACATAGTACTAGAAGTCGTAGCCTCAGCAATCAGACAACCAAAAGAAATAAAATGCATCCGAATTGGCAAAGAAGAAGTCAAACTCTCACTCTTTGCAGATATGATATTTATGTGAAAAACGCAAAACAGTTCACCCCAAAACAACTAGAACGCATACAGGAATTCAGTAAAGTGGCAGGTTATATAATCAATGCACAGAAATCAGTTGCATTTCTATACACCAACAATGAGACAGAAGAAAGAGAAATTAAGGAGTCGATCTCATTTACAAGTGCACCCCAAACCATAAGACACCTAGGAATAAATCTAACCAAAGATGCAGAAAATCTGTACTCAGAAAACTATAGAATACTCATGAAAGAAATTGAGGAAGACATAAAGAAATGAAAAAACGTTCCATTCTCATGGATTGCAAGAAAAATATTGTGAACATATCTATACCACCTAGAGCAATCTTCACATTTAATGCAATTCCTATCAAAATACCATTAACTTTTTTTCAAAGAAATGGAACAAATAGTCCAAAAATTTATATGAAGCAGAAGCGACCCCGAATAGCCAGAGGAATGTTGAAAAAGAAAAGCAAAGGTGCTGGCATTGCAATTCTGTACTTCATGCTCTATTACAAAGCTGTAATCATCAAGACAGTATGGTACTGGCACCAAAACAGACACGTAGATCAAAGAAACAGAATAGAGAGCCCAGAAATAGACCCTCAACTCTATGGTCAACTCATCTTTGACAAAGCAAGAAAGAATGTCCAATGGAAAACAGACAGTCTCATCAACAAATGGTATTGGGGAAATTGGACAGTCACATGCAGAAGAATGAAACTGGACCATTTCCTCATACCACACACAAAAATAGATTCAAAATGGATGAAAGACCTCAATGTCAGACAGGAATCCATCAAAATCCTCAAGGAAAACAAAGGCAGCAACCTCTTCCCCCTCAGCGGCAGCAACTTCTTCCTAGACACATTGCCATACTCAAGGGAAGCAAGGGCAGAAATGAACTATTGGGACTTCGTCAAGATAAAAAGCTTTTGCACGGCAAAGGAAACAGTAAACGAAACCAAAAGACAACCGATAGAATGAGAGAAGATATTTGCAAATGATATATCAGATAAAGGGCTAGTATCCAAAATCTATAAAGAACTTATCAAACTCAACACCCACAGAACAAATAATCCAATCAAAAAATGGGCAGAAGACATGAATAGACATTTCTGCCAAGAAGGCATCCAAATGGCCAACAGACACATGAAAATGTGTTTAGCATCACTCAGCATCAGGGAAATCCAAATCAAAACCTCAATGAGATACCACCTCACACCAGGCAGAATGGCTAAATTTAACAAGTCAGGAAAGGACAGATTTTGGTGAGGTTGTGGAGAAAGGGGAACCCTCCTGCACTGTTGGTGGGATGCAGGCTCGTACATCCACTCTAGGAAACAGTATGAAAGTTCCTCAAAAAGTGAAAATAGAGCTATCATATGACCCAGGAATTGCACTACTGGTTATTTACCCCAAAGATACAAATGTAGTGATTGGAAGGGGCATGTGCACCCTAATGTTTATAGCAGCAATGTGCACAATAGCCAAACTATGGAAGAGCCTAGATGTCGATCAACAGATGAATGGATAAAGAAGATGTGATTGAGATACACACACACACACACACACACACACACACACACACACACACAATGGAATATTATACAGCCATCAAAGAAATGAAATCTTGCTATTTGCAATGACATGGATGGATCTAGAGGGTATTATGCTAAGTGAAATAAGTCAATCTGAGAAAGACAATTATCATATGATCTCACTGATACGAGGAATTTGAGAAACAAGGCAGAGTATCATAGGGGAAGGGAGGGAAAAATGAAAGAAGACGAGACCAGAGAGGGAGACAAACCATAAGAGACTCCTAATCTCAGGAAATAAACTGAGGGTTGCTGGAGTGGTGGGGGGGTGGGAGGGATGAGGTGGCTGGGTGATGGACATTGGGGAGTGTATATGCTATGGTGAGCACTGTGAATTGTGTAAAACTGATGAATCACAGACCTGTACCCCTGAAACAAATAATACATTATATTTTAATAAAAAAAAAAGAGAATGGACAGAGGACTTCCATAACAGTTTCCAAAGAAGACATATGATTAATAGGCACATGAAAAGATATTCTACATCACTAATCATCAGGGAAATGAAAATCAAAACAAAAAGGAATATCTCCTCACACTTGACAAAATGGCTGTTTTCAAAAATATAAAAAATAACAAGTGTTGGTGAGGTTGTGAAAAAAGAGAATACTCATTCACTGTTGGTGGGAGTGTAAATTGGTGCAGCCACTTTGTTTTTTTTAAGATTTTGTTTATTTATTTGAGACAGAGAGAAAGCACATGAGAGGGGGGAGGGTCAGAGGGAGAAGCAGACTCTCTGCCGAGCAGGGAGCCCGATGCAGGACTCGATCCAGGGACTCCAGTCGCTTAACCA
Source organism: Callorhinus ursinus (assembly GCF_003265705.2). Taxonomy (NCBI): domain Eukaryota; kingdom Metazoa; phylum Chordata; class Mammalia; order Carnivora; family Otariidae; genus Callorhinus; species Callorhinus ursinus. The sequence goes on along the minus strand of NW_027397102.1, from coordinate 8,575,172 downwards.
AATGAGGCACCCAGGCGCCCTGGTGCAGCCACTTTGAGAAGTAGTATGGAGGTTCCTATAAATTTTAAAATTAGAACTACCATGTGATCCAGGAATTCCACTTATGGGTATATATCAAGAAAGTTAAAATATCAGTTTGAAGAGATGTAGATAAATTTATGCCTTTTGCAGCATTAATCCCCTTTATCTATTTTGCCTGCCACACAACCCTTTCCCATTTGGTAACCAACAGTTTGTTTCCTTTACCTATGAAGCTGTTTTTAGTTTGTTATATTTACACATTTTTTTTTAGATTCTATACATACATGAAATTTTATGGTATTTGTTTTTTCTGACTTATTTCACTTAACATAATACTTCCTATATCCATCCATGTTCTCACAAATATAATATTTTATATTTTATGCCTGAGTAGTATTCCATTTTATTGTATACCACATTTTCTTTATCCATTCATTTATTGATGAACACTAACATATTAAAGTGTTAAATATAAGACCTGAAACCATGAAATTCCTAGAAGAAAACATATGAAAAAAACTTTTGGACATAGGTGCTAGTAATGATTTTTTTTTTTTGGAAATCACACCTAAAGCACAATCAACAAAATAAAAATATAAACAAGTGGGACTGTATCAAACTAAAAAGCTGTGTGCAACAAAAGAAACCATCAACAAAGTGAACAGACAACCTATGGAATGGCAAGTGTTTGCAAATCATATATATAATAAGAGGCTAATACAAAAAGTATATAAAGAACTCATACAACTCAATAGCAATAAAATATTAAATAATAATATAAATATTAGGCAAGCAGTACCAACACCAAAACCAGATAAAGACACCACTAAAATGAGAACTACAGCCCAATATCCCAGATGCACACAGATGGAAAGTTTATCAATAAAATAGTAGCAAACCAAATCCAACAATACATTAAAAGTATCATTCACCACAATAAAGTGGGATTCATTCCTGGGTTGCAAGTGTGGCTCAATATTTGCAAATCAATCAACATGACACACCATATAAATGAAAGATAAGAACCATATGATCATTTCAATAGAGGCAGAAAAAGTATTTGACAAAAAACAACATACATTCATGATAAAAATGCTCAATAAAGTAGTGTTAGAGGGAATATACCTCAACTTAATAGAGGCCATTTGTGAAATATCCACAGCTAACATTATCCTAAATAGGGAACAACTGAGATCTTTTCCTTTATGGTCAGGAATAAGACAGAGATATCCATTCTCTCCATTGTTATTTAACATAATATTGAAAGTCCTAGCCACAGCAATCAGACAACGAAAAGAAATAAAAGCCATTGAAATCAATAAAGAAATCAAACTTTCACTATTTGCACATGACATGATACTCTATATAGAAAACCCAAAACACTACACCAAAAAAACTGCTGGAACTTGTAAATGAAATCATTAAAGTCACAGGATAAAAAATCAATGGACAGAAATTTGTTGCATTTCTATACACCAATAATGAAGCAGCAGAAAGAGAAATGAAGGAATCACTTCCATTTACAATTGCACAAAAAGCCATATGATACCTAGAAATAAACATAACCAAAGAGGTGAAAGACTGTGCTCTGAAAACTGTAAAATATGGATGAGAGAAATTGAAGACAACACAAAGAAATGCAAACACACCCCATACTCATTGATTGGAAAAACAAATATTGTTATAATGTCTATACTATCCAAAGTAATTTACACACTTAGTGCAATCCCTATCAAAATACCACCAGCATTTCTCACAGGGCTTGAATAAACAATCATAAATTTGTATGGAACTAAAAAATACCCAGAATAGATAAAGCAACCTTGAAAAATAAAAGCAAAGCTGAAGGCATCACAATTCCTGAATTCAAGTTACATTGCAAAGCTGTAGTGATCAAGACAGTGTAGTACTGGCACAAAAGTAGACACATAGATCAGTGAACCAAACAGAAAACAAACAGAAATAAGCCTACAACTTTATGGTCAATCTTTGACAAAGCAGGAAAGAATATCCAATCAGAAAAGGACAGTCTCCTCAACAAATAGTGTTGGGAAAACTGGACAACAACATGCAATAGAATGAAGCTTGACCACTTTCTTATACCATTCACAAAAATAAATTCAAAATAGATCAAAGACCTAAACATGAGACCTGAAACCATAAGAATCCTAGAAGAGAATACAGGGAGTAACTTCTTTGATATCAGCAGTAGCAACTTCTTTGTGGATAAATCTTTTCAGGCAAGGGAAACAAAAACATAAATAAACTATTGAGACTTCATCAAAATAAAAAGCTTCTGCACAGCCAAAAAAAGGTGGGGGGTGCCTGGGTGGCTCAGTTAGTTGAGCGTCCAACTCTTGATTTTGACTCACGTCATGATCTCAGCATTGTGAAATCGAGCCCCACATCGGGCTCTGTGCTCAGTGCAGAGTTAGCTTGAGATTTTCTTGCTCCCTTTCTCTCTGCCCCTCCCCCATTCTCTCTCTCTCATAAGTAAATAAAATCTTTAAAAAATAACAGTCAACAAAACTAAACAGCAACCTATGAAATGGGAGAAGATATTTGCAAATGACATATCTGATAAAGGGTTAGTATCCAAAACAAATAAAGAACTTATACAACTGAATAATCAGAAAACAAATCTTTAGTGCCCTTCATCTTTTCCAAGATTTCCTTTTCTCTGCTTCTCTTTCTCTTTCCCCAAAGATATTTACTAAATAAGGATCATGCCTGATATCCATCAAATACATGAATACATGCTAATCAAAATCTGTGCTGGGTGAAATGATATATTTTGTTTCTTTAACCATTTATACATTAGTAGACACAGACACATTCTGGCTCTTGTAAATCATGTGGCTATAGTAATTCAACACTTCATTACAACACTAGGTACTCATCACATCAAGTGCATTCCTCAATCCTAATCACCTATTTAACCTCTCTCCCCACTCACCTCAATTCTGGTAACCATCAGTTTGTTCTCTATAGTTAAGAGTCCCTACTTTTAGATGATTAACAATACAGCCCTTATTAGTCTGCTTTACCTCTTTTTTTTTTTTAGTTTTTAAGCAGAATATCGAAGTATTGTCTGATACATCCTAATTTAGGAGTCAGAAAATGTAATATGATGCATTAAAAACAAAGTATTAAAAATGCCTGTAAAAAGTAAAAAGAAAAAGTCTGCTTCTTGGTTTGCCTTTCTCTCTTTTTCCTCTTTGCTCATTTGTTTTGTTTCTTAAATTCCACATATGACTGAAATCATATGGTATTTGTCTTTCTCTGACTGACTTATTTCACTTACCATAATACTCTCTAGCTCTATCTATGTCCTTGCAAATGGCAAGTTTTCATTCTTTTTTATGCCCATATGATATTCCATTGTATACTTGTACCACATCTTCTTTATCCATTCATCAGTTGATGGACACGGGCTGTTTCATAATTTGGCTATTGTAGATAATGTTGCTATAAACATTGTGTGCATGTATTCTTTCAATTAATATTTTTGTATTCTTTGGGGTAAATACATAGCAGTGCAATTGCTGGATCATAGGGTAGTTCTATTTTTAACTTTTTGAAGAATCACCATACTGTTTTCCTGAGTGGCTGCACCAGTTTGCATTCCCACCAACAGTGCATGAGGGTTCCCCTTTCTCCATATCCTCACCAACACTTGTTATTTCTTGTGTTGTTGATTTTAGACATTCTGACTGGTGTGAGGTGATATCTCATTGTAGTTTTGATTTGTATTTCCCTGATGATGAGTGATATTGAGCATCTTTGCATGTTTCTGTTTGCCATATGGATGATTTCTTTGGAAACATGTCTTTTCATGTCTTCTGCCCATTTTTAACTGAATTATTTGTTTTCCAGTTGTTCAGTTGTATAAGTTCTCCATTTATTTTGGATTCTAACCGTTTATCAGATATACCATTTGTACTAAAGACAAATTTCAGCAAGAACTGTTTCCCATAGATCTAGCCCCATACAACAAGAGAGACATTTATTTTGTTTTGTTTTGCTTTATGGGTATTGTTATATTTTCTCTTATGTTCCTTGTCCTTTTTTTAAATTAAGTTCTTAATTTTAATTCCAGTATAGCTAACATATATTTTTAGGTGTGCAATAGAGTGAGTCAACAATGCTATATATTAATCAGTGCTCATCATAAGCACAGTCTTTAATCCCATTATCCATTTCATTCATTCTACCCACCTCCCCTCTGTCAGCCATCCATTTTTTCTCTATAGTTAAGAGTCTGTTTCTTGGTTTGTTTCTCTCTTTTTTATTCCTTCACTCATTTATTTTGTTTCTCAAATCCCATATATGAGTGAAATCATATGGTATTTATCTTTCTGTGACTGACTGCTTTTGCTTAGCATTAAATTCCGGTTTCTCTTCAGACTGTATAAATCTTTTGCCTTTTACTTCTTGTCTTATATTTCTTTCCCTCAAAGGCGGGCCAAGAACTACTTTTTCCCAAGGCAGTAGAATAAAGTTGTGTCTCCCAATGTCTCTATAATGCATAATTCATTGTTGGTATTTAACAAATATTCAATAGTATCATCACAATAATTCAATGCCTACTGAAATATAATGTTCAGTGAATTAAATGAGGAAGTTATATTCAGCCTAAATGATCTTGAGTAAATTAGAAGCAAGATAAATACAGTCAGAACAAAGCATGCTTTTGAATTTTAAGTACTCCAATTTTGGATTAATTTGGCTTTCTTTGTACTTGTTAAGCTTTCCATACTTCTATCCTTTTGGCAATAATCCCATATGCTTAAAAAGGAAAGAAAGTCATTATCTATCCTCCTTTTAATTATCTTCTCATAAGCGACCTGAGTCAGCTGTGATTCTCATGTCTTATATATAACAGTGGTTAAGGGAGCTAAGTCAACAGGCAAGTCTAACTCAAGATCCAGATCTATCATTTATTACCTGTGTGACCTTAGATATAAATTGTATATTTTCTCTGTGCTTCTATTTCTTCACCTACAAAACAGAGATATGGTATCATCTACTTCATAGATCATTGTGAAAATTAAGTATATCACAAATAAAATAAAATGTTAGCTAATTAAAACTTCTAATGATTTTTATGGCCTAATTAGGTATCAAAGGTGGCTGGCAAAGACGTTGGCAACGTGATGAAAATAATTCCACATGTGTTACTATCTACTGGCTTTAACCCTAATCAGGCAGCTTAATCTGCTCTTCCATGGTTATACAATCAGCATTTCCCAGAAACATTCCAAAAAGTAGCCCCCCGCACACTCTTACGTACTTCACATATCCCTAGATAAACATACTTCAGTGACTCCAAATAAAACATCAGGATTTATATCCAGGTCTTTCATCCTTTCATCTGCTCATTAAATATTAGATAGATCCTACTATGTGTCAAACATTTTGTTAGGCTCTTGAAAGAAAAATAATTATTAATATATAGTTTATGAACTCAAGTAGTTCATAGTCTGATAAGTAATATTAAAAAACATGGTGGTGATTATATTGCAGTATGTAAATGTATATAAGTATTAAACAACACATTGTATACCTTAAACTTATTCAATGTTATATGTCAGTTTGTCAGTTTTATCTCAATAAGTTGGAGAAAACAACATAACTAGAATTTATTAAGCTCTTATTATAGGCTTAGCTCAGAGATTAAGTTATTTGTCCAGGCGAGGTCTAATGTGACAATTTAGAAGTAGTGGTAAATTTGTGATTTGAATAACAACAGTTTGTTTACTCTTAAGCGCCACTGCTATGTTGCCCCAATAAACACACAATTTTAACACAATGTGATTAATTTGTAAATACTTCAGGAACTTTAGGGCACCTGGGTGGTTCAATCGCTAAGCATCTGCCTTTGGCTCAAGTCATGATCCCAGGGTCTTTGGATCGAGCCCTGCATCAGGCTCCCTGCTCTGCGGAGAAGATTGCTTCTCCCTCTCTCACTCCCCCTGCTTGTGTTCCCTCTCTCGCTGTCTCTCTCTCTCTCTCTCTGTCAAAATAAATAAATAAAATCTTAAAAAAAATACTTCAAGAACATCAGCTTCAAAGTCTATCTCTTGCTGTTACTTCTGCCAGAAATATTCTTCTATGTTTCCACTATATTTCTTATGCATGATACTTCTAATCCTTCAGATTTTAGCTTTAAATGTCATCTCATCAGAGAGGTCTTCTCTGTTCATCCTATCTAAAATACTGTCACTTTCTTGGGACACCTGGGTGGCTCAGTCAGCTAAGCATCTGCCTTCAGCTCAGGTCATGATTCTAGGGTCCTGGGATCTAGTCCCACAGGGGGCTCTCTGCTCAGTGAGGAGTCTACTTCTCCCTCTCCTCCTCCCCCTGCTCCTCCTTTCTCTTGTTATCTCTCTCTATCTCAAATAAATAAATAAATAAAATCTTAAAATACTGCCACTTTATTATCCTCTAATTCAACATATTATTTCTCTTCATCCTTCTTACATTGTTTGTTACATTATTGAATGTGTTTATTTACTTCTAAAAAAATTTTTCTGACTCCCCCACAGGCTTCATGAATGTTGGGAGCTTGTATTTTTTTCACCACTGTTTTCACAATACTTATCTATGTAGGTACTTAGTGCATATTCAATCAGTGAATGAAGGGATATTCTAAGACAGGAGGCCTAGGAAAATGTTATTCTACTCTAAACTTCTACATTTTTTGAAACTCAAAGAAAAGAAATAATTACCATTCCTGTTACGACATGATGAGGTAATTTCTAGGTTGTGTAATTTGTTCCCTTATATTAACACTTTTGATCTTCTTATAGCTAATTACATTAAGACAGTCCTCTACCCAAGTGATATATAATCTTCAAACTTTCAAAAGAAATGATTTTCTAGCTGTTCACAAATGATCAATCTTCAGTTATTTTACAGTAAAGATTTATAAAGGAAGTATAGAAGCATGATCTTTTAATATATTAAAATGATACTTGGTCTCAACTATATTAACTTGAAGCAGTAATAAATTTTCATAACAGAGTAAGTAAAGGTTTGGCTCATAATTTTCCATGTGCCACATAATAAGTAAATTTTTTCAATGGATATTCTTTTCAGATTGTCTTTTTCCCACTTTAAATCCTGCCTATAGGAGAATTTTAGCCTTGTGTACCTCACGGATTAAAGTCCCTGATTTTTTCTTTCACATTTTTTTCTTTCCTTTCTTACATCTGTCTAAACAGCCTATTACAGAGCACATACACTTTCCCTCTATAATACCACTCATTCCTTCATTTTTTAAGTACCCTAGTACCTAAAAATTCTTTGGGCCAGAAACATTATAACACAAAACTCGAACATTTCAGTATGTTGCCATTTCAACAGTGAACTAAGCACATTTTCCACTGCCATTCTTTCTCAAACCTTTATAGAATGATGAGTACTTTTAATTGTACAAGAGAGAGAAGGAACAGAATCATGAGATAATGAGAGCATATTGACAAAATAGAACAAAGTATGTGTACAAGTGTTGATATAAGATCCAGTCTTCACAGAGGAACAGCAGAGAGGCTCTACAAAGGACAGAACTTGTGAATAATATGGGGCTGAAAACAGGGCAGCACCACTACTTAGCACCTTTCCATACATGCACACAGAAAAACACACACCCCTTCTTGAGTGATTTCCAACTTGGTATTTACCTGCAGGCAAAATGCATAAGATTGTTTTCTAACAAAATAAATAAAATACCTGCACATAACTAGGGCTTCCAGTGTGGGATAATATACCTGACTAAAGATGTCCTCATTTTGTCACTTAAAGGGGGTTCCCACACTCTACCCCATGTTTTATTGGCAGACTTCACATACTTGAACCTTAAATGAAATCTTGTAAATTGACACATCTCACCCATATACACAGATCTCACTTCCAAACTTCACTTTAATGAAAGAGAGCAACCACAAACAGATTTATACACAAAGAAGCAAATGGAATTCATACCAACTACCTGTAAGTAAGCAGAGATAAACAATGTGTATGATAGATGATCATAAGTATCCTAGACAGAATGTAAAAAGAAATAGAGGCCCATAAATTATCATTAGATAGAGAAACATGAAAAAATAATGGAGTAAGAAACTAAACTCCCATTCCTTCACAGAAACATCAAAAAACAACCAGAAACTGTCAAACTCAACTATGCCAGGTCTATGAAAAATAGTCTGAGGTATACAACAACCAAGGACATTCTCAATCAAGAAAAAGTCAACTTGAAAATGAGAAACAAAACACATATGAGACACATAAAGTAGGTAAATGGCAATGGTAAGACTTTCCTTACCACTAATTTAAATGCAAATTGGTAAAATTTTCCAATTAAAAAGCACATAATGTTAGAATACGTAAAACGACATGACCCATTTATATACCATCTGCAAGAGACTAATTTTAGATGCAAAGAAATCCAGTGGTGGAAAGTAAATGGATAGAAAAAGTTATTCCAAGAAAAGATTAACCAAACAAGAGCTGATATGGCTATGTAATTATTTAAATATATATTAATAATAAAAGTTTACAAGAAACCAAGAAGGATATTATATGTTGATTAAGGCTCAATTCATCAAGAAGATATAACAAGCATAAACATACACATATGTAAAAACAAAGCCCCAAAATAAAAGAAGCAAAAATTGACAAAATTAAGAAGGAAAAATATAGAGATCTAGAATAACAAATGGAGGCTTCAATATCTCATTCTCATAAACGGAATAAACAAGACAGGGGTAAAATAATGAAATAAAAGACTTAACACTATAAAACAATTAGACCTACCAGAAATATAAGGAACACTCTACCTAATAACAGCAGAATACTAATTATTTCCAAGTGTATATAGACCGTTCTCCAAAATAGAACAAATGTTGAGCCACAAAACGAGTCTTAATAAAAGTTTGAAGTCATATAAAGTACCCTTCTGACCACAGTGGAATAAAACTAGAAACAAAGGCACCAAAAGCCATAAAATATCTAGGAATAAACCTAACCAAAGAAGTAAAAGGTCTGTACTCTGAAAACTATGAAACATTAATGAAAGATATTGGAGATGACACAAAGAAATGGAATCACATTCCATGCTCATGGATTAGAACAAATATTCTTAAAATGTCTTTACTATCCAAAACAATCTACACATGTAATACAATCCTTATCTAAATACCAATAGCATTTTTCACAGAGCTAGAACAAACAATCCTAAAATTTGTATGGAACCACAAAAGACCCCAAATAGCCAAAGCAATCTTGAAAAAGCAAAGCAAAGCTGAACTTCAAGTTGTATTTCAAAGCTGTAGTGATCTAGACAGTATGGTAATGGCACACACAGAAATGGACACATAGATCAATAGAACAGAATAGAAAACCCAGAAATGAACCCACAACTCCAGGTAAATTAATTTTTGACAAAGCAGGAAAGAATGTCCAATGGGAAAAAGATAGTGTCTTCAACAAATGGTGTTAGGAAGAGAGGACAGAAACATGCAATAGAATGAAACTGGACCACTTTCCTACACCATACCCGAAAATTAATTTGAAATAGATTGAAGACCTAAATGTGAGACAAGAAACCACTAAAATCCTAGAGCTGAACACAGGCGGTAAACTCTTTGACATTGGCTATAGCAACTTCTTTTTTTTTTTAAAGATTTATGTATTTTAGAGAGGGGGAGGGGCAGAGTGAGGGGGGAGAGAGAGAAGCAGACTCCCCACTGAGCACAGAGCCCTACACGGGGTTCAATCTCATGACACTGAGATCATAACCGGAGCTGAAATCAAGAGTCAGATGATCACCTTACTGAGCCACCCAGGAGCCCTGGGTATAGAAACTTCTTATTACATATGTCTCTTGAGGCAAGGGAAACAAAGGCAAAAATAAACTATTGGGACTTCATCAAGATGAAAAGCTTCTGCACAGAACAAAAAATCAACAAAACTAAAAGGCAACCTTCAGAATTGGAAAGAAGATATTTGCAAATGACATATCTGATAAAGGGTTAGTATTCAAAATCTGTAAAGAACTTATAAATCTCAACACCCAGAAAACAAATAATCCAGTTAAAAAGTAAGCAGAGAACATGAAGAGACATTTTTTTCTAAAGAAATCATCCATATGGCAAACAGACACATGAAAAATGCTCAATATCACTCATCAGGGAAATACAAATCAAAACTACAATGAGATATCACCTCAAACTTGTCAGAATGGCTAAAATTAACAAAAAAGGAAATAACAGGTGGTGAGGATGTGGAGAAAGAGGAACTCTTTTATACCGTTGGTGGGGATGCAAACTGGTACAGTCACTCTGGAAAATAGTATGGAGTTTCCTGGAAAAGTTAAAAATGGAACTACCCTACCATCCAACAATTACACTACTAGGTATTTACACAAAGGTGTTACAAAAAAATTAATTTGAACCCTAGGGTTCATTAACATGAACCCTAATGTTTATAACAACATTTTCAACAAGAGTCAAATTATGGAAAAAGCCCAAATGTCCATCAACTGATGAGTGGATGAAGAAGATGTAGTATATATACAATTGAATATCACTCAGCAATGAAAATGAATGAAATCTTGCCATTTGCAAAGACATGGATGGAGCTAGAGAGTATTATGCTAAGTGAAATAAGTTAGTCAGAGAAAGACAAATACCATATGATTTCACTTTTATGTGGAATTAAAGAAACAAAACAAATGATCATAGTAGCAAAAATAGGCAAGCCAAGAAACAGACTCAACTATAGAGAACAAAATAATGGCTACCAGAGGGGAGATGGGTGGAGGGATTGGTTAAACAGGTGACGGGGATTAAGGAGTATACTTGTGATGAGCACTGAGTATTATACGTAAGTGTTGAATCACTAAGTTGTACACCTGAAACTAAAATTACATTGTATGTTAACTAACTGGAATTTAAATAAAAAACTAAAAAACACGTAGAAATTAATGACAGAAATAAAATTAGAAAATTTACAAGTATGTGAAAATAAATAACAACCACTTAAATAACCAACATGTCAAAAGACAAATCACAAGATTAATTAGAAAATACCTCAATGCAAATGAAAATAAAAATACAAGGTAAAAAAAAAACTCTTGGGATGCCGCAAAAACAGGGATAAGGTAGAAATTTAAGGTCACAAAGGAATTTATTAAAAAGATCTTAAATAAATAACCCAACAGTACATCTTAAAGAATTAGACAATGAAAAACAAACTAAACTCAAAAGTAGCAGAGGGAAGGAAATATTGCTATTTAAAGTGGAGCTAAATGAAATAGAGAAAGAATAATAGAGAAAATCAACACAACCAAATTTGTGTATTTGTCAAATCAACAAAACTGGCAAACATTTAGTTAGATTGACTAAACAAAAACTAGAGAAGGCTCAAGTTATTAAATTCAGTCACAAAAGAGGGATGTTACTATTAATGCTTTCATAAATAAAAAGGATTATGAGAACACTATGAACATCCATGACACTAATTTGGATATCTAGATTAAGTGGATAAATTCTGAAAACCACACACACTACCAAAATGAACTCAGGAAGAAATAGAAAATTTCAGTAGACCTATAACAAGTAAGAAGATCAAATCCCTAATAAAAACCTCCCCAAAATAAAAACCCAGTACCAATTTGTTTCATTGGTAAATTCTACCAAAAATTAAAAAAAAAGAATGAACATGAATTTTGCTCAAACGTTTCCCAAAAAATGTACCAGGAAAGAACATTTTCAAACTCATTCTCTGAGGCCAGCATTGCCCCAATATCAAAGTCAGAAAAAGACACTGCAAGAAGAGAAAACTGAAGATCAATATCCCTTATAAACATAGATTCAGAAATCCTCAACATCTGAAACTAATGATGTACTATATTTTGGCTATTTGAATTTAATAATTTTTAATGGGTAAAAAAATAAATCCTCAAAAAAATACTAGCAAATCTAATTCAGCAACATATTAAAGTAACTATACAGTGTGACCAATTAGGATTTATCTCAGAAGTGTAAGGGTGCTTTAACATATGAAAAATAATCAATGTAATGCACCACAGAAATAGATTGAAGGAAAAAAAATGACCCTATCAGTTGTTGCAGAATATACATTTGACAAAACCAGGCACCCTTTCTTGATAAAAACATTCAGTAAACAAGTAATATGAGGGAATTTTCTCAATATGATAAATGCCATATAGGAAAAACCCACAGCTTACACCATACTCAATGGTGAAAGACTGAATATTTTCCCCTAAGATCAGGAATAAGACAAGATGCCTACTTTTGCCACTTATATTCAACATATTACTGGAAATTCCAGTTAGAGCTATTAGACAAGAAAAAGGAAATAAAATGCTTTTAATTTGGAAAGGAAGTCATAAAACTATATTCTCAGATGATATGATGTGTGTGTTTGCGTCTGTCTTCCCATTATATAAAGAGCTTTTTGAGGGAGAATGACCTATGTTTTCAGTATTTCATGCATTCTGGGTAATACCTAACACAGAAACTGGGGCATATAAGTCAATTAGTAAATATTTTTGAGCTGCCTCTGTTGTTTGGTTACCCGTATAACTCATGTGTACTACAGATTTATCTGTGTTGTCTGTAATTCTTCAGTCCTTTGAATTACTGAACAATAGTGTCAGAATATCTCAACCAGCAACTTTTTCACCAATGTCACAGGAAAAAATTATCATAGTAGTATTTGTTTCTAGAAGATGCTTTTATTTATTCTCTGTACAATCTACTTTGTAAATGTACTACCTCAGCCAACCACATACTCAAGGACCTGGAAACTCAAATTATTTCTTGCTCTGCTTTAAGCATGCCTGCTTCTGGACACAAGATAAGTATATGAGGGCTTTATTAATACACTGTTTTTATACCCAGGAATAAGTTATGGATACGGTAGAGGTTTTTTATGTTTCTCATTGGCTTCAGTTTGCTGCCTTAAATGGATTGAGTCAAGACCATGTTTTCATGCCATAAGCATGCCATTCAAATACCAGTGTGACCATATTTGAAAAGCCACTCTGTACCACTTTATTGCCGCAGATGTCTTTTACATCTGGCAAGGGCCATTTCTCTGCATGTCAACAGTAATTCAATTTAACAGCTGCCTCTTTTGACAAGCTTAGTGTCAGACTCTAAAATGACAGGGTGACAGTTTTCTTTTTCCTGAACAGAGCATAGTGCAAATTAACTATTTGAATACAAGAGCATTAAATGCATTTAGAGCACATTAATTTTTTTCTGAGTAATCTGAATAGGCTTGGGATATTATTTATATGCATATATGGTGTATAGAGCTACTGAAGCTGATGATTCAAGGGTTTTTTTCAGGGTGTTTTGATTTGTACCTGAAATATGCTAATATAAAACTAAAAAAATTAAATGAAATTAAAGAAATTACTGAAAAGAAAGAGTGGAAATTGAGAAATGTGTAGAATAAGCACTTGAGTTACACTGTGTAAATTTATTAGAGTTCTCTGTGGATTCAAGCAACAGGCTTAAAGTGCTTGCTAATACAACAGCTGATGGCATCATAAGCTAATATTTTCCATTGCAGAGTTTTTGCATACCATTTCTCTAAATAAATCTAGCTATAAGAGGTGGTCTTGTGTGTAATCATAAACCTAATGACAAGACTGGTCTATGGTACTTTCATGGCTGTCCTTTATAGTTTTCTAAAGTTTGCCTGCCTCTAAGTAAGAACCTAGTAATTTTGTTCTACCTACCTGCTACCTGTTTGATTCTCTTGCAATCAAAACATTTTTGATTGAAGTATTTTCTTTTTTTAAAGATTTTTATTTTTATTTTATTTGAGAGAGAGAGAAAGAGAAAGTGCAAGCAGGGAGAAGGGCAGAAGGAGAGAGACAAGTGGATTGAGCTTGTCTGAAAGCTGAAATCATGACCTGAGCTGAAGTCCTATGCTTAACCAACTGAGCCACCCAGGCGCCCCTTGATTGAAGTACTTTATGCCAGTCACTGGGCTGCACATGGGGATACTGGGGGGAAATAAAAGCAGATATAACGCCTACCTTCATGGAGTTTTCAGTCTATTACAGAATTAATTTTCTATGACTGCCATAACAAATTATCATCAACTTAACAGTTTAAAAACAGCCCAAGTTTATTATCCCATAGTTCTGTTAAGTCAGGGAAGCCTGAACATAGTTTGCTGAATTAGTTCCTTAGCTTAGAGTTTCACAATGCTGAAATCAAGGTATCAGCAGTGCTGTAGTCCCTTCTGGAGACTGTAATGGAGAGTATGTTTCCTTGATCACAATGGTAATTGGTAGAATTTAATTCCTTGTCATTGTAGCACTGAGTTCCCACTTTATTGCTGGCTGTCAACCGAAGGTCGTTTTTAGCTTTTCAGAGGCCACCTGCATTTCTTGGCTCTTGGCCTTTTTTTTTCTATATCTTTATAGCCAGCAATGATAAATCAAGTCCTTCACATGCTTTGTTTCTTTCCTTTTCTTCTACCACATCACTTTGACTTTATCAGGGAAAAGGCTTCTATTTTTTTTTGTATTTTATTTTATTTATAATATTTTATTTTTTACATTAACGTATAATGTATTATTTGTTTCAGGGGTACAGGTCTGTGATTCATCAGTCTTACACAATTCACAGCACTCACCATAGCACATACCCTCCCCAGTGTCTATCACACAGCCACCCCATCCGTCCCACCACCCTCCTCTCCAGCAACCTTCAGTTTGTTTCCTGAGATTAGGAATCTCTTATGGTTTGTCTCCCTCTTGGTTTCATTTTGTTTCATTTTTTCCTTCCCTTCCTGTATGACCCTCTGCCTTGTTTCTCAAATTCCTCATATCAGTGAGATCATAACTGTCTTTCTCTGATTGACTTATTTCACTTAGCATCATACACTCTAGTTCCATCCACATCATTGCAAATGGCAAGATTTCCCTTTTCTTTTTTTTAAGATTTATTTATTTATTTTGAGAGAGTGAGAATGAGAGAGAGAGAGAGTACATGAGAGGGGGGAGGGTTAGAGGGAGAAGCAGGCTCCTCGCTGAGCAGGGAGCCCGATGCGGGACTCGATCCCAGGACTCCAGGATCATGACCTGAGCCGAAGGCAGTTGCTCAACCAACTGAGCCACCCAGGCGCCCAAGATTTCCCTTTTCTCATGGCTGCATAATATTCCAGTGTGTGTGTGTGTGTGTGTGTGTGTGTGTGTGTGTGTGTGTGTGTATCACATCTTCTTTATCCATTCATCTGTTGATGGAGATTTTGGCTCTTTCCATAGTTTGGTTATTGCGGACATTGCTGCTATAAACACTGGGTGCATGTGCCCCTTCAGATCACTACATTTGTATCTTTGGGGTAAATACCCAATAGTGCAATTACAGGGTCGTAGGGTAGCTCTACTTTCAACTTTCTGAGGAATCTCCATACTGTTTTCCAGAGTGGCTGCACCAGCCTGCATTCCCACCAACAGTGTAGGAGGGTTCCCCTTTCTCCACATACTCACCAACATCTGTCATATCCTGACTTGTAAATTTTAGCCATTCTGACTGGTGTGAGGTGGTATCTCATCGTAGTTTTGATTTGTATTTCCCTGATGCCGAGTGATGTTGAGCACTTTTTCACGTGTCTCAAAGAAAACATGGAAGTTTTCTTTGCAGAAATGTCTGTTCATGTCTTCGGCCCATTTCTTGATTGGATTATTTGTTCTTTAGGTGTTGTGTTTGACAAGTTTTTATAGATTTTGGATGTTAGCCCTTTATCTGAGATGTCATTTGCAAATATCTTCTCCCATTCTGTCAGTTGTCTTTTGGTTTGTTGACTGTTTCCTTTGCCGTGCAAAAGCTTTTTCATCTTGAAGTCCTAGTAGTTCATTTTTGCCCTTGCTTCTCTTGCCTTTGCCAGTAAGGAAATTGAAGCAGTAATCAAAAATTTCCCAACAAACAAAAGCCCAGGGCCAGATGGCTTCCCAGGGGAATTCTACCAAACATTTAACGAAGAATTAATATCCACTTTTCTGAAACTGTTCCAAAAAATAGAAATGGAAGGAAAACTTCCAAACTCATTTTATGAAGCCAGCATTACCTTGATCCCAAAGTCAAAGACCCCATCAAAAAGGAGAACTACAAACCAATATCCCTCATGAACATGGATGCAAAAATTCTCACCAAAATACTAGCTAATAGGATTCAACAGTACATTAAAAGGATTATTCACCACGACCAAGTGGGATTTACTCCTGGGCTACAAAGTTGGTTCAACATATGCAAATCAATCAGTGTGATACTGTACATTAGTAAAAGAGAGAACAAGAACCATATGATACTCTCAACAGATGCCGAAAAACCATTTGACAAAGTACAGCATTCTTTCTTGATTAAAACTCTTCACAGTATAGGGATAGAGGGTTCATAACTCAATATCATCAAAGCCATCTATGAAAAACCCACAGCAAATATCATTCCCAGTGAGGAAAAACAGAGCTTTTCCCCTAAGGTCAGGAACATGGCCGGGATGTCCACTATCATTACTAGTATTCAACATAGTACTAGAAGTCCTAGCCACAGCAATCAGACAACAAAAATAAATAAAAGACATCAGAATCAGCAAAGAAGTCAAACTCTCACTCTTTGCTGATATTATATTTATGTGGAAAACCCAAAACAGTTCACCCCAAAACAGCTAGAACATGTACAGGAATTCAGTGCAGTGGCAGGATATAAAATCAATGCACAGAAATCAGTTGCATTTCTACACACAAACAATGAGACAGAAGAAAGAGAAATTAAGGAGTCAGTCCCATTTACAACTGCACCCCAAACCATAAGACACCTAGGAATATATCTAACCAAAGATGCAAAAAATCTGTATCAGAAAACTATAGAATACTCATGAAAGAAATTGAGGAAGACACAAAGAAATGGAAAAATATTCCATGCTCATGGATTGGAAGAACAAATATTGTGAAAATGTCTATGCTACCTAGAGCAATCTACACATTCAGCGCAATCCCTATTAAAATATTATCAACTTTTTTCAAAGAAATGGAACAAATAATCCTAAAATTTGTATGGAACCATAAAAGACCCCAAATACCCAGAGGAATGTGGAAAAAGAAAAGAAAAGCTGGTGGCATCACAATTCCAGACTTCAAGCTCTATTACAAAGCGGTAATCATCAAGACAGTATGGTACTGGCACACAACCAGATGCATAGATCAAAGAGATCGAATAGAGAGCCCAGAAATAGACCCTCAACTCTATGGTCAACTAATCTTCGACAAAGCAAAAAACAATGTCCAATGGAAAAAAGACAGTCTCTTCAACAAATGGTGTTGGGGAAATTGGACAGCCACTTGCAGAAGAATGAAACTGGACCATTTCCTTACACCACACAAAAAATAGATTCAAAATGGATGAAAGACCTAAATATGAGACAAGAATCCACCAAAATCCTTGAGGAGAACACAGGCAACAACCTTTTTGACTTCAGCCACAGCAACTTCTTCCTAGACACATCGCCAAAGGCTTCTACTTTTAAGGAGACATATGATTAGATTGGCCCACCTGGATCACCTTCTCATCTCAGTCCATGAACTTAAAACATCTGCAAAGTACTTCTGTCATCTATGTTAACTATAATCACAGGATTTGGGAATTAGGTCATGTACATATAGGGGAAGCCATTATTCTGTCAACTTCCTTGGGTAAATAGAACATTTAAAAGTTTAATAATTTATAAAAGAAGTACAGAATGCTATTTTGAAAATGTTACAAAGCTGGGTGCCTGCGTGGCTCAGTTGATTAAGCAACTGTCTTCGGCTCAGGTCATGATCTCAGGGTCCTCGGTTCAAGCCCTTTTTCCACCTTCCTGTTCAGTGGAGAGTCTGCTTCTCTCTCTCTCTCTCTCTCTGCCCCTCCAACCCACGTTTTCTCTCCTCTGTCTCTCTCCCTCTCTCTTAAATAAATAAATATCTTAAAAATCAAAAATTAAAAAAATGAAAATTGAAAATATTACAAGGAGGATATAACCAGAGATTCAGGAAATATTTTTCTAAGTAAGTAATTTATAAACTGATATCTAAAGAGAGAAGGAGTTAGCCAGAAAAATAAGATTGCAAAGGAAGAAAGTTTCAGAAAGAGGGAAAAGTAGGTGTACAAGCCTAGAGATACTGAAAATGCTGAAGATGAAATAGATTTTATTTATGATAATAAATAAAACAAGCATTGCTGCATCAATGTAGGAAATGGAGGGGGTAATGTAATGGGCTGGAAAAGTGAACAGGAACCATATTATTTTTGCCCCTTTGTGCTTTGTTAAAAATGTAGATCTTTGTCCTAAAAACATAAAGAATCCATTGAAAATTCTTACTTAGAAAAGCCCCCATGCTTAAAATCTGTGGCATAGGACTTAAAATTAAGGCCCAGTGTTACATTTGCCTTGACATCTGGAAAAAACTGGGAAGACCTTGAAGTTGCAAGTTTCTCTCCTTATTGTGATCCTGAAGACAGATACCCTATCCAGACATCCCTTATTACCAAAAGGAAGATAAAATGCCCACTCATCCCTAAGTATAAGGCTTCAGTTCTCTGCTAGGCCATGGATGTATTCAAACAAGCCATTTATACCATCCCGTAGGAACCAGGTATCACCTCAGCTTCTTAATACTACAATGTCTGCTTCCCACATTCCTGGTTTACTCTGTTCCTGAAGACAACCTCGTGTGGCCATCCATTCATGGCATATTGTCTCCTCCTCGACTAAACTGTGAGTATATGTGACTAATATACTGCTGTAGATTTCATCATCCCAGTGCTGATATTGTGTGTTTGTCCATCCTTTACTCACCAAAGAGTTAAAGAGCAGATGAATAAAATAAAATCTAGACCTCTTTTATCACTCACAATTTTAATCTGACCTTTAACCACTTGTTAAGAGGGCAATTAAGGTAAAATAATAAGCTGCATTTAAAAATTTAGTAACAGATTACTGCTTAACATCCTCCCTTAACCCTGGTTATGTGAGTTTGTAGAGAGAGGATTTGTATTTTTATACAGGAAAGTCAGAGTGAATATTCTCCTTCCCCAAAGGATGTTTTAGTTGTCTAAGCACATTAATATACTTGGCAGTGGGAGAAATATTTGGGTCATGGGTCATGGAGTTTTGACTGGTGCCCTTTATTATACCACTTAAGCAGTTGCATATCCATGCATACAGTAGGTCTTGTTGGCCACCTAAGAAAATTATTCCAGGCCCAAAGTTAAAAGGCATAATCAAAATTCAAAACCTCTATTTTTTTATCCAGACCTGTTATTAATTTACAATATGATCTTATATAGATCATTTTCCTTCCCTGTGTTTCAATAATTCTATTTGGCGATAATACATGAAATTGTTAGAATCAATGGTCTCTATGGTTTCATTAATTTCTGATGTTTTATAATTCTGCAAATGTTTATGATTAAGACTTTAAAGAGATCAACTTATTCTTGAATTTATAGACAGTAATAAGTAATGTGTGGCCTGCTGATAAGTGGTGAGCTATTAAAAATTGAACCTCTGTGGTATAAGAGGAAGCTGTTTCTTTTTAGATTTTTGGAGTTTATAAAAAGCAGGAAAGTTATCTGATGTTACTTTTCACCTTTTTCAATAGCATTTGTGAAAATCAACTTAAATGTGTTACTTATATGTTCCAGAGTTAATGCTTACTGTGATTTTATTGCAGCAAAATGACACAATTGAGAATTGATTTATGAGGCTCTCTTGCTGAATAAGAGTTACTAAAATCAATTTGTACTTTTCCATCCTAATCAGCTTCATCTAACAGGAAGAAGAAAATAAAAGTGACATATGATTAAATTACAAAGGATTAGCCCTCATTTCACTATGAATGAATGCCTTCTCTTATTTGGTTGTAGTTTAAATTCACCTCAACACTAGGTATCAATTTACCTCTTCTAAATTAAGACTTAATATAATTTGTAGGAGCTGAACCTCAGGAAGTTGAACACCTAATCACTATGGGTATTCTACATTTTTATAAGAATAAACACAGGCCCATGATTAATCATATCCAGGACTCTATCACTAAGAATGAATTTAAGATCAGAGCACCTGGGTATCTCAGTTGGTTAAGCATCTGCCTTCAGCTCAGGTCATGATCCCAGGGTCCTGGAGTCTGTTCTGGTATCGGTCCTGGGATCGAGCCCTGCATCCAGCTCCCTGTTCAGTGGGGAGCCTGCTTCTCCCTCTCCCTCTGCCTGCTGCTCCCCCTGTTTGTGCACACAAACACTCTCTTTCTCTGTCAAATAAATAAATGAAATCTTTTAAAAATAATGAGTCTAAGGTCATAGTTTTCCCTTATCATAACAACTTCAATATTCAGAGATATGTATCAATCACCATAAATCTATCTCAATATCCTTTTATGCCTCTGTCATTCATAGGTTTCCCTAAGTACTTCTTAAACCTAGTTATATCTTCAGCTGCTATTCTTCATTGTAGGAAATAATTAGATGACAAACAAGGAGGGACAAAGTTATTTTTGACAATTGAGAACAGAGGATGGTAAAAGGTGGTAATGAAAACATGTTAATTAAGCTTATCCTACCTGATACTTAGTTTTTTTAAACTTAACCATGTTATTCATCTTTTTATAACAACTTATCTTTCTAAGAATAATATTCTCAAGGTTCATCCATGTCGTGGCATGTGTCACAATCTCATTAATTTTTAAGGCTTAATAACATCCTGTTGTAGGTATATGCCACATTTTTTTATCCATTCTCCCATTGATGGACACTTGGGTTGCTTCCACCTTTTGGCTATTGTGAATAATGCTGCTATGAACATGTATATACAAGTATCTGTTGAGTCTTTCTTTGAATTCTTTGGTATATGTATCTAGAACTGGAATTCTGGATCATATGGTAAGGTCATGTCTATTTTTTAGGAAACTGCCAAAATGTTGTCCATGGCAACTGTACCATTTTACATTCCCACCAGGCAATGCATTAGGGTTTCAAATTTCACAACATCCTCAGTAACACTATTTTTAATAGTCACCTTAATTAGTGTGAAGTAGTATCTTCTTATCATTTCGATTTGCAGTTCCCAATTGCTACTAATGTTGAACATAGTTACATGTGCTTATTTAGACATTTGCATGTCTTCTTTAGAGAAATGTCCTGCAATTCAACAACACACAGAAAAGCAACCCAATTTAAAAAATGTATGACAGAGTTGAATACACAAGAAAATGCCACTTTATGCAAGAGCTTACATAAATGTCTAGGATCTACTATGTGTGTCATGAAGGAGAGCCTTATTCCCTGTAACCATAAAGTTAAAATTGTTGAAAGTAAAATGTAGAAACTCATCCTGTTATTAGTTAAATTGTGCAGAAAGTTAAACTCTCAGAATCACAGGGTATCTACTGTTAAAGTGAGGTGATTGATAGTAAAATGATGAAATCATGTGTAATTGGATGAAGACTTTTGGGAAGATGCTGATGAAGCTGGGGACATTGACCTCTTAAATTCTGATTATTCATCTTTGCCAGTGGAAGAGGTTTTCCCATCCCCGTTGAAATAACCTCCCAATCCCCAGCAAGAGTTGTTTCTCCAATATCAGCAGCGGTGACCTCTCCACTCCCAGGGGCAGCCTCACCCACAGTAGTATTGCCTTTCCACCTCCATCTGGGGGTATTAACTCAACATTGACTGAAGAAATAGTAATTGTTTCCCCTGATGCAGTTGTCATGGAAGAGAATGTTAACTCCCTTTTGGGTCCACACCTACTACCCATCTTTGCTTCCAGACCTATAACTAGAGTTAAGTCCCAGCAGGTCCTTAAAGGTGAGGTACAGTACACTTCAAAAGAACTACTTGATCTTTCCAATTTATAAAAGCAGAACTCTGAGGAACATGTATAAGAATGGATATTAAGGATGTAAGATAATGGTAGAAGGAATATAAAGTTGGATCAGGGTGTATTTGTCAATACGGTTCTACTAAGCAGGCATTCTGAATTTAGTGTTGCAGCTTTGGGAGTTAAAAGGGACTCCAACACGTTGGTTGATTTGTTGAAATGTTGATCAAAAAATAGCCCACTGTGAGTAAATTGGAAATGCCTGATATTCCTTGGTTTAATGTAGAGAAAAGGATTCAGAGGTTGGGAGGGCTGGAATGTTAGAGTGAATTTGTCATTTAAGATCTATTCACCCACATTGGGAAGGTCCAGAAGACATAACTTCATCAATACTTTGAGAAATAAATTTCTGAAGGGAGCCCTGGTATCCTTAAAGAGCTTGATGGTAGCTCTATTCTGCAAGACAGATATTACAGTGGGAATTATAGTCACTCAAATGGAAAACCTAAATACAGCAAGAATAATTGGATTTTGGGGTGGCCAGAGCCACGTGGCAGCACTCAACTGCCAAAGGCAAGGTGAGTGTGATTATATATGCTAGTTGAACCTAGTAACAGAATAGAAACTGCTGTACATTTATTGGTAAGACATTTACATGTCAGTCATGACATAACTATGTAGGTGAATCACAGAACAAGCCTTTATAATTTTGGAACAAAGCACTTCCATAATATGAAGATATCTACTCTCCTTTTGAGAAACAGGCCCTAGCCTGCTACTGGGTTTAGTAAAGATTGAACACTTAACCAAAGACCACAAAGTTATCATGCAAATTGAGTTGCCCATAATAAACTGGATATTATTTGACCCAGGAAACCATAATGTTGAGTGTGCACAGCAGCACTCCATCATCAAATTGAAGTAGTGTATACATGATTGGACCAGAGTAGGCTTTAACAGCACAATTAAGTTACATGAAGAAGTGGCCCAAATGTCCATGATCCCCACTTTTGCTACACAGCATTCTGTATCCCAGTATGCACCTATGACTTCATGGAGAGTCCCTGTTATCAGTTGAAAGAGGAAGAAGAAGACTTGGGCCTGATTTACAAATAATGCTGCATGATATGCAGTCACCACCTGAAAGTGGACAGCTACAGCTCCCCAGTCTCTCTCTAGAACAACCCTAAGGACAGTGGTGAAGGGAAATCCTCCCAGGGGGTGAAACTTTTGGCAGTGCACCCACTTGTTCACTTTGCTTGGAAGGAGAAATGCCCAAGGTATGATTATATAACAATTTATGGGCTATTTCCAATGGTTTAGCTAGATGGTCAGGGACTCAGAAGGAACATGATTGGAAAATTGGTGACAACGAAGTCTGGGGAAGAATAAGGATTTTCTATTTTCATCCTTCCACAGAATATTTATTTTGACAACCACCCATGGACAAGAGTAATATGTGGAAGTCCAGGAGTCCAGCAGAGAAATACAAGAACATCACTGAAGCAAAATACCCAAGGATAGATACATTGAAGAATATAAAAACAGTTTCAAGTTATCCACATTATTTCTCCCATAAAACAAAGCTCTATTTCAAGAGAGACCAACTTGACCTGTGATTTCTTCCACAGGGGAAAGTGAGGGTATAGTTAATGAATGCCTGATTTCCCCCAGCCAAATGAGATACTGCCCAAGAACTCACTTTTTTCATGCCTCACTTATAATGCTGAGGTGATTGGCAAAGCTGTAGGGCTTGGAGAGTCTGGCAGCACAGTAACCAGGGTTCAGAACTCATGAAAGTGACACAGATACTACTAAAGTATTTTGTGGACCTCATCAGGAAGCCTGGCCATGAGCTGCCTATAGGTGCCCTCCCTATTGACTCCTTCTACTGGTGCATGGGAACTCCTGATGCTCCACACATCTCATCATATCGCATTGTCAGGTCCCTGACAAAAACAGCAAGTTTTTACAGAAGAATCACAAGCACACACAGGAAGCCAGCTCAACTTAGCAGAATTGGGGAAAAGACATGCAAACTTGAGCATTTTAGGGTACTTCCCTCCAGAGAAAACAAATGAGAGGCTCTCAGCACCCAGAGTTACTTTGCAAGATTGAGAGAAAAAAATACAATTTTAAGGTTCCCCCCCAGGAGGAAACAAGATGTGTGGAGTGATTGTATCCATAGAAGAGGTCTGAAAGATTCTCAGAATGCCTACTGGGCAGACTGATCAGGGAAAGGCAAATACCATATGATAAATATATTTGTCTCCCAAAGCCAGTCAGTAAAGACTGGAGTAGGTGACTGCATCTACAAATGTGAAGACAATAATGCAAAACTACAAGAAACGCAATCAAGGAAACATGACACCATAAAAGGAACACAATAATTTTTCAGTAACCTAGACCAAAATGGAGATCTATAAATTGCCTGACAAAGAAATCAAAATAACTGTCTTAAAACAGCCCATGAGCTATAGAAGAACACATATAGACAACTCAATGAACAGGAAAACAATACATGAACAAAATGAGAAGTTTAACAAAGAAAGAGAAAGATGAAAAATATAATAAATGAAATCATACTCCTTGGTATTTATCCAAAGGAGTTGAAAACTTATGTCCACCTAAAAATTTGCACAAGGATGTTCATAATAATTTTATACATAATGCCAAATCATGGTTACAACTACAATGTCTTTCAGAAGGTAAATGGATAAATAAACTGTGGCACATTCAGATATTGGGATATTCATCACTAAAATGAAATGAGCTATCACACCATGGAAAGACATGGAAGAACCTTAAATTCATATTATTAAATGAAAGAAGCCAATCTGAAAAGTCTACATAATGTATATAATTCCAACAATATGATATTCTGGGGAAAGCAAAACCATGAAGAAAATAAGAAGGGCAGTACTTGCAAGGGTTTGGTAGGGTCAGGAAAATGAATAGGTGGGACACAGAGGATTTTTAAGGAAGTGTAAATACACTGTTTAATATCATAATAATGGATATATAGTATTATACATTTGTCCAAACACTTAGAATGTACAACACCAAGAGTGAACTGTAATGTAAACTATGGATTTGGGGTGTTTATACTGTTGTTGTTGTTTTTTAGATCATGTGTAAGGGAAACCACATCATTTTTGTCTTTCTTTTCTTTTCTCTTCTTTATTTATTTGACAGAGAGAGAGAGTACAAGCAGGGGGAGCAGCAGAGGGAAAGGGAGAAGCAGGCTTCCCGCTGAGCAGGATGACCAACGTGGGGCTCAATCATGACCTGAGCCAAAGGCAGACGTTTAACCAACTGAACTTCCTAGGATCCCCTAGTTTTTGTCTTTCATTGCCACACTTATTTCATTTAGCATAACACCTCTTAAGTCCATCTATGTTCTTGCAAATGGCAATATCTCATCTGTTTTATGGCTTTGTAATAGTCCACCGTGTGTGTGTAGCTCACAATTTCTTTTATCTGTTTGTCTATCAGTGGACACTTAGGTTATTTCCATATCTGGGCTCTTGTAAATAATGTTGCAATAAACATAGGGTACATGTATATTTTTGAATTAGTGTTTTTGTTTTCTTTGTGTAAATACCCAGTAATGGAGTTATTGAATGATATGGTATTTTTTTTTTGAGGAACTTTCATACTGTTATCCACAGTGGATGTCTCCAATATACATTCTCACCAACAGTACACTAAGATTCTTTTGTCTTCACATCCTTGCGAAGACTTGTTATTTCTTGTCTCTTTGATTTTAGCCATTCTGACAGATGTAAAATAATATCTCATTGTGGTTTTGATTTACATTACCTGATGATTAGTGATGCTGACCATCTTTTCATGTGTCATTTGGCCACCTGAATGTCTTCTTTGGAAAAATGTCTCTTGAGATCCTCTGTCCATTTTTTAATTAGATTGTTTATTCTTTTGATGTTAAGTGGTAGGTGTAAGTGGTATAAGTTATTTACATATTTTGGATCCTAACCCCTTATCAGACACATGTTTGCAAATATCTTCTCCCATTCACTAGGTTGCCTTTTTCTTTTGTTGATGTTCTTTTTTCACAGTGCAAAAGCTTTTTATTTTGATGTAGTCCCAATAGTTTACTTTTGCTTTTGTTTCCCTTGCTTGAAGAGACGTATCTAGAAAAATGTTGCTACAGCTGATGTCAAAGAAATAACTGCTTGTATTCTCTTCTGGTATCTTTTTATGGTTTCAGGTTTCACATTTAGGTTTTTCACTTTGAAGTTATTGTTGTCTATGTTGTAAAAATGTGGTCCAGTTTCATTCTTTTTAATGTAACTCTCCAGTTTTTCCAGCAACATTGGACTATGTGGGTACAAGATGACAATGGGTGGACTTGTGATGAGTAATTTTATGTGTCAACTTGATTGAGCTATGAGATAACAAGATATCTGGTAAAACATTATTTCTAGGAGTGTCTGTGAGGATGTTTATGGAACCAATGTGTGCTTGAAATGGTAGACTAAAGATTACCTGTACCACTGCCAGTAGGCATCATCTGATCTACTCAGGGCCTGAATAGGACAGAAAGTCAGGAAAAGGGCAAATTTGTTCTCTTTGCTTGAGCTGGAACATCCATCTTTTGCCCTTGGACATCATCAGCACTATTAGTTCTCAACCTTTGGACATAGACTAGGACTTATCCTATCAGTCCCCTCATTCTCAGGCCTTTGGACTTGGAGTGGTATGTCACTGACTTCCACAGTTTTCAAGCCTTCAGATTCATGTTAAAATACACCACTGGCTTTCTTGGTTGTCCAGCTTACAGATGTCAGATCATGGGACTTCTTGACCTTCGTAATAATGTGTACCTATTTCTTTTTTTAAATATTTTATTTATTTTTTTTTAGAGAGACAGCATGTGAGGGAGTGGGGAAGGAACAGAGGGAGAAGGACAAGCAGACTCCTTGCTGAGTGCAGAGCCCTCGTAGGGCTTGATCCCATAATCCTGAGATCATGACCTGGACT
This sequence comes from Callorhinus ursinus, assembly GCF_003265705.2. Classification (NCBI taxonomy): domain Eukaryota; kingdom Metazoa; phylum Chordata; class Mammalia; order Carnivora; family Otariidae; genus Callorhinus; species Callorhinus ursinus. The sequence goes on along the minus strand of NW_027397102.1, from coordinate 8,548,244 downwards.
GAAATCAGGAGTCCCATGCTTAACCAACTGAGCTGCCCAGATGTCTCGTGTGTGCCAATTTCTAGAATTCTTAATCTCAGGAACAATCTGAGGGTTGCTGGAGTGGTCGGGGGTGGGAGGGATGGGGTGGCTGGTTGATGGACATTGGGGAAGATATGTGCTACGGTGAGCGCTGTGAATTGTGTAAGACTATTGAATCACAGATCTGTACTTCTGAAACAAATAACGCAACATATTTTAAGAAAAAAGAAAAAGAAGAAGATAGCAGGAGAGGAAGAATGAAGGGGAGTAAGTCAGAGGGGGAGACGAACCAGGAGAGATGATGGACTCTGAAAAACAAACTGAGGTTTCTGGAGGGGAGGAGGGTGGGGGGATGGGTTAGCCTGGTGATGGGTATTGAGGAGGGCACATTCTGCATGGAGCACTGGGTGTTATGAACAAGCAATGAATCATGGAACAGTACACCAAAACAAATTATGTAATATATGGTGATTAACATAACAATAAAAAATTAAAAAAATAAGTCATATAAAAAATAAGATTACATATATATGTACACTTACATACACTCTTAAGTGTATATGTGTATATATAAGTGTATATATGTGTACATATATGTACACTTATACATATATGTACATACACATACAGTTATAGCCAATGTACTATATATAATATATATAGTTATGTTATTATATATGTTATTATGTATAGTCTTATTTTTTTAATATTATATATATATAAATATAAATATATACATTCTATTTTTCGGGAGGATCCTAATTCAGTGTCTTCTTTATATTATGAATATTTATTTCTCATCAGATGCATGATTTGTAAGTATTTGATTTTATTCAGTAAGTTGCCTTTTCACTTTCTTGATTAAGAACATATATGTTAGAGTTCTTTTTTTTTTAATCTCCTATTCTATTTCTTCGATCTATACGTCTGTCCTTATTCCTGTGCCACACAATTTTGGTTACTGTGGACTGTAGTAAGTTTTGAGTTCAAGAATTGGGAGTCTTTATGCTTTTATTTTCTTTTTTTAAAGATTTTTATTTGACAGAGAGAGAAAGAGCACAAGCACAGGGAGCAGCATAGGGAAAGGAAGAAGCAGGCTCCCCGCTGAGCAGCAAGTCCAACATGGGTTTTTATCCCAGGACCCCGGGATCATGACCTGAGCAGAAGGCAGAGGCTTAACTTACCGAGTTACCCAGGTGCCCCTATGCTTTGATTTTCTTTTTCAAATTTGGTTATTTGGGGTCCCTTGAAGTCCATACAAGTTTTTGGATGATTTTTTTATTTCTGCATAAAACGCCATTGGGATTTTTTTTAAAGATTTTAATTTATTTATTCATGAGAGACAGAGAGAGAGAGAGAGAGGCAGAGGGAGAAGCAGGCTCCCAAGGAGCAGGGAGCCCGATGTGGGACTCGATCCCAGGACTCTGGGATCATGGCCTGAGCCGAAGGCAGACGCTTAACCATCTGAGCCACCCAGGCACCCGCCATTGGGATTTTGATAAAGATTGCAGTAAACATCTAGATCACTTCAGGTAGTCTTGTCATCACAACAATATCAAGTCTTCCAATCCATGATCAAGGAATGCCTTTCTATTAATTTGTCTTCTTTTATTTCTTTCAGCAATGTTTTGTACTTTCCAAAGTACAACTTCTTGTCTCCTTGGTTAAGTTTATTCCTAAGCTATTTTATTCTTTTGAGTTTATTGTAAATGGAACTGTTTCTTAATTTCCATTTTGCGTTGTTCATTTTAAGTTTAGAAGTATGTGCTATGGTGAGCGCTGTGAATTATGCAGTTGATTTTTAAGTGTTGATTTTGTGTGTTGTCTTTTTGCTAAATTTGTCTTTATCTTTAGCAGTTTTATGGTGGGATCTTTAGGGTTTTATTAATCTCATGTCATTTGTGAACATATCTAATTTTACCTCCCTTTTTAAATTTGTATAAATTTTCTTTTTATTGACTAATTTAACTGGGTATAACATCCAATAATTTGTGACTAGAAGTGATGGAACCAAGCACCCTTGGTTTGTTACTGGTTTTAGAGGCAAAGCTTTTCATCTTTCACCACTGATAATGATGTTAGCCATGGGTTTATAATTTTAAGGAAGTTGCTTTCAGTTATGGACTGAAATATGTCTTCCAAAAATTTGTCTTTTGAGGTCATAACTCCCACTGTCTCAGAAAGCTATTCTATTTGTAGATAGGATCCCTATGAAATTAATCAAATTAAAATGAACTTATTATTGTTGGGCTCATATCCAATATGTTTAGCAGCAGTGATACAAAAATGAAAAATTTGGAGACAGATAAGCAAACACAGGGAGAATGCTATGAGACGATAAAGACAGAGAATGTGTTCATGCTTCTACAACTCAAGGAATGACAAAAATGCTACCAAAACATCAGGAGCTAGGGGTGAATTATAAAACAGAATCTCCCTCAAAACTCCCAGAAATAACCAACCCTAATGACACCTTGCTTCTGTATTTCTAGGCTTCATAACTGTGGGAAAATTAATTTCTGCTGTAAAGCAACCTAGTTTGTAGTATTTTGTAACATTGGTCTCAGCAAACTGATACACCTCCAATTCTAATTTAATGTCTTTAACGATAAATGGTATCAAATTTTGTCAAATATTCTTTCTGCGACTATTTAGGTGATTATGTGATTTTTCCCCTTCATCCTTTTAATGTGGCATATTACATCGATTTATTTTTATATATTCAACAATCCTTGCATTTTGTGAATAAACTCCACTCGACCATGGTGTATAATCCTTTTAATATGTCGGCAAATTCAGTTTGCTAGTATTTTGTTGAGGAATTTACCATTAAAATTGATTTTGGAAATCAATATTTCCAAGGAAAGCAAACTTTGTCTTGCTCTGTCTTTGTCTGGCCTTGTTATCAAGGTAATGCTGAATTCAGAGACTGAATAAGGAGATATTCTCTCCCTTTAATTTTTTTGGAAAAATTTGAGAATGGTGTTAATTCTTCTTAAATATTTGGTAGAATTCAGGGCACCTGGGTGGCTCAGTTATTGGGCGTCTGCCTACAGCTTGGGTCATGATTCCAGGGGCCTGGGATTGAGCCCTGCTTCGGTCTCCCTGCTTGGCGGGAAGCCTGCTTCTCCCTCTCCCACTCCCCCTGCTTGTGTTCCCTCTCTCACTGTCTCTCTCTCTGTCAAATAAATAAAATCTTAAAAAAAAAATTGGTCATTCACCAGTGAAGCTGTCAGGTCCATGACAAATCTTTTTTGAGCATTTTTTTATTGCTGTTTTAATATACTTACTGTTTATGTCTATCTAATTTCTCTATTTCTTCATGATTCAGTCCTGGTAGTTTGTTTCTAGGACTTTTTCCATTTAGTGTAGCTTATCTTATTTATAGGCATACAATAACTCATATTTACATAATTCTTTTTTAAAATTGTTTTATTTCAATTGCAATATAGTTAAAATATGGTGTTATATAAGTGTCAGGTATAAAATATAATGGGGCGCCTGGGTGGCTCAGGCTTTAAGCATCTGTCTTGGGCTCAGGTCATGATCCCAGGGTCCTGGGATCGAGCCCTACATCAGGCTCCCTACTCAGCTGGAAGCCTGCTTCTCCTTCTCCCACTCCCCCTGCTTGTGTTCCCTCTCTTGCTGTGTCTCTCTCTGTCAAATAAATAAAAATCTTTAACAAAAAGAATTTATAAAAAAATATAGTGATTCAACTATTTCATACATCACCCAGTGGTCATCACAATAAGTACACTCTTTAATCCCCATCATCTATATCTTCCAGCATCTCACCCACCTCCCCTCTGGTAACCATCAATTTGTTCTCCAAAATTGAATCTGTTTCTTGGTTTGTGGCTTTCTCTCTTTTCTTTTTGCTTTTCTCATTTGTTGCTCATTTGTTTTATTTCTTAAATTCCACATATGAGTGTAGTCATATGTTATTTGTCTTTCTCTGACTCTCTTATTTCACTTAGCATTATATTCTCTAGCCTCTTTCATGTTGTTGTAAATAACAAGATTTCATTATTTTTATGGCCACATAATACTTCTTCTTTATCCATTCAACTATCAGTGGAAATTTTGGCTGCTTCCATGATTTGGCTATTATAAATAATGCTGCAATAAACATAGGAGTACATGTATCCGTTCAAATTAGTGTTTTTATATTTCTTGGGGTAAATACTCAGAAGTGTGATTACTGGATTGTAGGGTAGTTCTATTTTTTAATTTTTTGAGGAACCTCCATACTGTCTTCCAGAGTGGCTGCACCAGTTTTTTGTTTCCCTAACAACAGTATAAGAGGGTTCCTTATTCTCCATGTTCTAACCATTTTTTTATTTCAGCCATTCTGACAGATGTGAAGTTATATCTCATTGTGCTTTTGATTTACATTTACCTGATGATGAGTGATGTTGAGCATCCATTCATGTGTCTGTTATCCATCTGGATGTCTTCTTTGGGGAAATGTATGTTCATGTCTTCTGCCCATTTTTTAATTGGCTTATTTGTTTTTTTAGTGTTGAATTTTTTAAAATATATTTTGGGTACTGACCCATTATTGGGTATGTCATTTGCACATGTTTTCTCCCATTCCATAGGTTGTCTTTCAGTTTTGTTGATTGTTTCCTTTGTTTTGCAGAGCTTTGTATTTTGTTGTTCTCCCAATAGTTTAATTTCTGCTTTTATTTTCCTGGCTTCAGGAGACGTCTAGAAAAATATTGCTATAGCTTTGCGCAGTGGCAGTATCGTAGCCAATGAGGTTTATCCGAGGCGCGATTATTGCTAATTGAAAAATATTGCTATGGCACATGTCAGAGAAATTACTGCTGATGCTCTCTTCTAGGTTTCTTATGGCTTCAGTTCTCTCATTTAGGTCTTTAATCCATTTTGAATTTATTTTGTGTATGGTGTAAGTAACTGGTCCAGTTTCATTTATTTGCATGTAACTTTTCACTTCTCCCAACACATTTGTTGAATAGATTTTCTTTTTCCCATTGCATGTTCTTGCCTCTTTTGTCAAATGTAAATTGAGTCAATATAATTGTACGTCTATTTCTGGGCTTTCTATCCTGTTCATTGATCTATGTGTCTATTTTTGTGTTGCTACCATACTATTTTGATTACTACAGCTTCGTAATATAACTTTAAGTCTGGAATTGTGGTATTTCCAGTTTCACTCGCCTTTTTCAAGGTTACTTTAGTTATTGGGATCTTTTGTGATTCCATACAAATATTAGGATCATTTTTTCTAGTTCTGTGAAAAACGATCTTGGTATTTTGATATGGATTGCATTAAATCTGTAGATTACTTTGGGTAGTATGGACATTATAACAAAATTTGTTCTTTCAATCCATGACCAGGGAATATTTGTTCCTTTTTTTTTTTTCTGTTGTCTTCAATTTTTTAAATCAATGCTTTATAGAGTACAGGTCTTTTACCTCTTTGGTTGTTTATTCTTACCCATTTTTAATATTTTTGGTGCAATTGTAAATGGAATTTCTTTCATAATTTCTCTTTCTGTTGCTTCATTATTAGTGTATAGAAATTCAGTGAATAATTCACATTGGTTTTGTATCTTATAACCATACTGAATTCATTTATCAGTTTTAGTAGTTTTTTTGGTGCTTTTTAGGATTTTCCATATATAGCATTATATCATTTGCAAATGGTGAAAGCTTTACTTCTTCCTTATCAATGTGGATTCCTGTTGTTGTCTGATTGCTGTGGTGAGGGCTTCCAGTACTATGTTGAATAAAAGTGGATAGAGTGGATATCCTTGCCTTGTTCCTGATCTTAGGATGAAACTTTCAGTTTTTCACCATTGAGTATGATGTTAGCTCTGGGTTTTCATTTATGAACTTTATTATGTTGAGGTATTTTCCCTCTAAACCTACTTTGTTGAGGGTTATTTTTTATCATGGATAGGTGCCATACTTCATCAAATGCTTTTTCTTTATCTATTGAAATGATCATTTGTTTTTTATCCTTTCTCTTATCAGTGTGATGTATCACGTTAATTAATTTGTGAATACTGAGGCACCCTTACATCCAGGGACTAAATCCCACGTGATTGTGGTGAATATTTTTTAAATATCTTGTTGGATTTGGCTTGCTAAAATTTTGTTGAAGATTGCTACATCTATGTTCATCAGAGATGTTGACGTTTAATTTTGTTTTCATAGTGTCTTTATATAGTTTTGGCATCAGGGTAATATTAACATCATAGAATGAATTTGGAACGTTTCTTTTCCATTTTTGGGATAGTTTGAGAAGAATAGGTCTTAACGCTTCTGTAAATGTTTGCTAGAATTCACCTGTGAAGCTATCTGGTGCTGGATTATTGTTGTTACTTTTTGATTACTGATTTAATTTCATTGCTGGTAATCAGTTTATTCAAATTTTTTATTTCTTCTGGATTCCATTTTGGGAGGTTATATGTTTCTAAGAATTTGTCTATTTCTTCTAGGTTATCCAATTTGTTGACATATAATTTTTCATAATATTTTCTTATAATCCTTTGTATTTCTGTCATGTCAGTTGTTATTTCTCCTCTTTCATTTCTGACTTTGATTATTTGAGTTCTCTCTCTCTTTTCTCTCTCTTCCTTTGATGAATCTCACTAAAGGTTTAACAATTTTGTTGATCTTTTCAATGAACTAGCTCCTTGCTTCACTGATCTGTTCTATTCTTTTTGTTTTTGTGTTTTAGTTTCTATTTATTTCTGCTTTAAGTTTTAGGTTGTTTATTTGAGATTTTTCTTGCTTCTTGAGGTAGGCCTGTATTACTCTAATATTTCTTCTTAGAATAGATTTGAGGCATCCCCAAAATTTGGGTCATTGGGACATTCATTTTTTATTGTCTCCATGTATTTTTTTAATTTCTGCTTTGATTTATTTGTTGACCCATTCAATGTTTAGTAGCATGTTATTTAACTTCCACGTGTTTGCTCTTTCCAGATTTTTTCTTGTGGTTAATTTTTAGTTTCATAACAGTGTGGTTAGAAAAGATGCATGTAACAACTTCAATCTTTTTGAATTTGCTAAGACTTGTTTTGTGGCCGAATATGTTATCTATTCTGAACAAAGTTACATATGCACTTGAAAATAATGGTATTCTGCTGTTTTAGGATGGAATATTCTGACAATATTTGTTAAATTAATTGTTCCAGTATGTTATTCAAAGCCACTGTTACCTTGTTGATTTTCCGTTTGGATGATCTGTCCATCAAGGTAAGTGAGGTCTTAAAGTCCCCTACTATTATTTTATTACTATTTTTAAAAGATTTACTTATTTTAGAGAGAAAGATAATGAGAGAGTGGGGTGGGGCTAAGAGGGGAAGATGGAGAGGGAGAGAGAGAATCCCAACCAGACTCCTTGCTGAGCACAGAGCCCAATGTGGGGCTGATCCCATGACCCTTAGATCATGACCTGAGCTGAAATCAGGAGTTGGATGCTTAAAAAACTGAGCCAACCAGACTCTCCTTCTTGATTACTGTTGATTACTTCTTGTATGTTTGTTATTAACTGATTTAAGTATTTGGATGCATAAATATTTACTATTATACATCTTCTTGATGGATTGTTCCCTTAATGATTATATAGTATCCTTTTTATCTCCTTTTACAGCCTATATTTTAAAGTCTATTTTGTCCCATATAAGTATTACTATCTTGGCTTTCTTTTCACATCCATTTACATGATAAATATTTTTCCATCCCTTCATTTTCTTTTTTTCTTTTTTTTAATTTTATTTATTTATTTGAGAGAGAGAATGAGAGAGAAGAGAGTACATGAGAGGGGGGGAAGGTCGGAGGGAGAAGCAGACTCCCTGCCGAGCAGGGAGCCCAATGCGGGACTCGATCCTGGGACTCCAGGATCATGACCTGAGCCGAAGGCAGTTGCTTAACCAACTGAGCCACCCAGGTGCCTTCCATCCCTTCATTTTCAATCTGCAGGTGTCTTTAGGTCTAAAATGAGTCTCTTGAAGGCAGCATATAGATTACATTCAAAACAATTATTGATAAGTATGTGTTTATTGTCATTTTGTTACTTGTTATATGTTTATTTTTGTAGTTTTTCTCCATTCCTTTCTTCTCTTGCTCTCTTCTCTCATGATTAGTTGGCTTACTTACGTGATATGCTTGGATTCCTTTCTCTTTGTTCTTTGCATATCTATTACTGGTTTTTGATTTTTCATCAACATTCAGTTTGCATATAACATCTTCTGCATATAGTACTCCATATTAAGCTGATGGCTGCTTAAGTTTGAACACATGCTTTGCTCCTCTCTTCACATTTTAGGTTTATGGTGTCATACTTTGCATTCTTTTATTTTGTGAGTTCCTTAACTGATTTTCTCAGATATACTTATTTTTACTGCTTTAAAAAAATTTACTTATTTATTTGAGAGAGAGAATGTATGCACAGAAGAGAGAGCACAAGCAGGGTGAGGGGCAGAATGAGAGGGAGAAGCAGACTCCCTGCTGAGCGGGAAGCCTGATCCCAGGATCCTGGGATTATGACCTGAGCTGAGGATGCTTAACTGACTGATCTACCCAGGCACTCCTGTTTTTGTGATTTCTACTTTCCTTACTCTTGCTTATGGTCTTTCCTTTCCACTCAAAGAGTACCCTTTTACATTTCTTGTAGGGTAGTTTAGTGATCCTTAACTCTTTTAACTTTTGTTTGTCTGGGAAACTCTTTATCTCTCCTATTCTAAATGATAGCCTTTCTAGATAGAATATTTTGGCTGCAGGTTTCTGCCTTTTAGCACTTTGAATATATCATGCCACGTTCTTCAGTCTTCTGAAGTTTCTGTTGAAAAATCGTCTGTTATCCTTATGGGGTTTCCCTAGCATGTAAATGCTTTCTTTTGCTGCTTTTAAAATTCTTTCTTTATTGCTAATTTTTGCCATTTTAATTACTATGTGTCTTGTTGTGGACCTCTTTGGGTTGATTCTGTTGAAGGTTCTCTGTACCTCCTGGATCTGGATTTCTATTTCCTTGCCCAGATTTAGGAAGTTTGCAGCTATTATTTCTTCAAATAATTTTTCTACCCCCTTTTCTTTCTGTTCTCCTTCTGGGAATCCTATAATGTGAATGTTATTACACTTGATGGTGTTAATGAGTTCCCTAAGTCTATTCTCATTTCACATTTTTTTTTTAAATCTCACCTGCTCAGCTTGATTACTTTCCATTACTCTGTCCCCCAGGTCACTGATTCATTCTTTTGTTTTAACTAGTCTACTATTTTTTTCTAGTGTATTATTAATTTCATTTATTGTATTCTTCATCTCTGTTTTTTCTTTTATCTCAATGTTAAGGTTCTCGCTGATGTCTTCCACTCTTCTCTCTAGTCCAGTGAGTATTTTTATATTCATTACTTGAAATTCTCTATCAGCATGTTACTTATGTTCATTTCACTTAGGTCTCTTTCTGTGATTTTGTCCTGTTCTTTCAAATGGGTTATATTCCTCAGTCTCCTCATTTTTTTTCCTCACTCTGTGACTGTTTCTATGTGTTAGGAATGATAACTATGTGTTTTGCACTTGAAAGTAATGGCCTTATGAAGAAGAGGTCCTGCAGTACCCTGTCTTGCAGTTTCCCCTGTTCACCAGAACCTGACACTTCAGGAATATCTTCAGTGTGTGATGTGTATGCCCTGCTGTGATGCTTGGAAAAAAAAAAACAGTGAGTTCAGCTCTGAGAGAGCAGGTGGTGTGGTCAAGAAGAAACTAAGTTCCTGCCCTTAAAGAGACAGCACAACATACAGCCTTTGGACATATAGTATAGAATTAGCTGTTTGAAAGCTAATTCTTTCTAATTCTTTTCCTTCAGTCCAGTCATCTGCAATGGCTCTCTCTGACTGTTTTGGGTAGTGTTTGGTCCCTGTGATATTAGCAGGCCAGCCTGTGGACACTTTGACTTGAATTGAGTAAAAACAGGCATTTGTCAATGATCCAGTAACACCGAAATGCAGAACATTTTCCCTATGTTGACTTTTCAGAAGCTTTCACTGGTGGGTGGGGCTGCAGTCAGACTAGTTTTCCTCCTCCAGCCTATTGCTGGAAACTCCATCTCACTGCTGTGTGTGGTTACCTTTCCATCTCTCTGAGCAAGAGTCACTTTGGAGTGGTGCTGGCTACTGTAGTGGCTGCTTGCACACTGCCCGACTTTGACACCACCCTGAAGGGGCACTGGCCAAGAATATATTGAAAAAGGCAGATCTACCAAAGCACAGCATGGGGAGGGGGAGGCAGGGTGGCATTGCTAGCAAGCTCTATGTACCACCATTCCTCTGTGGGAGGGACCCTGCCATGCTGGGACTGAAGTGCTGTCCAGAGGGGTAGATCCTTGTAAGCACAGTACAGCAGGTGTTGTGGTAAGGTGTGGTGCTAGCAAACTTTGTGTAATACCATTTCTGTGCAGGAGAGGTCCTATAGTGCCTGGACTGAAATAGGGTGTCTGAATGGGTGGATTGGAAAAAGCAGAGTGTGGGGGTGGGGTGGCAATACTAGCAAGTTTCTTTCAAGTGGTTGTGTGTTTATGTTGGGGTGAGGGTGAAGGAAATGGCATTTGCCAGTTCTTTTGTTCCTGAAGGAGTTCCCTAGTGATTTCTGTTCCTCCATGACATTGTCTGAAATTTGTTAATAACTCTCCCTCCTGTATGCTCCACCACCCTTTCAAACAGCTAATTCTATACTGTATGTCCAAAGGCTGTATGTTGTGCTGTCTCTTTAAGGGCAAAAACTTAGTTTCTTCTTGAGCACACCACCTGCTCTCTCAGAGCTGAACCCACTGTTTTTTGTTTGTTTGTTTGTTTGTTTGTTTGTTTAATTCCAGGTTTTAAGTCCTGCTGGTTGTGAGACCTCATGAAATTTGGCCCCTCTGGTTTTCAAAGCCAAATATTATGGGAATTTATTTTCTCTGGGCAGGCTTCCTGATGTGAGGATCTGTTTCTCTCATTTCTTCATGTTCTTGGGTTTCCTCTTTCCCACAGACAGTCCCATGAGTCCTTTTAGTTCCTGACTGCATCTCTGCCCTTCTTACCCTCCTCGATGTGGCCTCTTCTCTACTTTTAGTTGTGGAGTTTGTTCTGCCAGGCTTTGGGTCATTTTCAGGGTTATTTACACTGATGTGACTGTTATCTAGTTGTATCCCTGGGACAAGGTGAGCCTAGGGTCCTCCTACTGCACCATCTTTCCTGGAACCTAAGTTTTATTGATTTTTTTCATCTTTCTAAGATCCAACATTTATCTACATTGATTTTCTTTCTTTTTCCCTCTTTTAAAATATTCTTCTTATAATTTGTTTATCTCCACTTTAAATTTAATTAATGTCTTCTGTCCTTTTGCTTGGGATTTTGCCCAAATCTCTTCTAGTTCCTTTAAGGTGTAACAATAGGTTTTTCATTTGATATCTTTCTTCTTTTTCAAAGTATGTATTTTCTGCTATAAATTTCCTTCTTAGTTGTTTTAACTGCATCTCATAAATTTTGGTATTTTCATTTAATATTATGTTCTTTAATTTCCACATATTTGTAAATATTTCAGTTTGCCTTATTTTATTTTCTAGTTTTAATACATTATGATAAAAAATCATGATTCTAATATTTTAAAAAATTTTACTAAAACTAATTTCGTGACCTATATAAGATGAATCCTGGAGAATATTTCACATGCACTTGAGGAAAATTTACGTTTTGCTGTCCTTGCATAACATGTTCTATATCTACCAGATATAAATGATTTATAGTGATGCTTCATATCTTCTATTTTATTGTTTATCTTCTCTGTGGGTGTTCTACCAAAAATTGAAAGTGAAATATTGAAGTTTCCAAATATTATTGAAGAACTTTATATTTCTGTCATCAATTTTGTCAGTGTTTGCATCATATATTTTGGAGTCCTTTTGTTTGATGCATATGTGCTTTCAATTATTATATCTTATTGATGAATTGACCTTCTTATCAATAATGATATTTTACCTTGTCTCTTATAGTTTTTGAAGTAAGTCTACTTTGATATTAACATAGTTATCTCACCTCTTATTTGATTCCTATTTGAATGAATCCCTTTTTCTGTACACTTTCAAGGTATTTGTTCCTTTAGATCTAAAGTGGGTCTCTTATAGACAGCATAGTGTTGGATCATGTGTTTTCATCCATTCTACCAACTTCTGTCTTTTAGAGAGTTTAATCTACTTACACTTAATGTAGTTCCTGGTAACAAAGGACTATATGTTTCCTGTATGTCTTATACATTTTCCCCTCTCATTTTCTCTATTACTGCCTTCTTTTGTGTTTAGTTGACTTTTATAGTAATGTATTTTATTTCCTTTTCATTTCCTTTGTGTATATTTTATAGTTATTATCTTTTTGATTACCATTGGAATTACATATAACATATTACATATGTTATATTACTTATAACATCCTTAGGACCACCTTTTCTGCTCCCCATGTTTTCATTTTCATTTACTTATATGTATTTTTTTAAATTTCTTCTTTAGTTTCCTGGTTGACTTTCATTCTTTAGTGGGATGTTCTTTATCTCTATGTATTTGTGCCTATGTATTTGTGAGCAATTGTTTTCTTGAGGTTGACTTCAAGTTTCATAGCTTTCTGGTCTGAAAATATGCATTTTATGATCTCAATCTTTTTGTAGTTGTTGAGGCCTGATTTGTGACCCAGTATGTGATCTATTCTGGAGAATGTTCCATGTGCACTTGAAAAGAATGTGTATTTTGCTGCCTTAGGATGAAATGTTCTGAATACATCTGTTAAATCTATCTTGTCCAGTGTGTCATCAAAGCCATTCTTTCCTTGTTGATCTTCTGCTTAGATGATCTGTTCAATGATGTGAGTGGGATATTAAAGTCTCCTACTGTTATTGTATAATTATCAATGAATTTCTTTGTTTGTTATTAATTGATTTATATATTTGGGTGCTCCCAAGTTGGAGGCATAAATATTTACAATTGCTAGGTTTTTCTTGGATAGACCCCTTTATTATGATATAGTGCCCTTCTCCATCTCTAATTACAATCTTTTGTTTAAAATTTAATTTGCCTGATATAAGTATGGCTACTCCAACTTTCTCACGATGTTCATTAACATGATAGATGGTTCTCCACTTCCTCACCCAGTGGGCATTTTGTACTTTGAGAGGCAATATACCCTTTTCCAAATGTACTGCAGGAAGGGGAACCTTCTTTCTCAGTGTAACCCAGGGGATTCCCACTCCACAGTGTCTTGTGCAACCCTTATGTGCTGCTCTCTCTCTCACTTTCTCCCTCTCTCCTTGATTTCTCTCTGCAAAATGGCTTCCTCGCCTCTGAGGCACCATGGCTTTCCTTTCCACCAATTCACGTCCCTGAACCTTGCACCTTCCACATTCTTTCCCTCTAATTTTGCAGATTGTTTTCTTAACCCTCAGATAGATTTCCTTTTTGTTCAAAATGATTTGATGTTGATCTAGCTGTGTTTGAGGGATGAGGCAAGCCCAGGGTCTCCCTACTACTCTACCATCTTAACCTCTTCCATGTAATCTGCTTTTAATTTTATTGATACTTCCTTGTGTGTGATGAGTTCTTTCCTTATTAATACCTTCAAAATATTCTTTCTCAACAGTTTGATTATGATGTGTCTCAGTTTGGCTCTTTGGAGTTCGTTGAGCTTCTTATATACATAAATTCATTTTCAATTGAATTTTGGAAAATTTTGGTCATTATATCTTAAGATAGTCTTCATTTATTTAAATCTAGTTTTCATATTAAAAAATCTCAACTGACCTATCTTCAAGTTCTTTTTTCCACTTACTGTAATCACTTTAGTTATTGTACCGTTTGACTATACAATTTCAATTTGTTTGGGTTTCTTTTTTTATAATTTATATCTATTGACAGTCTTCTTTGGTAAGACTTTCAAAACTTTTATTTAATTCTCTATACATAATAACTTTTAGTTCATTAAATATATTTGTTATATGTAAATAGCCATTTAAAATAGCTGATTTATATTTTTTATCTAGAAAATCAAAGTTCTAGGCCTCTTCAAGTACTGTTTTTATTTATTGATTTTTTTTTCACTCCATGTGGTCAGTAAGTGTGTGTGTACATGTATGTGTGCATGTGCTTAAAAATGTTTTGTTGCCAACTCGGCATTTTGAATATCATAATATGACATCTCTGGAAATCAGATTCTCCCCTCCCAGTTTTTTTTTCCACCTGCTATAATCATTGTTTGATTAGTGATTATTCTGAACTTTTTCTGCAAAGTCTGCATTTTTTGTCATGTGTCACCACTGAAGTTTCTGTTCTATTAGGTAAGTGGTCAGCTAATGTTTGGACAGAGATTTCTTTAAATTCCTGGATTCAAAGATCGCCCAGTCTTCGTCATGGTTCTTTTTATATGTTGGTGCCCACCTTCAACATTCACCCAGGAAGTTTATAATTCTGCCTTAGCCTTCTTTATCACAAACCTCTCTGCTCTTACTGGAGTTCATGCATTTTCTTAAGTAAGAACTCTGTTTTTCTGAAACCCTTTGGTTAATATCCAAATTTCCAAAAAAGGTGATCCTTAAAATTTTTGTTATTTTTTTCACTGATTTTTTTTTGAGGGACAGAATTTCAAAGTTCCTTACACCATCATTTATTCTGAAGTCCTCCAGTGAGTTTTATTTATTTATTTTTCTTCTTTAAAGACTTATTTATTTATTTTGAGAGAGAGAGAGCATGTGCATGCAGGGAGGAGAGGCAGAGAAAGAGGGAGAGAGAGAATTTCAAGCAGACTCCCTGCTGTGTGGGGAGCCGGATGTGGTGCTCCATCTCACAATCCTGAGATCATGACCTGAGCTGAAATCAAGAGTCAGATGCTTAAATGACTGATCCACCCAGACACCCCTCCAGTGAGTTTTAAATATGGATTATTGCATTACTTTAATTTCAATTTTTAATTTAGTTCTGTTTTATATTTTCTAATCCTGAATTGATAGTTTCTATTTTACTTCATTTTTTCCCAAGAATATTTGCCATTAGTTCTTGTTCCATTTTTAGTAATAGCTGCTTTAAATTCTTTTTCAGGAAATTCTGAAAATTGTGTCTTTACAGTGTTGATGTGTACAGATCACCTTTTTCTATGTAACCTGGCATTCCCTTGTTCTTATGCCCAGTACCTATGGATTTTATTCTGAATTTCTTGAATATTATGTTATTAGACATTCTATTTTAAGTTCTGTTTTAACATGCAATGGAGTTCTTGGTTCAAGCCTCAAGTTTTGTGGGCGGTAGTTTCAATATCAATTTTATTTTCAAATTATTGCTGTGCTATTTAGAAGGATCTGCATGTATCATCACTCTGTTATTACCAGCCTGGACAACTTAGGAGTGATCTATCACAAAGGAATTAGTTTTCAATGTCTTTGTTATGCAGAATAAGATAAAATACAAGCCTGTGAAGCTCTAGTGTGAGCTTAGGGGTTTATATACAACTTTATATAGTTGGTTTCCAGAACTGAATTCTCTGTGATATTGCCAGTACTTTATGG
Organism: Callorhinus ursinus; assembly: GCF_003265705.2. Taxonomy (NCBI): domain Eukaryota; kingdom Metazoa; phylum Chordata; class Mammalia; order Carnivora; family Otariidae; genus Callorhinus; species Callorhinus ursinus. Next base: position 8,532,674 of record NW_027397102.1, on the reverse strand, counting down.
TTCCCAGGGCCTCCAGATTTTGGTTTTCCAGTTAGAAAGCTGGGGTTTTGTTTACCCTGTTCACTGAATTATGTCTGTATTTACATTCAGGTCCAAGCAATATAAGAACAGAGAGCAAAAATGCAATTGGACTTTGTTCCACACTTTTGGGTTCACAGCTACTCTATTAAGAAAATATTATCCACTTCTTTGAGTATTAGGCTTCTTTTTGCTCCTATTGTTGCTATTCTGACCACCTTAGGGTTTTTTGGAGGTGGAGATCAAGCATACTAAGAAAGAAAAAAATAACATCAAGTGATTCCTTCCCACTTTCATTGAGCATTAGGAGATATCCCCATTATTTGAGCCAGAATTAGAAGCACTTTTTCCGAAGCTTTTTCTGTTAATGCCACCTTGCACTTCCAGGTTTTGAGCTGCATTGGTCTTGGCCAAGAAATATCAAAAGAAAATTAAAAGGCAAACTAATGACACATTTGGCAGTACTTCAAGTTATTCTCTTCTTCCCTGATCCATTTACTATTAACTTATCAATGTCTTCAAACAGCTGTTCCATGCATTATATCGAGGTTTTATAGTTACTTTTAGTAACTGAAACTGGATAGAAATGTGTTTACTCTATCTTAGCTGGAATAGGAACCTATAGGTGTTATTGCAATCCATATTTTAGAGGTGTGGAACCTAAGGTTCATATAAATGAGAAAGCATGTCAAAGATCAAGCAGAAAATAAATGGCAGAACCACAATATATACCTTAGTTTATGTTATTTCAAAGTCCTGACATTTAGCCACAATATCATTTAACCTCCTACTATGAAGATACTCCAAAACAAATGTATGTATTGTTCTTTACGTGTTCTTTCCACAGCTTACATTCTTTCCAAAAGGTCTGAGAACTCTTGGATACAATATGTGGCAGTTCATGCTGCTGTCTAGAAAAGCAGTAATATGTATGGTTTAACCATATTCCCCCATTCCCATCCACCTTTCCACAACTTTCTCTGCAAATCTCAACTCACAGTGTGCTTATGAAACTTCTACCTATACAGTGAATTTATTCCGTTCTATTATCCCTACCTAGGCCCATTTTCTGACATCCCCCACTCTGAATACTTGTATAATGACTCTAGTTTCATATAAATGTACTCATTTATTACAGTTGTCTGTTCTGTTTCCACTCCCTACCCTAACTTTCATCCTTTTAGATGTTTCTGGAGACTGTTTGTGTTTTAAAAATTTGTATCCTATGCCACTGGTACCAAGAAATCATTTTACACAGTTGGTTCATTTATTAAATCTGTCAATAAATATGTTCCACTATGTACCAAATACTTTGGGAATGCTGGGGTAAAAACAAAACAAAACACACTTGATTCCTTTAAGAGACTCAAAGCTCCTTTTCTTTCTCTTTCTTTGTTTCTTTCTTTGTTTCTTTCTTTCTTTCTTTCTTTCTTTCTTCTTCTTCTTTCTTTCTTCCTTTCTTCTTTCTTCTTTCTTCTTTCCTTCTTTCTCTCTCTTTCTTACTTCCTTCCTGCCCTTCTTTCTTGTCACAAGAAGACTTACCCATAAACAAATATCCAAAACAGAACGGTTAAGGTTATGAGAACATAGAGGGGGGCTACTAATATACATCTTGTGTGGGCTGTGGTATAGAAGGGTTCTGACTATTTAGAGAACTTGGTGCATAACTGCTCAACTTGTTTTCCAGAAACCATCATATATATTTGGTTCTGCACTCTTTTCTGTATTTTTTCTCCAATAATTTAGTGGCAAAAAATAGTGGCCATTGGAAACAGCTGGAACAGTGTCACTTTGTCACTGTGAATGCCCATCATTGGGTATCTAACGGTGGTTCTTTCAATTGTTTTCTATTTTAAAAAATAATAATATCCCTTGACATCACTTCAAACCAGCAATTACTGGCTGTGGTAAGAGCAAGGGTTGATTTGTGATTTTGTTGTTGTTGTTTTTTTTTTTCAGTGTCTAAGAATAGAGATTATGGAGATAACATAAGGCAGTAAATTTAATCTGGCAATTTTATGCACAATTTTTAAAAATAAAAACTCAAGGCTAACTAAACTAAATGACCCCTCAAGTCATTTTCAAAAGAACTGATGCATAAATAATTTCAAATATATTTAATTTTTAAGAAAGAATGGTTGTTTAATCCCCCAATGATATTATATAACTAATAGGTGATTGAGGGGGGTTCAGTTATGGTTGCACTGTGCATTGGTGCAATCATGTGCATGTGCACAATTATGTATTTGCCTCCAGAACCTTAAATATGTAAGCACTCAAAACAAGAGTACATTCTTCTTAGATATGAGGGCTTTTGATATAAGAATTTTTGGGATTTGCCCTTTCTGGATGGAAGAATTAATTCATTTTCACAGAAAATAACAAGATCATCTGAATTTATTTCACAACCTAAACTTAGTCTATCTTCCTACCCTCACCCCCACAATATTTCTCTATGTAGCTTATGCTTTAGCCATATCTCTAATCATAGCATACCCTTTACTGCCTCATGGCCTATATCCATGCTATTTCCTCCATATAGATTGTCCTACTTTTATCTTTCTTGCAAAGTCATATTATTTTTATTTTTTTAATTTATGAATTACATCAGGAATACAGATATACATGTAGAATAATATTACTAACATCTAACCATTTACCACCCAGCTCTGTTTAATCAAAATATATTTTTTAAGATTTTATTTATTTATTGGAGAGAAAGTCAGAGACAGCAAGAGAGCACAGGAGCAGGGAGGAAAGGAAGAAGCAGGCTCCTTGCTGAGCACAGAGCTTGACTCGGGGCTCAATACCAGGACCCTGGGATCATGACCTGACCTGAAGGCAGATGCTTAACTGACTGAACCACCCAGGTGCCCCTAATCGTAATATTTTTTTCATATTTTCTTCAGTATTTCCTTTTGAGAAATAAGGCATTATCATTAATTTGAATACTACTGTCTATTACTTCCTTGTTCTTCCCATAAATATCCACTACCCTGAAGTGGGTGGTTATAATTCCATCCCCAGTTTAATTGTGCATGTATACATGCATGCTATTTTTTCATGCTTTTAAAGTTTATATAAATAGTACCTTAATGTTTTATTCTTCTTAAATTTTGTTTTAATAAATAATATTTTTATATTATTTATGTTGAAATATGTCATTTTATTTCAGTTATTTTAACTTCCATGTAGTATTATGTCATAAACATGGAGTTTTTTCATTCCTCTGTTGATAAACATTTGAGATGTTTATATTTTTCTTTAACAATGATGAAGTGAATACATTATTGTATATTACTTTTAATGCACATGGGTAAAATTTCTAAAGGCATTATATCTAAGATTGGAATTTTCTGTGTAATGGGTATGTAACTTTGAGCTTTATTTTCTAAGATCTAGGAAAAAATGTCTTTTCTTTGGTGACACTCTAGTGAAGTTGAACAACTTTGCTTACTTAAAAAAAAAATAGACCCTATCAAGTTTCTTTGTGGAATAAAGAATTCCAGATCAAGTGAGAAAGGGTGCCTGAATTGAACATTTCCAAATTTATTTGCAGCACCCCCTCAATTTTTGCCTTCCTACTTGTATGTTTTCTCCACTGAGTGATACCACCAATATCTTGGATTCTAGTTAGCTATTGTCTACCTTTTAAAACTCTCAAGTGTGGAACCAATCCATCTTTTGTTCCTGTTGGTGTAGATTGGATATAATTCACTGAGGTTCAGTGCATATTATTGGAGAGGTATCAAATAGTAAAACATATGGAGAGGATAAAAAGTCCAAAATCATCTATGTTTCTAAAACTCCAACATTGAAATCTCACCATAGTAAGCTAATTTCCAGATTCTGCAGGGTCTGTGCCACTGGGGATATCTACATTTCAGTCCCAAAGGATGACATTTCTTAATTAGCCACCTGTACATAGAGAGAGCCATCTTTCTACTCACCCCCCACAAACTCCATCCTAGACTTCTTGACATTATTGAGTGGGCCAGGTAAAAAGTCAGTTTCTTATACTGAAGTTCAACTATGTTATTTCCCTTCCAGTTCCTCTTTTTTTTTTAATTCTGAGAGGTGCCTCTTCCTCAATATATATTTGACACCAAGAATTACCTCATTTTAAAAAGTCAACACTGCCTTTACACATAAATCCAATAATATAACAGCATATTGATCTTATCACAAACAAAACTTGCATCAAAAATGAGTCTTTCACATATATAAACAGAATTTTTCACTATACTTTCCGGGATACCAGAGTTAGAATTAAATATTTCTTCCTTTATTTATTCATAACAAAAATCTTATACTCCTAGTATGTCTTTTATTTCTATTTGTTTGTTTGTTTTTGAAGATTTTATTTATTCATTTGAGACACAGAGATACAGAGAGAGAGAGAGAGAGCATGATCAGGGAGAGAGGCAGAGGGTGAGGGAGAAGCAGTCTCCTTGCTGAGCCAGGAGCCCGATGTGGGGCTCGATCCCAGGACCCTGGGATCATGACCTGAGCCGAAGGCAGACGCTTAACTGACTGAGCCACCCAGGGGCCCCTGTCTTTTATTTCTCTATGCCTTTTACTCTGGCTAGCTGTTTACAAATTTGTCAGGTTCAATAGAATGCAAACTCCTTGAGGGAAGAAGATATGTCTTTGATCTTTGTTCTTCCTTACAATAATGCTATCCACAGCAATGCTTTGCATTAAGTCAGAAGTTAGTCCAGGAAATCATTGTTTAATAAATCAGTTTTTATGCATTATTAATGTAGCAAGTAAAAATAATTTACTTCATTGTGGAACACAAATTATGTTGTTAAAATATGATGAGAGAAAACGAACTGAGGGTTGCTGGAGTGGTGAGGGGTGGGAGGGATGGGGTGGCTGGGTGATAGACATTGGGGAGGGTATGTGCTATGGTGAGCATTGTGAAGTGTGTAAGACTGTTGAATCATAGACCTGTACCTCTGAAACAAATAATACATTATATGTTAAAAAAAAAAAAGAAGATAGCAGGAAGGGAAAAATGAAGAGGAGGAAATCAGAGGGGAGAGATGAACCATGAGAGACTATGGACTCTGAGAAAAAAACTGAGGGTTCTAGAGGGGAGGGGGTGGGGGGATGGGTTAGCCTGGTGATGGGTATTAAAGAGGACATGTACTGAATGGAGCACTGGGTGTTATACACAAACAATGAATCATGGAACACTGCATAAAAAATTAATGATGTAATGTATGGTGATTAACATAACATAATAAAATTTTAAAAATGAGAGAAAAGAATATGGAAATTGAATTTCATTTCTACAAAGTTATGTCTTGTTTTCAAAAATATTTTTCCAAACCAGATTACAGTTTCAGTTTCCTTGAATGTCTGTGCAGGATAGAAAAAAATTAATAACCAATTTTAATATTTTCTTAAAGGAATTATATTTTTTATATGTTTTATGTATTCAGGCTGTGACAAATAGATAAATTACTGCATGAAATTTTCCCTTCTGTTAGGAATATATGTATTTTTGGGTGTTTTTGTTTGTTTGTTTTAATTTTATTTATTTATTTGACAGAAAGAGGGAGAACGCAAACAGGGGGAGCAGCAGGCAGAAGGAGAGGGAGAAGTAGGCGCCCCACTGAGCAAGAAGCTCAATGGGGAGCCCAAACCCAGGCCCAATGCAGGCGTGGAATCATGATCTGAGCCAAAGGCAGATGCTGAGCTGACTGAGCTACCAAGGTGCCCCAAGAATATATGTATTTTAGATAAACACAAGAAAAATTATCTGGCCTATTTTCCTGATTTTAAGTAAAAGGAAAATTGAAACAAACAAAAAGAAGTGACTAGACTAAAGTTACAGATATGTGTTGATGGAGTTTCTACTATAACCCATAGTTAAAACATCGATAGTTTTTAAGAGGTCTTTAGTATGTATGCAGAATAATAAAAATTAATGTTTGTTAGTAAACTAATAGTGTGAAATCCAATAGAGTGAGACTGCATATAATATGAAAAAAAGTCTACTTATGTTGGTAGTTTCTGAGGATGACATGGAACTTAATCCCCTAATCCAAAGTCTGCCTGCTCAGTCACTTAGGGTAGAGTGGGGAGTGGTAAACTGTGCTTGGGTAAAATGGCCCTAGGTTAATTTCTCCACAAGTTCTCACTTGATGTCTTAATGTTATTACATTTATAGGTTTAATATAGAAAAAAATAATCTCGTCTAAGACTCTGAACAAACTGACATTACCAACAAAATATATTTAACATATTCCAGGTATTATATGAGTTCACCCAGATACATGTGGATTCACTTTACTTCTTTGAAGATGATTTTTTGCCAGGAGTACTGCTTAAGGGATGTGAAATGGTTCCATCTTATTAGGAAATTTTTCTATACTTTTAAGTTAAGTGTAACTTTCTATTATTATTTAACTGTCAGCAGAAGAGAGACTGATAAGGTCCCAAAGGATGAGTGTACTTGTTACTAAACCAATAAGTCACATAATTTCTGCATAGGAGAAACATTGATATTCCTGGTTCTCAGACCTTCAGACTCAAGGTAGGACTTACACAACTGATTACCCTGGCTCTCATACCTTTGGATTTGGACTGAAACTATGCCACTAATTTTTCTAGGCCTCCAATTAGCAGTCAGCAGAATGGGACTTCTCAGTTTCTAAAATCACATGAGCCAGTCCCTCATAAAAAAATATCTCCTCATGGGCACCTGGGTGGCTCAGTTGGTTAAGCAACTGCCTTCAGCTCAGGTCATGAACCTGGAGTCCCGGGATCGAGTCCCTCATCGGGCTCCCTGCTCAGCAGGGAGTCTGCTTCTCCCTCTGACCCAACCCCCTCTCATGCTCTCTCTCTCTCTCATTCTCTTTCTCAAATAAATAAATAAAATCTTTAAAAAAAATCTCCTCATATATATGATATGGATATTGACATTTCTCTGGAGAACTCTGACTAAAACACTCTTGAAAGCAAAAGTCAAAAGACAGAAAAAAATCTTGAAAGTAGCAATAAAAGCAGAGGTAAATATAAGAACACAGATATTTTAAGAGTATAAGGGTACTTTTGTTTGTAAAACTTTTTTTCCTATCAAATTTAAAAGACAATAAAATAGTAATTATAAGAGTGTGGTGATGAGCATAAAATGTATAAAAATATAATTGGAATGTCAATAGCAATACAATGCAGCAGGTGTGGGAATGGATCTATAAAGAAAAATGATTTGCATACTATTGAAATTAAGATGGTATTAATCTAAACTAGACTGTTATAAATTAAGATGTTAATTCCAATCTACTGTGAAACTACTAAGAACATAAATCCAAAAACATATTAAAAGAAATGACAAAGGTATTAAGGTGGTATGATAGAAAATATTAATTTTATACAAAGGTAGGACTGAAAGCAGTAAGAAACAAACACCACCAACAAAAAACACAAGACCAGGGTGCCTGGGTGGCTCAGTTGGTTGGGCGACTGCCTTTGGCTCAGGTCATGATCCTGGAGTCCCGGGATCGAGTCCCACATCGGGCTCCCTGCTAAGCGGGGAGTCTGCTTCTCCCTCTGACCCTCCTCCCTCTCATGTGCTCTCTCTCTCTTTCATTCTCACTCTCTCAAATAAATAAATAAAATCTTTAAAAAAAAAAGAAAATGGCAGGATTTAAAAAAAAACACAAGACCTATCAAAAAATAGCAAAATGAACTTCTCAAACTCAACACCCCCCCAAAAAAAATAATCAAATCAAAAAGTGGGCAGAAGATATGAACAGCCACTTCTCAAAAGAAGATATACAAATGGCTAACAGACACATGAAAAAATGTTCATCATCATTAGCCATCAGGGAAATTCAAATCAAACCCACATTGAAATGGCAAAAATTGACAAGGCAGGAAACAATGAATGTTGGAGAGGTTGTGGAGAAAGGGGAACCCTCTTACACTGTTGGTGGGAATGCAAGTTGGTATAACCATTTTGGAAAACAGTGTGGAGTTTCCTCAAAAAATAAAAGATAGAGCTACCCTATGACCCAGCAACTGCACTACTGGATATTTACCCCAAAGACAAAAATGTAGTGAAAAGAAGGGCAATATGCACCCCAATGTTCATAGCAACAATGTCCACAATAGCCAAAATGTGGAAAGGGCTGAGATGCCCTTCAACAGATGAATGGATAAAGAAGATGTGGTCCATATATACAATGGATTATTGTTCCTCAACCATCAGAAAGGATGAATACCCAACTTTTACATCAACATGGATGGAAGTGGAGGAGATTATGTTAAGTAAAATAAGTCAAGCAGAGAAAGTCAATTATCATACGGTTTCACTTATTTGTAGAACATAAGGAATAGCATGGAGGACATTAGGAGAAGGAAGGGAAAAATGAAGGGATGGGGAATAGGAGGGAGAGATGAACCATGAGAAACTATGGACACTGAGAAACAAACTGAGGGTTTTAGAGGGGAGGGGGGTCGGGGGATGGGTTAGCCCAGTGATGGGTATTAAGGAGGGCACATACTGCATGGAGCTCTGAGTGTTATATGAATACAATGAACCATGGAACAGTACATCAAAAACTAATGATGCCCTGTATGGTGACTAACATAACATAACAAAATAAAATTAAATAAAAAAATAGCAAAATGGCACATATACATTCTACTTTACCAGGAATTACGTTAAAAATACATGGATTAGAGAGTGATGTCACCAAGATGACATCATAGGTCATTTGTTCCCACTCATAAGAACTAACTACTCATGAACAAGATACTGTTGAGAGTCCTAGAATATGTGGATGAGGCTGGAGTAACTCCCTGCACCACAGAGACCAAAACAGAGTACATTAGAAGGATAAAATAAATGGCTACATTTTGACAACATTGGTCCTTTCCCAGGAGAACATAGCACAACATCCAGAGGTGTCCCCTGAGTCAATGGTCCATCCAGTAGGAAAAGAGAACCATGGTATGCATCTAGTTCGCCCAGCATTTTGGGTTGGTTCTTGAGAGTATCCACTCTTGTCTCACCTTATGGTAAATGTGGGGTCATCTGCAGATCTTGTCCACTGGGAATCTGACTGTAATGGGGAAAAGGGAGAGGCTTGCAACAACTAATGCTTAGACGTTGGCAGACCAATGTCCTACCTGAAGTGCCCAATTAGTAAACCCAGCCAGCTCTTTTAATTATCTGCAGAGCAAAAGCAGTGATGCAGTCTGACCAGAAAACCCAGCAAGTTGTAGGTTTTCCTGATTAATATCTTCAAAAGAGGAGCTTCCTGGTCCAGAGCCTGATCGTTTCCCCACTCCCTCCCATACCCAGGCAGGGGAGCTGAGTCATAGTGCAGCCCACTGCTGAGTGTAGATCCTGCTTAGTGTAGACCCAGCCAACAAGAAGGCTGATCAGAGCACTTAGATGTCATATAGCTGAGTAACACTCAAGCAGAGAATACAGCAGACAAAGCTGATCATCTGCAAAGCCAAAGCTTGTCACGCTTTTTGTCTAGGGGACAGCTTTTTGTCTTGGGGCAAAGGTCAACTTGAGTCAAGACCACAGACAAAGAGTCTTTTCAGGCTTGGAACTGGTTCAGTCCCCCATTCCACCCAGGCAGAGGAGTTAATTCATAACCCCACCTGCTGCTGAATGTATTTTCCAGGCCTTCTCAACCAGAAAGCCTGACTGGGAATACCTGGAAGATTGCTTGGAGATAGATTTTCTGCTATGCCCAGGCAAGTGAGCTAATTCATAGCCACACTTATTACTGAGTGTAACTCCTGACCCCTCTTGAACAGAAAGCCTGAATGGAAAATGAGAGGCTGATTTGGAGCTGGTTTGCCTGCTTGGTCCAGGTAGGGGAGCTAATACATAGCCCCACTCACTACTGTCTATAGATTCTGGCCCAATCGACCAGAAATCCAGCCCAGAACACCTAGATTAGTTGCATAGCTTGGCTACACTTGAGCGAAGTCCAGCAGGCAGAGCTCATAATCTGCGGAGCAAAGCTAGTGACCCCATTCTACAAGGCTAATTGGGTTGTGGTCTGGCTTGAGTCATGACCACAAAGAGCCTTTCCATCCTTGGAATTGGTTTTCTTACTTTTCCTCAGCAAGGAATATGATTCACAGCCCTACACAGTGCTGAAAACAGACCTCAGTGACCCTGACCAGGTAAAATAACCAGAACACATGAGAAGCTGTGCAACCCTTCCAGCATCGCTGTTTACAGAGAGCATGGTCCATGGCTTTTCTTATCTACAAAGCAAAACTGGTGGCTCTTTCAAGGAATTCAGTACACAGTGTTGCCTGATCCAGGTTCCCAACCAAAGCCATGAAGGCCTGTGGGGTCCATGATGATGCCCCACCAGGCAGGGGAAGCTAATTCATATCCCCACCTACCTCTGAGTATAGTATCAGTTCCAACAATCTAGAAAGCTTGACCCAAGAGCACACACAAACACTGAGTTCATCTACAGCCTCATATAGGCAGGAAAACAAACCAGCAGTCTTACCCAAGTGTTCTCAACAAATGGCTCCCTCTCCTACATCAGAACTCAGACAGTGACCTTGCCCAAAAATGGAACCTGATAATAAGACCACCAGCACAAGGACATTAGAAAAGAGATAAGTAAATACAAGGGAACCTGCTTAAGAGAATAATGGAAATTTTAACAGAAGCTTTTTTAGGCCAGGAGAGAACTGGATGATATATTCAAAATATTGAAAGAAAAAATACCTTGTCAAAACTGAGGAAGGAGATAGGGTCACCTGGGTGGCATGTTTGGTTAAGCCTCTGACTCAGTTTTGGCTCAGGTCATGACCTCAGGGTCGTGAGATAGGGCCCTACACTCAACGTGGAGTCTGCTTGAGACTCTCTCCCTCTCCCTTGATCCCTCCCACTCCTGGTCTCTCTCTCAAACAAATAAATAAATCTTAAAAAGTGAAGGAGATAAAGACTCTTTTGAACAACAAAAACAAGAAAAAGGTAAGGGATGCCATCATTACTAGACCTGCCGCACAAGAAATGCTGAAGCAAGGGGCGCCTGAGTGGCTCACTCGTTAAGCGTCTGCCTTCGGCTCAGGTCATGATCCTAGGGTCCTGGGATCAAGCCCTGCATCGGGCTCCCTGTTCCGCGGGAAGCCTGCTTCTCCCTCTCCCACTCCCTCTGCTTATGTTCCTTCTTTCGCTGTGTCTCTCTCTGTCAAATAAATAAATAAAATCTTTAAAAAAATTGCTGAAGTGAGTGCTGTGAGTGGAAGTAAAAGGATGCTAATTAACATAACAAAAACATAAAAACGTAGTGTAAAACTCACAGGGGATGGTAAATATATAGTCAAAGTTCAACTCTAATACGTTTATGGTGGTGTGTAATTCTCTTACAACTTTTATAGTTAAAATACAAACACAGTAAAAATAACTCTGATAATGTTATTGAGTACATAATATCAAACAAAAATATGAACTTTAATGTCAGTGACTTAAACTGTGTAAAATGTAAGTGGGAGGAGAAGTAAAACTTTCAAGTTTAAGAATGCTAAAGGTAATTTATCAGTTTAAAATAGAGTGGTATAAATTTAAGATAGTTTATGTAATCCTTATGTTAATCACAAGGGAAAAACCTGTAGCAATTACACAAAGACATGATAAAAAGCATCAAAGCATACTGATACCAAAAAACATAAAAACACACAAAAATGAAGGTTAAAAAGCAAGGAAAAATGAATCTATAAAATAGTCAGAAAACAACTACAAAATTGCAATAGTAAGTCCTTACTTATCATAAATTACTTTAAATGTTAACAGATTAGGTTTTCTTTTTTATTATTATTATGTAATGGTAGTCACCATACAGTATATAATTAGTTTTTGAGGTAGTGTTCCATGATTCATTGCTTACGTATAACACCCAGTGCTCCATGCAATATGTGCCCTCCTTAATACCCATCACTGGGCTAACTCATTCTCCACCCCCTCCCCTGTAAAACCCTCAGTTTGTTTCCCGAAGTCCATAGTCTCTTATGGTTCATCTCCCCCTCTGATTTCCCCCCCTTCATTTTTCCCTTCCTTATCCTAGTGTCCTCCATGCTATTCCTTATGTTCCACATATGAGTGAAACCATATAATTGACATTCTCTACTTGACTTATTTCACTTAGCATAATCTCCTCCAGTTCCATCCACGTTGATGCAATAGTTGGGTATCCATCCTTTCTGATGGCTGAATATTATTCCATTGTATATATGGACCACATCTTCTTTATCCATTCATCTGTTGAAGGGCATCTCAGCTCTTTCCAGTTTGGCTATTGTGGACATTGCTGCTATGAACATTGGGGTGCATGTGGTCCTTCTTTTCTCTACATCTGTATCTTTGGGGTAAATGCCCAGTAGTGCAATTTCTGGGTCATATGGTAACTCTATTTTAACTTTTTGAGGAACCTCCACAGTGTTTTCCAAAGTGGCTGTACCAACTTGCATTCCCACCAACAGTGTAAGAGGGTCCCCTTTCTCCACAACCTCTCCAACATTTGTTGTTTTTTGCCTTGTCAATTTTTGCTGTTCTAAATTGTGTAAGGTGGTATCTCAATGAGGTTTTGAGTTGAGTTTCCCTGATGGCTAATGATGATGAACAGTTTTTTATGTGTCTGTTAGCCATTTGTATGTCTTCTTTGAAGAAGTGTCTGTTCATGTCTTCTGTCCATTTTTTTGACTTGACTATTTGTTTTTTGAGTGTTGAGTTTAAAATGTTCTTTATAGATCTTGGATATCAGCCCTTTATCTATGGTGTCATTTGCAGACATCTTTTTCCATTCCGTGTGTTGCCTCTTTGTTTTTTTTTTTTTAATTTTTTTTTATTGTTATGTTAATCACCATATATTACATCATTAGTTTTTGATGCAGTGTTCCATGATTCATTGTTTGTTCATAACACCCAGTGCACCATGCAAAACGTGCCCTCCTCAATACCCATCACCAGGCTAACCCATCCCCCCACCCCCCTACCCTCTAGAACCCTCAGTTTTTCAGAGTCCATCATCTCTCATGGTTCGTCTCCCCCTCTGACATACTCCCCTTTTCTTCCTCTCCTGTTATCTTCTTCTTTTCCTTTTTTCTTAAAATATGTTGCGTTATTTGTTTCAGAAGTACAGATCTGTGATTCAACAGTCTTGCACAATTCACAGCGCTCACCGTAGCACATACCCTCCCCAATGTCTATCACCCAGCCATCCCATCCCTCCCACCCCCAACCACTCCAGTAACACTCAGTTTGTTTCCTGAGATTAAGAATTCCTCATATCAGTGAGGTCATGTGATACATGTCTTTCTCTGATTGACTTATTTCACTCAGCATAACACCCTCCAGTTCCATCCACGTCGTTGCAAATGGCAAGATCTCATTCCTTTTGATGGCTGCGCCTCTTTGTTTTGTTGAATGTCTCCTTGGATTAAGTTTTCTAATTAAAATAATTAGAATGACTGAATGCATAAAGACATAGGATCCAAAGATACACTGCCTATAGAAGGTTCACTTTAGCTTTAATGACACATAAAGACAGAGTAAAGAGATGGAAAAAATATATTTTAAGCAAATGGTAACTTAAAAATAAAACAGAGATAGCTATACTTATATTGGAAAAAATGACTTTAATCGTGATAAAAAGAGAAAAAGAAGATCATTTTAAACGATAAAGAGGAAAATGTATCAAAAAGATATAGCCATCATAAATATTTAGGCACTCAATATTGGAGCATGTAAATACATTAAAAAAAATGAACAGAGCTAAAGTAAGAAATAAACATCAATGCAATAATAGTTGGGGATATTTGGTGCACCTGGGGGGCTCAGTCAGTTGGGCGTCTGCCTTCAGCTCAGGTCATGCTATCAGGGGCCTGGGATTGAGCCCCACATTGGGCTCCCTGCTCAGCAGAGAGCCTGCTTCTCCCTCTCCCTCTCCTGCTCCCCCTGCTTGTGTGCTTTCTTTCTCCCTGTATGTCAAATAAATAAATTAAATCTTTAAAAAAATAAAAAAAAGGGCACCTGAGTGGCTTAATCATTAAGCATATGCCTTCAGCTAAGGTCATGATCCCAGGGTCCTGGGATTGAGCCACACATTGGGCTCCCTGCTCAGTGGGAAGCCTGCTTCCCACTCTCCCACTCCCCTTGTTTGTGTTCCTTCTCTTGCTTTGTCTCTCTCTGTCAAATAAATAAATAAAATATTTATAAATAAATAAATAAATAATAAATAAATAAATAAATAAATAGATAGATAGTTGGGGATACCCAGGCCCCCCCTTTATTTATTTTTTAAAGATTTTATTTATTTATTTATTTATTTATTTATTTATTTATTTAACACACACACACAGAGAGAAAGCACACAGACGGGGGGAGCAGCAGAGGGAGAAGGAGAAGCAGGCTCTCTGCTGAGCAAGGAGCCCAATGTGGGTCTCAATACCAGGACCCCAAGATCATGACCTTAGCTGAAAGCAGATGCTCAACTGACTGAGCCACCCAGGCGCCCCAAATATCCCCAACTATTATTGCATTGATGTTTATTTCTTATTTTAGCTCTGTTCATTTTTTTATGTATTTACATGCTTCAATGGATAGATCTTAACAATGGATAGATCATTCAGAGAATCAATAAGGAAACAGATGATTTAAACATGGTAGACCAAATTGACCTATCAGACATATACAGAACATTCTGATAACAGCAGAGTACACATTATTCTTGAGTGTGCATAAAACATTTTCTAGGATTGATTACATTAGCCCACAAAATCAGTCTTAGAAATTTCAAGATTATAATCAAATAAAATATCATCTCTGACCACAATGGTATGAAACTAGAAATAAACAACATGAGGAATACTAAAAAACAACAACAACAACAACAATAGCAAAAGAACAAAAATTCTTGAATACATGGAAATTAAACAGCACTATTCTGAAGAACTAATGGATTAATGAAGAAATTAAAAGGAAAATTAAAAAGTACCTTAAGACAAATGAAAATAGAAACACTACATATAAAAATTTTGAAGAATGAAATAAAAGCATTTCTAAGAAGAAGTTCATAGCAAATAATGCCTACATTAAGAAACAACAACAAAACAAATAAAAAATAAGCAACTTAACTCTATGCCTCAATAAACTAGAAAAGCAAAAAACAGAGCTCAAAGTTAGTAAAAGGAACGATATAATAAAGACTAGAGCAGAAATAAATGAAATAGAGACCAGAAAAAAAAGAAAAATTACGAAAACTAATCTTTGGTTCTTTGAAAAGATAAACAAAATTAAAAAAAAAACTTCTAACTAGATTAAACAAGGAAAAAAGAGACAAGATCCAAATTAACAAAACTAGAAATGAAAGAGGAGATATTACAACTAATTGCACAGAAACACGAAGTATCATAAGAAATTACTATTTAAAAATATATACCAATGTACTGCACAAACAAGAAGAAATGGAAAAATTCATAGAAACATACCACCAACCAAGAATCAGGAATATATAGAAAATTTTAACAGACCAATTACTAGTAAGAATATTGAATCAGTAATGAAACATTTCCCATGAAGTAAAGCTCAGGACCAGATGGCTTTACTTGTTAATCCTACCAAACTTTCAAAGAATTAATACCAATCCTTCTTAAACGCTTCCAAAAAATTAAAGAGTAGGGAACACTCCCAAACTCATTTTACAAAGCCTGCCTTACCCTGATACCAAAGCCAGAAAAGATCAGTAATGGTAAAGAAAAGTACAAGCCTATATTCCCAATAAATATAGATGAAAAACTTTCAGTAAAATACTAAGAAACTGGGACACCTGGGTGGCTCAGTCAGTTAAGCATTTGCCTTCAGCTCAGGTCATGATCCCATCTTGGGATCATGTCCCACATCAGGTTTCCAGCTCAGTGGGGAGCCTGCTCTTCCCTCTGCCTGCTTCTCCCCCTGCTTGTGCTCTCTCTCTGACAAATAAATAAATAAAATCTTAAAATATAAGATAAAATAAAATAAAATAAAATAAAATAAAATGCTAGGAAACCCAATTCAACACTACTTAAAAGAATCTTTCACCATGTTCAAGCAGGATTTATTCCTGAGATGCAAGGATGCTTCAACAAACACAAATCAAAATGTAATACATCATATCAATTAAATGAGCTATGGAAAGCATATGATCATCTCAATAGATGCAGTAAAACATACAATCATATACAAAGATGCAGAAAAAGCATTTGACAAAATTCAACACTAGTCATGATAATAACTCTTAATAAAACAGGTATAAAATGGCATACATCAACATAATAAAGGCCATATATGACAAGCCCACAACTAATGTCTTACTCGGTGAAAATTTGAAAGCTTCTTCTCTAAGACTAAAAGCAACACACTGGTGCTCACTCTCACCACCCCAATTCAACACTGTTCTGTGTAATGGAAGTCCTAGCCTGAGCAATAAGGCAATCAATCAATCAATCTATCATCAGAATTGTAAAGGAATAAGTAAAATTTCTCTTTGCATATGACATGATTTTATAAATATAAAATGCTAAGGGCTCCAACAAAAACTTAAGTAAAGTTGGAAGATACAAAATTACATACAGTATTAGTTGCATTTGTATACACTAACCATAAATTATCTGTAAAGAAAATAAAGAAAGTTATCCCACTTACAATAGCATCAAAAACAATAAAATATTGAGGAGCAAATTTAACCAAGGACGTAAAACATCTCTACAATGTAAACTACAAGACATTGATGAAAGCAACTGAAGAGAAACATAAATAAATGAAAATTATCTTATGCTCATAGACTGGAAGAATTAATATTATTACATGTCTGTACTACCCCCAAACCATCAGTAGGGTCAGTGCAAATGTTATCAAGATTCCAGTGGCTTTTTTTTTCCTTTTAAAAGAAGAAGAAATAATAAACCTAAAATCTGTATGAAAGCACAAAAGACTCTGAATAACCAAGGCACTCTTGACAAAGTAGGACAAAGAGGATGGCATCTCACTTCCTGTTTTCAAGCTATGTTATAAAGTTATAGTAACCAAAATAGTATCATAAGGCCATAAAAGAGACACATAGAACAATGGAACAGATTTCAGAGCCCTGAAATAAACCCAAGCATATATATTCAATTAATATTTGAAAAGGGAGCCAAAAATACTCAATGGAGGAATAAAACAGACTCTTCAATAAGTGGTGCAGGGAAAATTAGATTTCACATGTAAAAGAATGAAACAAGACCCCTTTTTTACACTACTCACAACAATTATCTCAAAATGTATTAAAGACTTAGATGTAAGACTGAAAACCATAAAACTTTTAGAAGAAAACATAGGGGGGAAAAGCTCCATGACATAGGTCTTGGCAAGATGTTTAAAAATATGATACTTAAAGTATAAGCAACCAAATAAAAAATAAACAACTAAAACTACATCAAACTAAAATGCTTCTGCACACTAAAAGAAACAATAAAAAATTAAATAGTCAACTTACTAAATGGTAAAAAATGTTTGCAAATGATATATCTGATCAAGGGTCAACTTCAAAATATTTAAAGAACTCATACAACTCAATAGCAAATAGTCAATCAATCAGTCATATCCCACAGATATTGCTTTTAAAAAATGAGCAAAAAGCCTGAGTAGACATTTTTCCAAAGATATATACACGGCCAAAAACCATAAGTCTGGAAATTTCCGCATTGTGTGAATCTTTCATAGCAATGTATTTCTATAATAAAAAGAGAAAATACATAAAAAATGACCAACAAGTAAGTAAAAGCTACTCAATGTCACTAATTATTAGGGAAATGCAAATCAAAAGCATAATGGAATCTCACTGCAAGTTTGTTTGAATGGATATCATCAAAAAGAGAAGGTATAGCAAATACTGACACAGATGTGGAGAAAATGATACCACAGCGTACTATTGTTAAGATTGTAAATTGTTACAATCATTATGGAAAACAGTATGAAGGTTCCTCAAAAAAATGAAAACTCAAAGTGCCATATAATCAAATAATTCCACTTCTGGGAATATATCTGAATGTAACAATATACTATTTTGAAGAGTGCAGCTCCATGTCCATAGCAGCATTATTTACAAAAGTCAAGACATGGAAACAGCCTAAGGGTCCTTCAAGGGTGAATGAATAAATAAGTTTTATATATATATATATATATATATATATATACGTATATATATATATATAAAATCTTCTTAAACAAGAATAAAGAAGTTATATATATATATATATAGCCATAGAAAAGAAGGAAATAAGAATAAAGAAGTTTATATATATATATATATATATATATATAGTGCCATAAAAAAGAAGGAAATTCTGTCTTTTACAACAACATGGATGAAACTTGAAGGCATGCTAAGTGAAACAAGTCAGACAGAAAGAAACAAATACTGTATGGTCTCACTGATATATGGAATCTTAAAAAATCATAGAAAAAAAGTAGATTTATGGTTCTTAGAGGCAGGAGTTGGGAGTAGAAGAAATTGATTAAGGAGGCAAAATATCACAAACTTCTTCTTATAAGAAATAATTATTGGGGATATAATGTACAAGATAATTATAGTGATTATAGTTAACACTTATGTATGGTATATTTGAAAGTTGTAAACAACACAGGTACTAAGAGTTCTCATCACAAGAAAAAAATTATTTTTGTATATATATGAGATGATGTATCTCTACTAAACTTATTCTGATAATCATTTCACAATATATGTAAGTCATTAGGCTGTACACTGTCAACTTAGTGCTGTATGTCAATTATAGTTCATTAAAGCTATAAAAACAATAAATACATAATATTATACATATAAATGGATCGATTCTGCAATTAAAAAGCAGAGATTGTCTGAATAGATAAAAAAGGATGATTCAAGTCTATGTTTTCCACAAGAAACACATTTTAAATTCAAAGGTACAAATAGGTTGAAAGTAAAATGATGGACAAAATTCCATTCAAGCAATAATAAAAAAGAGCTGCAATGGATATTCTAATATCTGACAAAACAATGTTTTTGCTAAAGATAAAAGGACATCTCATAATGATAAAAATGTCTATCCTTCAAGAAGATATAACAACTATAAGCATATATGCATAAAACAAGAAAGCTTCACAATAAATGGTACAAAACCTTACATAACTGAAAAGATAAGTATACAATTCACAGCAATAATAGAATACAATACCCCACTTTCCACAATGAGTAGGATAACATCAGACAGATATTTCATGTGGAAGCACAACCCCTGAGTATAAACCAACTCCATCTAACTATAGAGCACTCTACCCAAAAGTAAGAGAGTACACATTTTGACACACGTACCTGAAACATTCTTCAATATATATCATATGTAGTGTCATAAAGAAATCTTAATACATTTAAAATTCTTGAGGTCATCCTTATTCTGTAAACATGTGGAATAATGTTAGAAATCAATAACTGAATGAAATTTGGGAAATTCAAAATTATATGGAAATTTTAAAATATTTTGCTTAATAATCAATGAAGAAACATTAAAAATTAGAAAATACTTTGAGATTAAAGAAAATGAAAACACAACAAACCAAAGTATGACACAGCTAAGACCATGCTTAAAATTAAATTTATAACTTTAAACAATGTACTGAAAAATAAGAAAATATGAAATCAATAATCTCATCTTCCACCTTAAACTTTGTGATACAGAACAAACTAAACCCAGAGCCAGCATTAAAAAAAATGAAATAATAAAGATTAGAGATGAAAGTAGTGAAATAATGAATTAAAAGAAAAACAAAAAATGAAACCAAAGGGTTTTTTTTTTATTTTGGAAAATATCAATGATGTTGAAAAATCTTTGGCTAGATTGAACAGGAAAAAAGCAAATAACCAAATTACTAAAATCAGAAATGAATGAAGGCACATTAGTATCAACATCACAGAAATAAATAAAAGGAATATAAGACACTATTATGAAGTATTGCATGAAATTAGGTAACCTAGATAAAATCAACACATTCTTTCAAAGACAAAAATTACAAAACAGATTGGGAAATAAATGAAAATGTGAATATGTAAGCAACAAGTTAAGATGTTTAATTAGTAATAAAGAGGTTTCTATAAAAAAAGCCCCAGGAACAGTTGGCCTCCCTATACAACTATATTAAACGTTTAAAGTAGAATTAATACCAAATCTTCACAAACTCTACCAAAAGGAGTGTGAAAAGTTTCCAACTCATTCCATCAGGCTAACATTACCGATAAAAATCAAATCAATCAACCAATCTATAAACACATTTCTTTATGAATATTGGATGCAAAAATCCTCAAAAAATACAAGCAAAATCCAATGACATATAAAAAGCATCATAAACATGACCAAATCAGATTTATTCTCTGGATACAAAGTTGAATTAATGTTTTATTTTAAGAGTGTAATGTTCTATACCAATTGAAGAAAGGACAAACACAACATGATAATCTCAATAGATGCAGAAAAATAATTCAGCATGAATCAAAATCTTTTGTGATAAAAGCACTCAATAAATTAGGAATAGAAGGAAACTTCCTCAACCTGACAAAGTCATCTGTGAAAAATCCACAGCTACATCATAATGGTAAGGGACTGATTGCATTCACCTTTGATCAGAAACAAGATTAAGTTTGTCTGCTTTTATCACTTCTATTTTACCTTCTACTGGAGGTTCTAACACTGCCAATTAAGCAAGAAAATAAATAAAAAGCATCCAGATGGAAAATAAAGAAATAAAATTACTCTTCAAATGGCATGATCTTTTATATAGTAACTTCTAAGGAGTCATCAAAAATATTGGATCTAATAAGAAAATTCAGTAAGTTTAGTATACAAAATCAATATACAAAAATGTATTTCTATACACTAGCAACAAACAACTTCAAGATGAAAACAATTTTATTTATAATAGCATGAAAAAAAAATAACAAGAATATAGACAAAGTGAAGATTTGAATATTGTAAACTTCAAAACATTATTGAAAGACATTAAAGAAATTTAAAGAAAATAAAATGATATTCTATTTATAAGAATTAGAAGTCTTAATATTTTTAAGATGATCATATTTTCTAAACTGATATATAGATTCAGTGAGATTCTAATCAAAATTCCAACTGCATATATGCAACTAATGAATCATTGAACACTACATCAAAAACAAATCATGTACTATGTGCTGCTAACAGAACATTAAATAAATAAATAAATAAATAAATAAATAAATAAATAAATAAATAAAATAGATTGCAGGAAAAAATCCAACTGGAATTTTTCAGCAATTAGAAGCTAAACCTTTGGTGACAAGCTGATACTAAAATTCTTATGTAAATGCAAACAGTCTGGAATAGCCAAAACAATCTTGAAGAACAAATAGTTGGAGGACTTACACTTGCAAATCCAAAAACAAAACAAAACAAAAAACTTGCTACAAAACAACAGTAATCAAGACAGTGTGGTACTGTCATAAGAATAAACAACAACAACAAAAAGAAATACAGTAAAATTAAAATAAGTGTTCAGAAATATACCTCCCAATAACATAAATTGATTATCAACATGGGTGACAAGACATTCAATAAGGAAAAAATAATTTTTAAACAAATGGAACAGATAAATCTACACCTTCAAAAGAATGAAGATAGGACCAAAGCTTACATCATACTCAAAATTGATAAAGTGGACAAAATACCCAAGTATAAGAGATAAATTATAAAAATCTTACCAGAAAACTTAGATGTAAGTCTTGAATTAGGTAGCTGTTTCTTAGAGAAGATACCAAAAAACAACAGCAACTGCTATGGCCCGAAAATTTGTGTTCCCTCATAATTTGTGTTGAAGACTTAAGCTCCGATGTAATGGTATTTAGAGGTGAGGCCTTGGGAAGTAATTAGCTTAAAATGAGATCATGAGGGTGAGATGGGATTAGAGTCCTTATATGAGAAGAAAGAGACCAGAGCTCTCCTCCATCATGTGAAGACACATTAATAAGGCAGCAGCCTACAAGTCAGGAAGAGGGATCTCACCAGGAACAAAATATACTGGCACCTTTATCTTGGACTTGCCACTCTCTTATTTCTTTTTTTTAATTTTTTATTGTTATGTTAATCACCATATATTACATCATTAGTTTTTGATGCCACTCTCTTATTTCTATAAGTATCTGTTGTTTTTTTATATATTTCCTTGGCAAGTGAAAGGAAAGCAAAAATAAACAATTGGGACTACATCAAACTATATAGCTTTTGCACAGTGAAGAAAACAATCAATAACAAAAAAATCAGCCTACTGAATGGAATATTTGACTACAGTATACTTGAGAATGGTATATTTGATAAGATAATAATATCCAAAATACATAAAGAACTCATACAACTCAACACCAAAAAACCCACAAACAATCCAATTAAAAATGGGACAGAGCATGGGACATCTGGGTGGCTCAGTCTTTAAGCATCTGTGTTTGCCTTTGGCTCAGGTCATGATCCCAGAGTCCTGGGATCAAGCCCTACATTGGGCTCCCTGCTCAGTGGGGAGCCTGCTTATCCCTCTCCCATTACCCTTCTTGTGTTCCTTCTCTTGCTTTCTGTGTCAAATAAATAATAGAATCTTTTAAAAAAATGGGACAGAGTACCTAAATTGATGTGTTTTTTTCCAAAAAAGACATACAGATGTCCAACTGACACATGAAAAATGCTCAACATCATGCATCATCAGGAAAATGCTAATGAAAACCACAATGAGATATTACCTTACATGCTTCCAAATGGCTAAAATCAAAAAGACAAATAACAAGTGTTGGTGAAGATGTGGAGAAAAAGTAATTCTTGTGCATTGTTGGTGGTAATGTAAATTGGTCCAGCCAGTATGGAAAACAGTATGGTTTCCTCAAAAACCTAGATATAGGAGTACCACATAATCCAGTAATTTCATTAAATGATATTAACCCAAATAAAACAAAACACTAATTCAGAAAGATATATGCACCTCTAAGTTTATTGCAGCATTATTTACAGTAGCCAAGATATGGAAGCAACCTGTGTGTCCACCAGTAGATGAATAGGAAAAGGAAATGTGGTATATATACATATATATAAAATGGACTATCACTCGGCTTTAAAAATAATGAAATTTTGCCAGTTGCAATATTGATGGACCTAGAGGGTATTATGCCAAGAAAAATAGGTCAGACAAAAAAAGATAAATACCATATGATTTCACTTATATATAGACTCTAAAAAAAAAATAGAACAAACAAAACAACGAAAGTGAAACAGACTCATAAATATAGAGAACACTTTAGTGGTTGCCAGTAGGGAAAGGGTTGGGGAGATAGAGAAAATAGATGAAGGGGATTAAGACATACAAACTTAAACTTATAACATAGACAATTCATGAGTATGAAAAGTGCAGCATAGGGAATATAATCAATAATATTGTATAACTTTGTGTGGTGACAGATTGTAAGTACACTTATGGTGAGCTCTTTATAATTTATGTAATCGTCAAAATATTATGTTGTACACCTGAAACTAATGTAATACTATGTCAAAAACACTTCAGTTAAAAATTAATAGAAATATCTAAGAGTCTGTTCCTTAGTTTATCTGTGTGTGTGTGTGTATTTTTCCTTTGCTTTATTGCTATGAGACTTGATCTTAAGTGTTCTCACACAAAAATAAAAAAACTTATCTGTGTGATACAGGTGTTGGTTAAGGATATAGTAATAATCATATTACAAGTTTAAATGTATCAAGTCAGCATGTTGCATACCTTAAACTAGGACAATGTTATATGTCAGGTATATTTCAATATAAAAATAATTTTAAAAACTATGAGATACCACTTCAAGTCCACTAGAATGGGAATAATAACAACAACAAAAACAGGTAGACTGTAATAAGTATTGGTGAGGAAATGGAGAAACTGGAACACTCATTCATTGCTGTTGAAAATGTAAAAAACCTGCAGTTCCTGTGGAAATGTTTGGCAATTTCTCAGTATATTAAACATAAGATTTTTATACATTTCAGCAATTCCACTCTTTATTATATAACCAGAATAGCTGAAAACATATTTCCACACAGAAACTTGCTCACAAATGTTCATAGCAGCACTGATCATATAGCTAAAAAGTAGAGACAAACCATTCAGTCATCAACTGATGAAGGAATAAACACAATGTGCTCTGATTGTACAATGGGATATTATTTAGCACTAAAAAGGAATGAAGTAATGGTATATATTGTAACACTGATGAATGTTGAAGACAGCAGAGTTAAAGAAGTCAGACACAAAAAGGCACAAAATAAATTATTCTTTACAGATGAAATGCTGAATATAGGCAAATACATAAATAGAGAATTATAATATGTAGCTGTCACTGGTAGGGGTAAGGTGAAGTGGGGATTAACTGCTAATTACTTCTAGGTTTCTTTGGGAGTGATGGAAATGTTTTTGAATTAGGCATTGGTGATGGGTGCACAATTTATAACATGAATACATTAAAACCCACTGAATTATAGAGTTTAAAATGGTGGATTTTATGGTATGTGGATTACATGTCAATTTTAAGAAAACTTTGCCATTCAACTTGCATATTTATGCACACCAACTTCTTGGTAAACTTTGGAGAACAGAGTTTCGGAAAGTCTCTTTGAAATCTTCTGTAATACCTACAGTTTATACCCACTGTTCTTTATCTGGTCCATACATAAGAGTAGCTATTATTAAGATTGTCCCACATTCCCCCACCAGAGTTCTAAATTCCCCATAGGAAAGCCTAGAATACTTTATTTATATGAATTTACCAAGTGCTTTTGTTAAGATCATACCATAAAAGTGGTAACTGACTCATTTATATCAGACTTCCTAGACAAAGAGTCAAGTGAATTTTAGCTTTTTGACATTAAGTAGGTCATATAGTCCTTCTACAGCATAGGTTTCTTTTCTGTAGATTCGAGGTAGGTTTTGACACTTATGTATTTCTTGTTTTGTGTGTACCAAGTATCCTATTTTTATTTTAGTTTAGTTTACATTATTTTAATTTTTGCTTTTACTCACAAGTTTATTTCTCTTATTCTCCAATTTTTTTTTTTAAATCCTCAAGATGTTAAGAATAGAGCTACACTACAACCCAGCAATTGCACTACTGGGTATTTACCCCAAAAATACAGATGTAGTGAAAAGAGGGGGCACATGCACCCGAATGTTCATAGCAGCAATGTCCACAATAGCCAAACTCTGGAAGGAGCTGAGATGACCTTCAAGAATGAGTGGTTAAAGAAGATGTGGTACATATACACAATGGAATATTATTCAGCCACCAGAAATGATGAATATCCACCATTTGCACGGACATGGATGGAACTGGAGGGGATTATGTTAAGTGAAGTAAGTCAAACAGAGAAAGACAATTATCATATGGTTTCTGTCATATGTGGAACATAAGCAATAGCACGGAGGACCATTGGGGAAGAGAGGGAAATCCAAAGGGGGAGAAATCAGAGAGGGAGATGAACCATGAGAGACTATGGACCCCGAGAAACAATCTGGGGATTTCAAAGGGGAAGAGGGTTGGGGGAGGTGGTAACAGGGTGATGGGTATTGAGGAGGGCACGTGCTGTGATGAGCACTGGGTGTTATACTTAAGTAATGAATTGTTGAACACTACATCAAAAACAAATTATGTACTATCCAGTGGCTAACTGAACATAATAATAAATAAATAAATAAATAAATAAATAAATAAATAAATAATATGAAAAAAATAAATTAGTTAACATACAGCATAAAATTAGTTTCAGATTTAGAATTCATTGATTCATCACTTACATATAACAATCAGTACTTATCACCAGTGCCCTCCTTAATAACCACCACCTATTTAACCCATCTCCCCTCCCACCTCCCCTCCAGTAACCATCAGTTTGTTCTCTACAGTTCAGAGTCTGTTTCTTGGATTGCCTCACTTTTTCCACCTATGTTCTTCTGTTTTCTTTCTTAAATTCCACATATGAGTAAAATCATATGGCATTTGTCTTTCTCTGACTTTTTTCACTTAGCATAATACTTTCAAGCTCCGACCAGTCATTGCAAAAGGCAAGATTTGATTCTTTTTTATGGCTGAGTATATTCCATTGTGTGTGTGTGTATACCACATATTCCTTTTTTTAAGATTTTATTATTTATTTATTTGAGAGAGAGTGGGGAGGAGGAGCAGAGGGAGAGAGACAAGCAGATTCTGTGCTGAGCGCATAGCCCAACATGGGGCTCAATCCCGAGATCATGACTCCAAACGAAACCAAGAGTCAACCACTTTAACTGACTGAGCCACCCAGGCATCCCACCACATATTCTTTCTCCATTCATTAATCAATGGACATTTGGGCTCTTTCTCTAATTTGGCTATTATTGATAATGTTGCTGTAAACATTGAGATCCCTTTGAATTAGTATTTTCTTATCCTCTGGATAAATACCTAGTAGAGCAATTGATGTATCATACAGTAGTTCTTTTTTTTTTTAAATACATGGTTTGTGTTAGAGGATCATTTATGCCAATTCATGTATCTTTATTTATTTTTTTTAAAGATTTTATTTATTTATTTGACAGAGAGACACAGCGAGAGAGGGAACACAAGCAGGGGGAGTGGGAGAGGGAGAAGCAGGTTTCCTGCAGAGCGGGGAGCCTGATGCGGGGTTCGATCCCAGGATCCTGGGATCATGACCTGAGCCGAAGGCAGACGCTTAATGACTGAGCCACCCAGGTGCCCCGCAGTTGTTCTACTTTTACTTTTTTGAAGAACCTTATCCTGTTTTCTGAGTGGCTGCACAAGTTTGCATTCCCACCAAGAGAGCAAGAAGGTTCCCCTTCTTCCACATCCTTGCTTTTTGTTTCCTGCATTGTTAATTTTACCATTCTAATGGCTGTGAAGTAACATCTCATAGTAGTGATGAGTGATGTTGAGCATCGTTTCATGTGTCTGTTAGCCATCTATATGTCTTCTTTGGAAAAATGTCTATTCATGTCTTATGCCCATTTCTAATTGGATTATTCATTTTGGGGGTGTTGAATTTTATAAGTTCTTTATATATTTTGGATACAAACCCATTATCAGATGTCATTTGCAAATATCTTCTCCCACTGCATAGGTCGCCTTTAAGTTTTGATTATGTCCTTCCCTTTGCAAAAGTTTTCATTTTGATGAAGCCCCGGTAGTTTATTTTTGCTTTTGTTTCCCTTGCCTCAGGAGACATATCTAGTAAGAAGTTCTACAGCCAAAGTCAAAGAGATTACAGCCTGTGATCTCCTCTAGGGTTTTGGTGGTTTCCTGTCTCACATTTAGGATTTTCATCCATTTTGAATTTATTATTGTGTATGGTGTAAGAAAGTGGTCCAGTTTCCCTCTTTTACATGTTTCTGCCCAGTTTTCCCAACACCATTTGTTGAAGAGATTGTCTTTATTCCATTGGATATTCTTTTCTGCTTGGTTGAAGTTTAAGTGACCATATAAATGGGAATTCATTTCTGGGTTGTGTCTGTTTTGTGCCAGTACCATACTGTCTGGATGAATGCAGCTTTGTAATATCAATTGAAGTCCAGAATTGAGGTGTCTTCAGCTTTGCTTTTTCTTTTTCAAGATTGCTTTGGATATTCAGGGTCTTTTGTGGTTCCATACAAATTTTAGGATTGTTTGTTCTAGCTCTGTGAAAAATGTTGCTGGTATTTTGATAGGAATTGCCCTGTCTGTGTAGATTGCATTGGATAATATAGACATTTTAACAATATTTGTTTTTCCACTCCATTTCTTCATATCCTTTGCAATTTCTTTCATCAGTGTTTTATAGTTTTCAGAGTACAGTATGGTTAGGTTTATTCCTAGATATCATGGTTTTTGGTCAAATGGAAAATGGGATTGATTCCTTGATTTCTCTTTGTGGTGCTTCATTATTGGTGTATAGAAATGCAGCACATTTCTGTATGTTGATTTTGTATACTGTGACAACTGAATTCATGTAACAGTTTTATCCATTTCTTCATGGAGTCTTTTGGTATATATATATATATAGTGAAAATAGTGAAAATTTGACTTCTTCCTTGATGATTTGGATGCTTTTATTTATTTTTGCTGTTTCATTGCTGAAGCTAGGACTTCCGCTAAAATGTTGAATTACAGTGGTGAAAGTTGACATCCCTGTCTTGTTCTGATTATAGTGGAGAAACCTCTCAGGTTTCCCCATGGAGGATGATATTTGCAGTGGGTTTTTCATATATGGCCTTTATTATTTTGGGGTATTTTCCTTGTACACCTACTTTGTTAAGAATTTGTATCACAAAATAATGTTATATTTTGTCAAATGTATTTTCCTACATTTATTGAAAAGTTCATATAGTTCTTATCCTTTCTTTCTTTTAATGTGGTGTATCATATTGATTGATTTGTGAATTTTGAACCAACCTTGGAGTCCAGGAACAAATCCCACTTGATTGTGGTGGATGAATCCTTTAATGTACTGTCGGATCAGATTTCCTAGTTTTTTGTTAAGAATTTTGCATCCATCTTCATCATGGATATTGGCCCACAGTACCCTTTTAGTGGAGTCCTTGGTTTTGGAATCAGGGTAATGCTGGCATCAAATAATGAATTTGGAAGTTTTCCTTCCATTCCTATTTTTTGGAATAGTATGAGAATAATAGATATTAATTCTCCCTCAAATATTTGGTAGAATTCTCCTGGAAATCCATTAGGTCCTGGACTTTTGTTTTTTTGGGAAATTGTTGATTACTGATTCAATTTATTTGATGGTTATCAGTCTGTTCAAGTTTTCATCTTTGGTATTCCTTTTTTTCTTAAAGATTTATTTATTTATGTATTTATTTATTTATTTATTATTTATTTATTTTATTTTAGAGAGACAGTGAAAGTGGGGGAAGTGGCAGAGGGAGAGAGAGAGAGAGAGAGAAGCAGACTCCCTGCTGAGCTTGGAGCCTTACTTGGAGCTTGATCATGACCTGAGCCAAAACTAAGAGCCAGATGTCCAACCAACTGCGCCACCCAGGCACCTGTTTTAGTACTTTGTATGTTTGTAGGAATTTAACCATTTCTTCCAGAATGTCCAATTTGTTGGCATATATTTTTTCACAATATTCTTTTAAATTATTTATATTTCTGTGGTGTTCATTGTTATTTCTATTCTCTCATTTGTGATTTTATTTATTTGGGTTTTTCTTTTTTGTTTTTGGTAGGTATGACTAGCCATTTGTAAACTTTATTAATTTTATCAAAGAACCAGTTGGTGATTTCTTTGCTCTGTCCTATTTTTTTTTGTTTTTTTCTTGTTTGTTTTTATTTTAGTTTGTATACCATTTATTTCTGCTCTGATCTTTATTATTTACCTTCTTTTGCTCGTGCTAGGTTTAGCTTATTGTTCTTTTTCTAGCTTCTTCAGGTATAAAGTGAAGTTGTTTATTAGAGATTTTTATTGCTTCTTGAAGTAAGCCTGTATTGGTATATACTTCCTTCTTACAACCACTTTTGTTGCATTCCAAAGATTTTGGACCATTGTGTTTCCATTTTTATTTTTTCCATGTATTTTTTTTCTAATTTCATCTGTGATTTTCTGGTTGATCCATTCATTCCTTAGTAAGATATTCTTTTTTATTCTATTTTTAAGAGAGAGAGAGCGTGAGTGGGAGTGGAGGGTCAGAGAGAGAGGGAGACAGAATCTTAAGCAGGCTCCATGTCCAGCATGAAGACTAACAATGGGCTCAATCTCATAACCCTGTGATCATGACCTGAGTTGAAATCAAGAGTCAGACACTTAACTGACTGAGCCATGCAGGCATCCCTAGTAGGATATTCTTTACCTCAATGTATCTGTGGTATTTCTTTTTTATTTTCCTTGGGGTTGAATTCAAGTTTCATAGTTGTTGTGGTCCGAAAATATGCATGGTATGATCTCAAACTTTTTGGACTTATTGAGGCCTTATTTGTGACCTAGAATGTGATCTATTCAAGAGAATGCCCCATGTATATTTAAAAAAAATATGTATTCTGTTGCTTTAGGATAGACTGTTCTGAATATATCTGTTAAGTCAATATGGTCTAGTGTGTCATTCAATGCCATTGTCTCCTTGCTGATTTTCTGCTTAAATGATCTATCTGTCCATTGATGTAAGTGGGGTGTTGAAGTCTCCTACTATTTTTGCATTATTATCATTGAGTTTTTTTTTTTTGGTTACTCCCAAGTTGGAGGCATAAATATTTATAATTTTTAGATCTTATTGGAAAGTCCCTTTTATTATTATTATTATTATTAATTATTATTATTCATCTCTTGTTACAGTCTTTGGTTTATTTATTTTTTTAAAGATTTTATTTATTTATTTGAGAGAGAGAATGAGATAGAGAGAGGATGAAAGGGGGAGGGTCCGAGGAAGAAGCAGACTCCCTGCTGAGCAGGGAGCCTGATGCAGGACTCAATCCCGGGACTCCAGGATCATGACCCGAGCTGAAGGCAGCTGCTTAACCAACTGAGCCACCCAGGCACCCCCAGTCTTTGGTTTAAAATCTACTTTATCTGATATAAGTATTATTACTGAGGGTTTTTTTTTTTTTTTAAAGATTTTATTTATGTGACAGAGAGAGACACGGCGAGAGAGGGAACACAAGCAGGGGGAGTGGGAGAGGGAGAAGCGGGCTTCCCGCGGAGCAGGGAGCCCGATGCGGGGCTCGATCCCAGGACCCTGGGATCATGACCTGAGCCGAAGGCAGACACTTAACGACTGAGCCACCCAGGCGCCCCATTACTGAGGGTTTTTTTTAATGTCCATTTGCATGATATGTGTTTCTCCATCCACTCACTTTCAATCTGCAGGTCTCTTTAGGTCTAAAATGAGTGTCTTGTAGGCAGCACATAGATGGTCTTGTGTTTCCATCCATTTTAGCATCATGTGCCTTTATTGGAGCATTTACTCCATTTGCATTCAGAATATTTTTTCTTTTTTTAAAGATTTTATTTATTTATTTGAGAGAGAGAGAATGAGAGAGAACACGAGAAGGAAGAGGGTCAGAGGGAGAAGCAGACTCCCTGCTGAGCAGGGAGTCGGATGTGGGACTCGATCCCGGGACTCCAGGATCATGATCTGAGCCGAAGGCAGTTGCTTAACCAACTGAGCCACCCAGGCGTCCAGAATAATTATTGATAGATATGTATTTAGTGCCATTTTATTACTTGTTTTGTCATTGTTTCTGGAGATGTTCACTATTAATTTCTAGTCTTTGTAACTTTTGGTCTTCCCTTCCCACTCAAAGAGTCCCCTTTAATACTTCTTGCAGTGCTCATTTAGTGGTCATGAACACTTTATTTTTTGCTTGTCTGGGAAACTCTTTATCTCTTCTATTCTGAAAGATAGGCTTGCTGGATAGAGTATTCTTGGCTGCAGATTTTCCCCTTTCAGCTCATTGGTTATATCATGCAACTGCCTTCTGGCTTTCCAAGATTTTTGGAGATATCTGCTGCTAGCCTTAAGATCTTCCATTTTAAGTTAAGGCTTTCTTTTGTATTGATATTTTTATGATTTTTCCTTTATTGCTGTATTTTGAACATTTAATTACAATATGTCTTGGTGTTGGTCTGCTTTTATAATTTTGATGGCAGTTCTCTGTGTCTCCTGGATCTGGATGTCTGTTTCCTTCCCCATATTTGGGAAGTTTTCAGCTATGATTTCCTCAAATAAATCTTCGCCCTGACCCTTATATATTCCTCATTGATACCCTGCTATTTGCCAAAATTTCTGGATTGAAGACATTCATATTTCTCAGTGTTCATCTACAATTTTAAGGTGAATATCTTCATTTGCTTTTTGAAGAAATTGGCAAAAATTATTATTTTTAGATTATAAAGGAGATTCACATATTACCTTTAATAAATTATTGGACAAGCCTTAAAGTTGAATCTACTGATATGGCTTTGACTGGATGCCCATGTATAATATTACAGCAGAGAAACAACTAAAAAAACAATGGTCTTTAATCTTTATTATGCCAATACTTACTGATATTAGAATATATACTATGTCACTATGTGACAAAATTGTAGGTACAGGACTATTCTTCTAGAGTTTATTCCACTGAGGCAAAATCAGAAAAGAAATAATCTGTAGCTTCTGGTGTTATGGTGAATGTTTCTGAAGAAATATGAATACTAAGTGCTGAGTTCTGTTCTACCTTCTTTAGATGCATTAATTTCTTAACTTTTACAACAACTCCATTATCATTTAAGGTAGGCATTGCTAGTGTCATTTATTTTCATAAATGAGGCAATTAAGTTTAAAAGAACCTAATCTGTTTGCTGAAAATCAAACATCTGATAAGTGGCAGAATGAGAATATGAACTCTGGCAGTCAGACTCCAGAGCATGGGCTCTCAATCTCTAAGCTTTAGTGCCTCCCTAAACACAGTTCAAGTTGTGTGTGTATATATACATGTAAGGCAAGAAGAGAAGGATTATAATAATGAGGTGGGATGATACTGTGACATTGGGATGGTACTGTGACATTTTACTAAGAATAGAAATACATTTTTAAAAAAAATTCCCAACACTTATTTCTTGGCGTTATTTAAAACTTGATTAAAAAATCAGTAGTTGGGGAGGGTATCTAAGATGGCAGTGAAGTAGGAGGACCCTAGACTCCTCTGGTACCTTGAATACAACTAGATAACTACCAAATCATTCTAAATATATCAGATATCAACCTGAAGACTGACAGAACAAACTCCACAACTTACAGGAGAGAAGAAGCCACATCAAATAATGTAGGAAGTGAGGAGACAAGGTTTGGAGGAGAAACAGATCACAAGTGTTGTGGAGGGGAAGGAGCCATGGTCACAGAGAAAGGCAAGAGAGAGAAGGGCACACAGGGCAATGCACAAGGAGATTTTCCCAAAGCCACTGGCTGGGAAAACAAGAGGGTCTGATTTTCATGATTTCTTGCAACCAGTAGGGCATAAAGCCTGGAGTCTTAAAAGTTGGTGGGCTTGGCTGAGATATAGCCATGAGAGCACCCATACTCCTGGAAAGAAGACAGGCAAACAACCCGGAGGCAGATGGCTTGAAAACGGTAATCTGAAGAACTCTCTGGGAACACAGTGGGGAGATTATTTGCTATTCTTGGAGTGTATCTCTGAGAGGTAGCATTTACAGAGACACCTCTCTGGGGACAAAGAAGTTGGATGGCACCATTTACCTCCCCTGCCCCTCAGCATAAATGCAGAGCCACCTGTGGAAAGCAGCTCATCCCTGACATAGGCGGCCTAACATGCTTACACCAAGTCCCACACTCTGTGCTTCAACAGGATTGCCTTTCTCAGTCAAACCTGCCTCAGCCCTAGTATGGCAAGACCCTGCCCCAGATCAGCACAAGCACCTGCCCATTCCATGTCCATAAAGCCTGGAGTTTTAAGTCATCAGGTTTTGCTGGGATAGGGCCAGGAGGGCACTGCACTCCTCCTAGATAGAAGTTAGGGAAACAACCCAGACGCAGATGGTGTGGAAACAACAATCTGAAAAATGCCTGGGACACAAAATGGGGAGGTTGTTCTTCCCAGAGTGCTTCCCTGAGAGGCAATGTGCATGGAAGCTCCTCTCTGGGGACAAAGGAGATGGCTGGCAACATTTCCTGCCTCTGACACTCAGCATAAACACCAAGCCACCTGTGGAAAGCAGCACAGAGCAGACACTGGCTACTTAACCTGCTTACACAAGTCCCGCACACCAGCAATCTGGTGGTCCTGCCATTCTCCGTCACATTTGCCTCAGTCCCAGTATGACAGGAACCTTCTGAAGACCCGTGGAAACCACTGCCCACCCTACGGCTCATGACCAGAGTTTGGCAGGCTTCAGTTCTATTGGAAGTAGATCAGATCCCATTTAACATGTAGACCAGAGCACACATAGTTAAAACTCTCCACATTCTGGCCAAGAACAAAAATCACTGACCACTCTAGGCAAGGAGAGCCTCTGTAGATGACCAGACTGGAAGACAGAGCAGCCAAAACACAACAGCAGTCTCCATGCAACAAGCATTAGTGACAGTCCCTGAAGCACCAGACCCTGGACACTATGTGACCTCTTCTACATAGAACCATTGTTCTCAGGAACAGGGAACATAATGGATTTTTCAAATACACAGAAGAAGACAGAGACCTAGACAAAATGCAAACAGATGAATTCATTCCAAATGAAACAAGAGGTCACAGATAAAGATATAATTGAAACAGATATAAGTAACATGTCCAATGGAGAATTTACATAAACATTTGTAAGGATATTCACTGTGCTTGAGAAAAGAATGGAAGACTTCAGGGAGGTCATTACTGTAGAGATAAAAGGGTTAACAAAACAAGAATTAATAAATGAAAAATGCAATAACTGCTAATTGAAAGAGCATTGATTAATTGAAAATAACGATGGAAGAAGCTGAGGAAAGAATATGTGATTGAGAAGATAAAATTTTGGAAAATAATGAAGCTGAACAAAAGAGAAAAAATATGGAACATGAGAATAGTCCTAAGAACTCAGTGACTCCATCAAATATAATAACATTCATACTATAGGAGTTCCAGAAGAAAAGAGAAGAAATGGCACCAGAAAATTTATTTGAGGAAATAATAACTGAAAACTTCCCAAATCTGGGGAAGGAAACAGACATCAACATCCAGAAGGCACAGAAAATTGTCACTAAAATCTACAAAAGTAGGCCAACACCAATATATATTGTAATTATTTGCAAAATACAGTGATAAGGAAAAATATCATAAAAACAGCAAACAAAAGAAGTCCCCAACTTACAATGGTGGACCCATAAAGCTAGCAGCAGATCTCTACACAGAAAATTGGTAAGCCAGAAGAAGGTGGCATGATATATTCAAGGTGCTGAATGGGAAAAATTTGCAACCAAGAATATTCTATCAAGCAAGGCTATCACTGTGAAGAGAAGGAAAAATAGTTTCCCAAACAAAATCTAAGGGAGTTCATGAACACTGAACAAGCCCCACAAGAAATATTAAAGGGGATTCTGAGTGGAAAGGAACTACCAAAAGTGACAAAGACAAGAGAGGAACAGAGAACATCTCCAGAAAGAACAAAACAAGGACTATAATGACACTAAATACATATCTATTAATAATTATTCTAAATGGAAGTGGATTAAATGCTCTAATCAAAAGACAATCAAAAGGGTATCAGAATGGATAAGAAACCAAGATCCATCTATATGCTGCCTACAAGAGACTCATTTTAAACTTAATGACATATGCAGATTGAAAGTAAGGAGATGCAGAAACATATATCATGCAAATGACATTTTAAAAAAAGCCGAAGTAGCAATACTTATATCAGACAAACTGGATTTTAAACCAAAGACTAACAAGAGATGAAGAAGGGAACTATAGCATAATAAGGGGGGACTTTCCAACAAGAAGATCTAACAATTGTAAATATTTATGCCCCCAACTTGGGAACACCTGACAATTAATAAACAACATAAAGAAACTAATTGATAATAATACAATACTAGTAGGGGATTTTTTAAAAAGATTTTATTTATTTATTTGACAGAGAGATAGAGAGAGAGCACAAGTAGGCAGAGCAGCAGGCAGAGGGAGAGGGAGAAGCAGGCTCTCTGCCCAGCAGGGAGCCAGATGCGGGGCTTGATCCCAGGACCCCAGGATCATGACCTGAGCTGAAGGCAGCCGCTCAACCGACTGAGTCACCCAGGCGCCCCTTAGTAGGGGATTTTTAACACCCCACTTACATCAATGGACAGATCATCTAAGTAGAAAATCAACATGGAAACAATGGCTTTGAATGACACACTGGACCAGATCAACTTAACAGATATATTCAGAACAGTCCATCCTAAAGCAGCAGAATATGCATTTTTTTCAACTGAACATGGGTTATTCTCCCTAATAGATCATATATTCGGTCACAAGTCAGGCCTCAACAAGTAAAAAAGATTGGGATCATAGCATGCATATTTTCTGACCACAACACTATGAAACTTGAAGTCAGGCTCAAGACAAATAAAATTGCGAAAATGACAAGTACATGGAGGTTAAACAACCTGCTATTAAGAATGAATGGGTCAACCAGGAACTCAAAGAAGAAATAAGACTACATGGAAACAAATGAAAATAAAAACATGAGGTGCAAAACCTTTAAGATGCAGCAAAAGTTATCCTAAAAGGGAAGTATATAGCAATACAGACCTATAATAAGAAGCAAGAAAAATCTCAAATAAACACCATAGCCTTACACTTATGGGAACTAGAAAAAGTACAACAAATGAAGCCTAAATCTAAAGATTAGAACAGAAATAAATGACATGGAAACTAAAAACACTAGGACAGATCAATGAAATCATGAGTTTGTCCATTGGAAAAAAATTAATAAAATTGATAAACTCATACTTATCAAGAACAAGAGACAGGACCCAAAGAAATAAAATCATAAAAGAGGGAGGAGAAATAACAACCAACACCACAGAAATTCAAGCAATATAATAGAATACTATGAAAAAAATATGTGACAACAAATTGGACAAACTGGAAGAAATGGATAAACACCTAGAAACGTAGAAAGTACCAAAAGTGAAAAAGTAACAAATAGAAAACTTGAAAAGGCCAATAATGAAGAAGGAAAATGAATCAGTAATAAAAACTTTCCCAATAAATGGAAGTCAAGGACCAGAAGGCTTCACAGCTGAATTCTACCACACATTTACAGAAGATTTAATGCCTGTTTCTCTCAAAGTATTCCAAAAAAATAGAAAAGGAAGGAGAACATCCAAATTCACTCTGTGAGACCAGTATTACTGTGATGTCAAAACCAGATAAAAACCCTACTAAAAAAGTTAACTACAGGCCAATATCCCTAATGAACATAGAAGCAAAATTTCTTAGTAAAAGACTAGCAAATTGAATCCAACAGTGCATTAAAAGAATCATTCACCACGATCCAGTGGGAATCATTTCTCAGTTGCAAAGGTGGCTCAATATTCCCAAATCAATTAACATGATACATCACATTGATAAAATAAATGATAAGAACCATATGATCTTTTAAATAGAGGCAAAAAAGCATTTGACAAAGTACATCCATTTATGATAAAAACCCTCAATAATTGGGGTTAGAGAGAACATACATTAATATAGTAAAGGCCATATATGAAAAAACACAGCTAATATCATCTTTAATGGGGAAAAACTGAGATCTTTTACTCTAAGGCCAAGACCAGACAGGAATATCCCCTTTCACAAATCTTATTTAACATAGTACTGGAAGTCCTAGTCATAGCAACCAGACAACAAAAAGAAAACTACTAGAACTGATAAAAGAAAATTTAGTAAAGTCAAAGGATGCATAATCAATGTACTAAAATATGTTGCATTTCTACACATCAATTATGAAGCAGCAGAAAGAGAAATTAAAACAATCCCATTTACATTTGCACTAAAACCTTAAGATATGTAGGAATAAACCTAACCAAAGAGGTGAAAGACCTGTACTCTGAAAACAATAAAACACTGATGAAATAAATTGAAGAGGACATTAGGAAATGGAAAGACATTCCATGCTTATGGATCAGAAGAAGAAATATTCTTAAAATGTCTATACTACCCAAAACAAGCTACACATTTAACACAATCCCTATCAAAATACCACCAGCATTTTTCACAGAGCTAGAAGAAAGAATCCAAAAATGTGTATAGAACAACAAAAGACCCCAGATAGCCAAATCCACCTTGAAAAAGAAAAGCAAAGCTGGAAGCTTCACAATTCCACACTCCAAGTTTTGTTACAAAGCAGTAGTGATCAAGACAGTATGGTACTAGCACAAATATGGACACACAGATCAATAGAACAGAGTAGAAAAACCAAAAACTGAAATCACAATTATATGATCACTTAATCTTTGAGAATGCAGGAGTGTCCAATGGGGGGAAAAACAGTCTCTTCAATAAGTGGTTTTAGGAAAACTGGACCACCTTCTTAAACCATAAACAAACATAAATGCAATATGTATGAAAGACCTAAATGTGAGACAGGAAACTCTTAAAATCCTAGAGAAGAACACAGGCACTAATCTCTTGACATTGCCCATAATAACCTCTTTCTAGGTGTCTTAATGTAAGGGGAATAAGAGCAAAAATAATCCATTAGGACTTCATCAAAATAAAGATCTTCTGAGGCGCCTGGGTGGCACAGTCAGTTAAGTGTCTGACTTTTGGTTTTCGGCTCAGGTCATGACCTCAGAGTCATGAAATTGAGCCATGCATCAGACTCCACACTCAGTGGGGTGTCTGCTTGAGATTCTTTATCTCCCTCTGCCCCTCCCCCAAGCTCTCTATCTCTTTTTATCTCTCTCTCTCAAATAAATTAATAAAACATTAAAAATAAAACAAACAAAAATAAATAAGAAGCTTCTGCACAGTGAAGGAACCAATCAACAAAACTAAAAGGCAACCTGAAGAATAGAAGACATTTTAAATACGTCTGACAAAGGGTTAGTATCCAAAGAATACAAAGAATTTATAAAATTTAGTATCTTAAAAACAAATAATCCAGTTAAAATGGGACAAAATACATGAATAGATATTTTTTCAAGGAAGACATAGAAATGGCAAACAGACACATGAAAAGCTGTTCAACATTGCTCATCATCAAAATTACAATGAGATATTACTTCACACCTGTCAAAATGGCTAAAATCAACAACACAAGAAACAACAGGTGTTAGCAAGGATGTGGAGAAAAGGAAAACTCTTGCCCTGTTGGTGGGAATGCAGACTGCTGCTGTCACTCTAGAAAATAGTACAGGTTTCTCAAAAAAATTAAAAAT
The DNA here is from genome assembly GCF_003265705.2 of Callorhinus ursinus. Lineage (NCBI taxonomy): Eukaryota > Metazoa > Chordata > Mammalia > Carnivora > Otariidae > Callorhinus > Callorhinus ursinus. The sequence continues at coordinate 8,493,688 of NW_027397102.1, read as the reverse complement.
AGAACTACCCTATGATCCAACAATTGCACTAATAGATATTTCCCCAAGGAATACAAAAATCTTATTCAAGTATTACATGCAGCCCAATGTTTATACCAACATTTTCATAATAGCCAAATTGGAGAACAGCCCATGTGTATGAGGTTTGCTTTTCTTTTTCAAGTTTGCTTTGACTATTTGGGGCCTTTTGTGACAAATTTTAGGATCATTTGTTTTATTTCTATGAAAAACACTGTTGGTATTTTGATAGGGATCACATTAAATGTATAGATTGCTTTGGATAGCAAGAAGATTTTAACAATATTTGTTCATCCAATCCATGAGCATGGAATGTCTTTCCATTTATTTTTTTGTGTTGTCTTCAATTTCTTTCATTAAAGTTTTATAGTTTTCAGAGTACAGATCTTTCACCTCTTTAGTTAGGTTTATTCCTAGGTATCTTAGTGGTTTTGGTGCAACTGTAAATGGAACTGATTCCTTAATTCCTCTTTATGCTCCTTCATTATTGGTGTATAAAAATGCAACATATTTTAGTACATTGATTTTGTATCCTGCAACTTTACTGAATTTGTGTATCAGTTCTAGCATTTTTTTTAAGATTTTATTAATTTATTTGTCAGAGAGAGAGCACAAGCAGGGGAAGTGGCAGGCAGAGCAGAAAGAGGGCTAAGTAGGCTCCCCGCTGAGCAAGGAGCCCCATGCGGGACTCAATCCCAGGACCCTGGGATCATGACCTGAGGAGACGGCAGACACTTAACTGACTAAACCATTCAGGCATCCCAGTTCTAGCAATATTTTGGTGGAGTCTTTTGGGTTTTCTATATAGAATACCAATTCATCTGCATATAGTGAAAATTTAATCCTCTTTGCCGATTTGGATACATTTATTTCTTTTGTGTGGTGATTGTTGTGGCTAGGACATCAGTATTATGTTAAATAACAGTAGTGAGAGTGGACATCCCTGACTTGTTCCTAACAGTAGAGGAAAATCTCTCAGTTGTTGCCCATTGAGGATGATATGAGGTGTGAGTTTTCCATATATGGCCTTTATTATGTTGAGGTATATTCCCTCTAAACCTATTTTGTTAAGGATTTTTATTATGAATGGGTGCTGTACTTTGTGAAATGTTATTTCCTCATCTACTGAGATGAACATATGGTTCCTATACTTTCTTTTATTCATGTGGTGTATCATGTTGACTGATTTGCAAATATCAAACCACCCTTGCAATACAGGAATAAATCCCACTTGATAGTGGTAAATAACTTTTTTTTTTAAAGATTTTATTTATTTATTTGAGAGAGAGAGAATGAGAGGCAGAGAACACGAGAGGGAAGAGGGTCAGAGGGAGAAGCAGACTCCCCGCTGAGCAGGGAGCCCGATGCGGGACTCGATCCCGGGACTCCAGGATCATGACCCGAGCCGAAGGCAGTCGCTTAACCAACTGAGCCACCCAGGCGCCCAGTGGTAAATAACTTTTTAAATGTATTGTTGGATTTGGTTTCCTAGTATTTTACTGAGAATTTTTGCATCCATGTTCATCAGGAACATTACCATGTAGTTCCCTTTTATAGTGGAGGCTTTATAGTTTTTGTATGAGGATAATGATGGCTTCCTAGAATGAATTTGGATGTTTTACTTCCTTTTCTATTTTTTGGAATAGTTTGAGAGTAGGTATTACATTTTCAAATTTTTTGTTAGAATTTGCCTGTGAAGCCATGTGACCCTGGAGTTTTGTTTGTTGGTAGATATTTGGTTATTGATTTCATTCCTTTATTGGTTATCAGTCTATTCAAGTTTTCTATTCCTTCCTTTTTCAGTTTTGGTAGTTTATTTGTTTTAGGAATTTGTCCATTTCTTCCAGTTTGTCAATTTGTTGGCATATAGTTTTTCATAATATTCTCTTATAATTTGTCGTTCTGTGGTGTTGGTTGTTGATTTCTCCTCTGTCATTTGAGACTTCACTTATTTGGGACTTTTCTTTTTTGATTTTTATAAGTCTGGCGAGGGATTTATTCATTTCATTAACTTTTTCAAAGAACCAGTTCCTGATTTCATTGATCTCTTCTATCATTTTTTAAGTAATTTTTCTTTGTAGTTTCAAGTTTATTTTTTTTTAATTCATTAGTTAACACATAGTGTAATTTTAGTTTCAGGAGTAGAATTTAGTGATCGATCCTTTACAGATAACACCTAGTGCTCATCACAATGGCCCTCCTTAATACCCATCACCCATTTAGCCCATCCACCTGTCCAAATTCTCTCTAGCAACACTCAGTTCTGTATAACTAAAAGTCTGTTTTATGGTTTTCGTCTCTCTTTGTTTCTCCCTGTTCATCTGTTTTGTTTTTTAAATTCCACATATAAGTGAAATAATATGGTATTTGTCTTTCTCTGACTGACTTATTTCAGTTAGCATAATACACTCCAGATCCATCCACATAGTTGCAAATGGCAAGATTTCATTTTTTTTAAGATTTATTTATTTATTTGATAGAAAGAGACAAAGTGAGAACAGGAGCATAAGCAGGGGGAGTAGGAGAGGGAGAAGCTGGCTTCCCGCAGAGCAGGGAGCCTTATGCAGGGCTTGATCCCAGGACTCTGGGATCATAACCTGAGCCAAAGGCAGATGCTTAATGACTGAGCACCCAGGTGCCTAAGATTTCATTCTTTTTTATGGCTGAGTAATATTCCATTTTATATGTATAGTATGACATCTTTATCCATTCATTAGTTAATGGATATTTGGGCTCTTTCCATAATTTGGCTATTATTGATAATGTGCTATAAAGATCAGTGTATATGTATCCCTTCAGATCAGTATTTTTTTTTTTTTTGTATCCTTTGGGTAAATACCTAGGAGTGTAATTGCTACATCATAGGGTAGTTCTATTTTTAACCCTTTGAAAAACATCCATACTATTTCCAGAGTGGCTGCACCTGTTTGCATTCCCACCAACAGGGCAAGAGAGTTTCCCTTTCTCCACATCCTCACCAACACCTGTTGTTTCCTGTGTTGCTTATTTTAGCCTTTCTGACTGGTGTGAAGTGGTATCTCATTGTAGTTTTGATTTGTATTTCCCTGAAGATAAGTGATGTTGAGCATCTTTTCATGAGTCTGCTGGCCATCTGGATGTCTTCTTTGGGAAAATGTCTATTAATGTCTTCTGCTCATTTAACTGGATTATTTCTTTTTTTTGAGTGTTGACCTCTATAAATTCTCTATATATTTTAGATACTAACACTTTATCAAATATGTCATTTGCAAATATCTTCTCCTATTCTGAAGGTTGCCTTTTAGTTTTGTTGATTTTTTTTACTCCTCTATGTAGAAGCTTTTTTATGTTGATGAATTCCCAATAGTTCGTATTTTATTTTTTTTCTACTTGCCTCTAGAGATGTGTCTTGTAAGAAGTTCCTAAGGCCAGTGTCAAAGAGTTGCTGACTGTGTTCTGCTCTAGTGTTTTGATGGATTCCTGTCTCACATTTCAGTCTTTCTTCCATTTTATTTTGTTTGTGTATGGTATAAGGTAGTGTTTCAATTTCATAGAGTCCAGTTTCATTCTTTTGCATGTTGCTCTCCAGTTTTCCCAACACGATTTGTTGAAGAGAATGTCTTTTCCCTATTAGATATTCTTTCCTGCTTTGTCAAAGATTAGTTTACCGTATAGTCTGGGTCCATTTCTGGGTTTTCTATTCTGTTCCATTGATCTATGGGTCTGTTTTTGTGCCAGTACCATATTGCCTTTATCACACTGGCTTTGTAATATAACTGGAAGACTGGGATTTTGATGCTTCCAGGTTTTCTTTGCTTTTTCAAGATCATTTTGGCTATTCTGATTCTTTTGCTGTTCCATACAAATTTTAGGATTCTTGGTTCTAGCTCTTTGAATAATGTTTGTGGTATTTTTTAAAGATTTACTTATTTATTTATGTATTTACTTATTTATTTATTTGTTTGTTTGTTTGTTTGTTTTAGAGAGAGAGAGGGAGAGTGAGGGGAGGGGCAGAAGGAGAGGGAGAGAGAATCAGACTCCCCACTGAGCATGGAGTCTGCCACGGGCTCAATTTCATGACCCAGAGATCACTGCATGAGCCAAAATCAAGAGTCAGTGCTTAACCCACTGAGTTACACAGGTGCCCCATTTGTGGTTTTTTGATAGTGATTGCAATATATGTGTAGATTGCTTTTGATAGTACAGACATTTTAACAATATTTTTTGTTCCATTCCTTGAGCATGAAATATTTTTCCTTTTTTGTGTGTCATCTTTAATTTCTTTCATAAGTGTTCTATAGTTTTCAATGTACAAGTCTTTGACTTTTTTGGTTAGGTGTATTGCTAGTATTATGAGTATTTTTGCAATTGTAAATGGGATTGATTCCTTGATTTCTCTTTCTGCTACTTCATTATTGGCATATAAAAATGCAACAGATTTTGTTCATTGACTGTGTATTCTGTGACTTTACTGAATTTGTGTATCAGTTCTAGTAATTTTTGGGTGGAGTCTTTTGGGTTTTCTACATACAGTTATGTCATAGACTCTATGTAGAATCATGTCATCTTCAAATAGTGGAAATTTGAGTTATTCCTCATTTTTTTGGAGGTTTTTGTTTCTTTGTGTTTTCTCATTGCTGAAGCAAGGACATTCAGTACTATATTATATAACAGTGGTGACAGGGGACATCCTTGTTTTGTCCCTGACTGTAAAGGAAAATCTCTCAGTTTTTACTCATTGAAGATGATATTAGCTGTGGGTTTTTATATTTGGCTTTTATTATGTTGTTATGTTATCTTAATATCCTTCTTTCTCTACTTTGCTGCTTGTTTTTATCAAGAATCCATTCTGTAATTTGTCAAATGCTTTTTCTGCAACTATTGAGAAGATCATCTGATTCTTCTCACTTCTTTTATTAATGTGGTGTATCATGTTTCATTTGCGAGTATGGAACTACCCTTGCAACACAGGAATAAATCCCACTTGATCATGGTGAATGATTCTTTTCATACACCGTTGGATTTTAATGGATAGTATTTTGATGAGAATTTCTGCATCCATCTTCATCAGAGGTATTGGCCTTTAGTACTTTTTTTTTTTAGTGTGGTTTCTGTCTGGGTTTGGAATGAAGTAATGCTAGCCTCATATAATGGGTTTGGACATTTTCCTTCTATTTCTATTTTTTTGGAACAGTTGATAAGAATAGGTATTAACTCTCCTTTAAATATTTGGTAGAATCTGCCCCAGGGCTTTTGTGTGTTGGGAGAATTTTGATTACTGATTAAATTTCTTTGTGGGTTATCACCTGTTCAAGTTTTTTACTTCTTCCTGTTTCAGTTTTGGTAATTTATATGTTTATAGGAATTTATCCATTTCTTCTAGGTCGTCCAGTTTGTTGGCATATAATTTTTCATAACATTCTCTTATATTATTTTTTTATTTTTTTGGTGCTGGTTGTGATCTCTCCTCTCTAATTTGTGATTTTTTTAAATTTGATCCTTTCTCTTTTATTTTATATATGTGTGGCTAGGGGGTTAATGAATTATGTTAATTTTTTAGTGATCATGTTCTCGGTTCCCTTGATCTATTCTATGTGGTTTTTGTTTGTTTGTTTGTTTGTTTTTATATCACCTATTTTCACTCTATCCTTTATTATTTCCCTTCTTGTGTTGGTTTTAACTTTCATTTGTTGTTCTTTTTCTAGCTTATTTAGGTGTAAAGTTTGGTTGCATATTTGAGATTTTTCTTGCTTCTTACATCAGAAGCTTTTGCTGCATCCCAAAGATTTTGGATTGTCATGTTTTCATTTTCATTATTCCATGTATTTTTAAATTTCTTCTTTAATTTCCTTGTTGACCCATTCATTGTTTAGTAGCATGTTGCTTAACCTCCAAGTATTTGTGGTTTTTCCAAATTTTTTTCTTTTGTTTGACTTCAAACTTCATAGTGTTGTGTTTAGAAAATACGGATTGTATGATCTCCATTGTTTTGTATTTGTTGAGGCCTTTTTTGTTACCTAATGTTTGAGCTAGTCTTAATAATATCCTATGCATTGTAAAGACTGAGTATTCTATTGTTTTAGGATGGAATGTTCTGAATATACCTGTTAAGTCCATCTGATCCACTGTGTCTTTCACAACCACTGTTTACTTGTTGATTTTGTGTTAAGATGGTCTGTCCATTCATGTAGGTGTGGTGTTCAATTCCCTTACTATCACTGTATTATTATTTTTTATTTCATTTATGTTTGTTATTAAGTATTTTATATATATGGGTTCTCCTATGTTGAGTGTGGAAATATTTAGTTTCTATATCTTCTTGTTGTATTGTCTCCTTTATTATTATATAGTGCTCTTCAGCTCTTGTTACAGTTCTTGTTTTAAAGTCTAGTTTGTCCGATATAAACATTGCTGCTCTTTCTTTTGACATCCACTTGCCGGATAGGTGTTTCTCCATCCCCTCCCTTTCAATCTGCATGTGTCTTTCTTCTAAAATGAGTGTCCTGTAGGCTGCATACAAATGGGTCTTGTTTTTGTTTGTTGTTTGTTTTATCCATTCTGATACCCTATGTTTTTTTACTGGAACATTTAGTCCATTTACCTTCATAGTAATTATTGATGGATATTCATTTGTTGCCTGTTTATTACTTGTTTTGTCATTGTTTCTGGAGATCTTTGATCCTTTCTTGTTATTGTCACATTTATCTTCTATGCACTCAAAGAGTGCCCTTTAATATTTCTCGCAGAACTGGTTCAGTGGTCACAAATTCTTTAATTTTTGTTTGGAAAACTCTATCTCTCCTGTCATTCTAAAAGATACCCTTGCTGGATATAGTCTCTTTTATTGATTTTTTATTATTATTTTCAGTTAGTCACTGTTAAGTGTATCTTAGTTTTTTATATAATGTTCAATGATTCATTAGTTGTATTTAACACCAACATGTGCCTTCCTTAATACCCATCACCCTGTTACCCCATCACCCCTCCAACCTCCCCTATGAAGCCCTCAGTTTGTTTCCTGGAGTCCATAGTCTCTCATGATTCATCTCCCTTTCTGATTTCTCCCCTTTCAATTTTCTCTCCCTTTCCCTATGGTCGTCCATGTTATTCCATATGTTCCATATATGGGTGAAACCATATGATAATTGTCTTTCTCTGCTTGACTTATTTCCCTTAGAATAATCCCCTCCAATTCCATTCATGTCCATGCAAATGGTGGGTATTCATCCCTTCTGATGGCTGAATAATATTGCATTGTATATATGTACCACATCTTCTTTACCCATTCATCTGTTGAACAGCATCTCAGCTCCTTCCACAGTTTGGCTATTGCATGTACCACTTCCTTTCATTACAACGTTATCTTTGGGGTAAATACCTAGTAGTGCAATTGCTGGGTCGTAGAGTAGCTCTATTTTTAACATCTCGAGGAAACTTCATATTCTTTTCCAGAGTGGCTATACCAGTTTGCATTCCCACTGACAGTGTAAGAGGGTTCCCCTTTCTCCACATCCTCACCAATATTTGTTTTTTCCCTTCTTGTTAATTGTTCCCATTCTAACTGGTGTAAGGTGGTATCTCATTGTGGTTTTGATTTATATTTCCCTGATGGCTAGTGATATTGAGATTTTTTTCATGCGTCTGTTAGCCATTTGTATGTCTTCTTTGGAGAGGTGTCTGTTCATGTATTCTGCCCATTTTTTGACTGGGTTAATTGTTTTCTGGGTGTTGAGTTTGTAAAGTTCCTTAGAGATCGTGGCTATCAGCCTTTTATCTGCAATGTCATTTGCAAATAGTTCTCCCATTCCGTGGGTTTCCTCTTATTCTTGTTGACTATTTCTTTTGCTGTGCAAAAGCCTTTTATCTTGATGAAGTCCCAAAAGTTCATTTTAACTTTCATTTCCCTTGCTTTTGGAGACATGACTTGAAAAAAGTTGCTGTGGCTGATGTTGAAGAGGTTACTGCCTACATTCTCCTCTGGGATTTTGATGGATTCCTGTGTCACATTGAAGTCTTTCATCCATTTTGAGTTTATCTTTGTGTATGGTGTAAGAGAATGGTCCAGTTTCATTCTTCTGTATATAGTTGTCCAATTTTCCCAGCACCACTTATTCAAAAGACTGTCTTTTTTCTATTGGATATTTTTTCCTGATTTTTTGAAGATTAGTTGACCATAGAGTTGAAGGTCCATTTCTGGAGTCTCTATTCTGTTCCATTACTCTATATGTCTGTTTTTGTGCCAATACCATGCTGTCTTGGTGATCACAGTTTTGTAATATAGCTTGAAATCAGGCAACGTGATGCCCCCAGCTTTGTTTTTCTTTTTCAACGTTCCCTTGGTGATTCGGGGTCTTTTCTGGTTCCATACAAATTTTAGGATTGTTTGTTCCAGCTCCTTGAAAAATGCCAGTGGTATTTTAATAGGGATGGCATTGAAAGTGTACATTGCTCTGGGTAGCATAGGCATTTTAACAATATTTATTCTTCTGATCCATGAGCATGGAATGTTTTTCCATCTTTGTGTGTCTTCCTCAATTTCTTTCATAAGTGTTCTGTAGTTACTAAAATATAGATTCTTTACCTCTTTGGTTACGTTTATTCCTAGGTATCTTACAGTTTTTGTGCTATAGTGAATGGAATGGATTCTTTAATGTCTCTTTTTTCAGTTACATTGTTAGTGTATAGAAAAGCAATTGATTTTGTATCCTGCCACTGTTTGAAATCTAGTAGTTGCTAGAAACAGCAAAATTGCTGTTTCAGTTCTAGTAATTTGGAGGTGGAGTCTTTTAGGTTTTCACATAAAGTATCATGTCATCTGTGGAGAGATTTTGACTTCTTCTTGGCCAATTTGAATGCCTTTTATTTATTTTTGTTATCTGATTGCTGAGGCTAGGACTTCTAGTACTCTGTTAGACACTAATGGTGAGAGTGGGCAACACTGTCTTGAGTTTTTCTCCATTGAGAATCATATTTTCTGTGGGCTTTTCATAGATGTCTTTATGATATTGAGGTATGTTGCCTCTATCCCTATATTTTGAAGAGTTTTAATCAGGAAAGGATGCTGTATTTTGTCAAATGTTTTTTTTTTGCATCAATTGAGAGCATCATGGCTCTACTTTCTTCTTTTATTAATGTGCTCTATCATGTTAATTTTTTTGTGAATGTTGAAGCACCCTTGCAGCCCAGAAATGAATACCACTTGGTCGTGGTAAATAATCCTTTTAATGTACTGTTAGATCCCATTGGCTAGGATCTTTTTGAGTATTTTGTCATCCATGTTCATCAAGGATATTGGTCTGTCATTCTCCTTTTTGATGGGGTCTTTGCCTGGTTTTGGGATCAGGGTAATGTTGGCCTCATAGAACAAGTTTGGAAGTTTTCCTTTTATTTCCATCTTTTGAAACAGCTTCAGTAGAATAGGTTTTATTTCTTCTTTACATGATTGGTAGAATTGCCCTGGGAAACCATCTGGCCCTGGACTCCTGTTGTTTGGGAGGCTTTTGATTACTGCTTCAGTTTCCTTGCTGGTTATTGGCCTGTTCAGATTGTCTGTTTCTTCGTGTTTCAGCCTTGGTCATTTATAAGTGTCAAGGAATGCATCCATTTCTTCCAGATTGCTTAATTTGTCAGTATATAGCTGCTGGTAATAAGTTCTAATAATTGACTCTATTGCCTTGGTGTTAGTCGTGATTGCTCCCTTTTCCTTCATGATTTTATTGATTTGGGTCTTTTCTGTTTTCTTTTGGATAAGTCTGGCCAGAGGTTTATCAATCTTAGCAATTCTTTCAAAGAACCAGCTTCTAGTTTCATTGATCTGTTCTACTGTTTTTCTGGTTTCTATTTCATTGATTTCTGCTCGAATCTTTATTATTTCTCTTCTCCTGCTTGGTTTAGGTTTTATTTGCTGTTCTTTTTCCAGGTCCTTTTGGTATAGGGTTAACTTGTACATTTGGGATTTTTCTAATTTTCTTGTGAGTCTTAGATGGCTAAGTCCCTCCCTCTTACGATTGCCTTTGCACTATCCTATAGGTTTTGGAACGATGTGTTTTCACTCTCATTAATTTCTATGAATTGTTTAAGTTCTTCTTTAATTTCCTGGTTGATCTAATCATTCATTTGCAGAATGCTCTTTAACTTCTAAGTGTTTGAATTCCTTCCAAATCTCTTGTGGATGAATTCCAGTTTAACAGCATTGTGTTCTGAAAATATGCAGGGGATAATCTTAATCTTTTGGTCTTGTTTGAGACCTGATTTGTAACCTTGTATGTGATCTATACTGGAGAAAGTTCCATGTGCATTTGAGAAGAATGGGTATTCTGTTGTTTTAAGATGGAATATTCTGTATATTTACGAAGTCTGTCTGGTCCAATGTGTCATTCAAAGCTTTTGTTTCTTTCTTTGAACTTCTGCTTAGATGATCTGTCTATTGATGTGAGTGGAGTGTTGAGGTCTCCTACTATTAATATATTATTATCAATATGTTTCTTTATTTTGGTTATTAATTGGTTTATATAATTGGCTGCTCCCATGTTGGAGGCATAGATATTTATAATCATTAGATCTTCTTGTTGGATAGTCCCCTTAAGTATGGTATAGTGTCCCTCTACGTCTCTTACTACGGTCTTTGGTTTTAAAATCCAGTTTGTCTGATATGAAGATTGCTACCCGGCTCTCTTTTGGGGTCCATTAACATGGTGAATTTTTCTCCATCCCCCCACTTTCAATCTAGAGGTGTCTTTAGGTTCAAAATGAGTTTCTTTTAGACAGCATATGGATGGGTCTTGCTTTTTTATCCAATATGATACCCTTTGTCTTTTCATGAGATCATTCAGCCTATTTACATTCAGAGTAAGTATGAAAATATATGAATTCAGTTCCATTGTATTGTCTGTAAAGTCCCTGTTTCTGTATATTTTCTGTTTATTTCTGGTCGATGTGACTCTTTGTTTACAGAATCCCCCTTAATATTTCTTGCAGGGCTGGCTTGGTGGTCACATATTCTTTCAGTGTCTGCCTGTCCTGGAAACTTCTTATCTCTCCATTCATTCTGAATGACCGCCTTTCTGGATAAAGTATTCTTGGCTGCATGATCCTTCCATTTAGAGCCTTGAATATGTCTTACCAGCCCTTTCTGGATGGCCAGGATTCTGTGGACAGATTTGCTGTTATTCTGATGTTCCTTCCTCCATATGTAAGAAATCTCTTCCCCCTTGCTGTTATCAGGATAGCATCCTTGACTCTAACATTTGAAGCTTCATGATTATATGTCAGAGTGTTGATCTGTTTTTATTTTTGGAGGGGTTCTCTCTGCTTCTTGGACACAAATGCTTGTTTTGTTCTCCAGATAGGGAAGTTCTCAGCTCTGATTTGCCCAAATATATCTTCTAGTCCTCTCTCTCTCCACCCCCTTGGGGATCCTAATAATTCTGACATTGGATCATTTCATGGTATCATTGCTATCTCTAAGTCTATTGTCATGTGCTACCAGCTGCCTATCCCTATTTTCTTCAGCTTCTTTCCTTTCTATCAGCTTACCTTCTAGATCACTGATTCACTCTTCTGCCTCATTTACCCTGGCTGTGAGAGTATCCAATTTAGACTGCATCTCATTCATAGCATTTTTAAGGTCAGCCTGATTAAATCTCATTTCTACCCTTAGAGATTCTATATTGTCACTAATGCTATTTTCAAGCCTAGCTATTGATTTCATGTTTGCTATCTTGAAATCTATCTCTGACATCTTGCTTATATCCATATCCATTAGTTCTGTGGCAGAGGACATTGTCTCTGGTTCTTTTCTTTGTTGAGATTTCCTCCTCTTAGTCATCCTGTCAAGGGATTGTTGAGTGAATGAACAGAATTCAAAATATTGACCATGACCCAAGCTAGATGCTCCCTAGCAAAATCTGAGGTGGTCAGACACCACCATTGAAAAACTAAAGCCAAGATGAAACACAGGAATAAAATTTTTAAAAATGAAAAAGTTTTAAAGAGGGGAGAGGGGAATGGAGGTTATAATCTCTCAATGTGGACAAAGCAGTGTGTTTCAGTTGTTCCTGGGTGTATTTTGGTATGCGTGTTAGAGGACACTAAGTTCCAAAATTACAAGGAAAGTAAAACTTGTATATATAAAAAGATAAAACTGAATAAGAGTGAAAAAGGCTAAAATAAGACATATATCTATGAAAAGTTTTGGTGTGTAAAAATGCAAGTTAAAAAGTGACTATGAAAAATAAGTCAATATAATAGACATCTAGGTGATATGAGGAGAAGGTTAAAAGCAAAGTACAACAGAGAAAAAGCATGTGAAAAGAAAAAAAAAAAAGGAAAGGAAAATTATATCTGAATAATAAGTAATGAGGCTACACCTGGAGTTCAATATACAATTTTCCCCTGGTGTTGGGATTTCAGTCTTATAGGATCCATAGTATTGTCATCCACCTGTCCTCCCTGCCTGTCTTCAGGGTTATGGGCTCAGTGGAAACTGGTCTTCTGTGTGGCTTTTGTTCCCTGGGGGCTTTCTGCACGTCTTCAGAGGATCAGAGCAAAAATGGCCACAGACAAACCTCTGTAAGCCAGAAAAATCTCAGTGTGTGCTCTTTAATAAGTCCTCCAGGACAGTCTCCACTTTTGCATGCTGAAAACCGCAGCCTCCCAAGGTGGGCGTCCACAGCAACTCTCTCAGAGGTAGTCTCAGGGGCCCTGGAGTGCCTCTACCCTTTGTGATTCTAAAACCATGAGTGGCTGTGGGCTTGTGCATGCACCTGAAGCTCTGGAATCAGGTCTGGGTTCCGCTCTAAAATCCTTTTCTGGCCAGTACTGTTCTGCGAGTTTTTGCCGGGTCACAGGCACAGGTTCCAGACCTTTTTCAAGCTGTTAAAAAAAGAGCGGTTATCGACAGGCTGGCTCATGGCTCAGACTCTCTACAATTTCAGGAATCCCCTTTTGCTCTGTGGTCCCTCCTAACTTGAGACCACAATGCCCTACCTAGAATTCTGCCTTTTCAATTCCAGAGTTCCCTTCAGAGAGGGATGTCTCTTACTGGAGCAGATTTCTAAGGGTTCCAATTTTGTGCTCTGGGGTTACATTACTTTCCAGGAGCCAGCTTATGGAGGCTCCCTCCCCCTTCTCTTTATCTTCCAATATCTCCCCACAGATTCATGACTCTGCATGTCCTACCTTGCAAAAAAAAAAGATTGCTTTTCTTCTTGTAGAGATCCAGATATATATTCTTATATCTCAGGCTGACTTATTGGGTGTTCAAAATGGTTTGATAACTATCCAGCTAAATTCAGGGGACCAGTTGAAATGGGGTCCCCTACTCCTCTACCGTCTTGCTTCCTCCTCTGGATCAAAGTATTTTCTGTTAAAGTTCCTGAGCTAGATAAGGAGTTCAGAAGTGCCTCATGAACTTGGAGATAAGATTATTCTCTTAGAGACAAGAGTAGTAAATTATACAATGATGAAAATTAGCCATTGGCAGAAGGTTGTCATCATTCACCTTATAAGAAAGTATTTAATTGTGGTTATTAGGGGATAGTGTGTCTCCTATAATCAAGGTGGCTGTCTTGTTTCCTGAGGACTAAAATATAACTAAAGCTATAATCTAATCATTGTTTTTGTACTCTGGAGAAAGAATGTATTACCATAGCTGGAGATGGTTCTCCAAAATTTTACACAAAAAAGGGAAAAAAGAATAAGAATTTAGCCTTTTTTAAAATTTTTTTCAGTTTTATTGAGATATAATTGACGTACATTACTATATAACTTTAAGATGTACAACATAATGACTTGATTTACATAAACTGTAAAATGATTACCACAATAAGTTTAGTTAACATCTCTCACTTCATAGAGTTTCAAAAAATATAAATAAATAAATATTTTTCTTCTGATCATAACTTTTAGGATATACTGTATTTAGTAACCTTTTTATTTAGTATGATACAATGGAGAGAGACACTGCATCTGGTGGACATGAGATTTCTGTCACAAGATATGTCTCCTTCATTGTAGATCAATAATAAATCATTAGTCTACCCTGTGATTGAGATTTCATACCTTTCTGTGCTTGCCATATTTGGATTTCTTGTTAGGTCATCCCATGACTACCTAATTCTCTTTACAAAGCACTTTTGTGCCGTATACATTTTCTTTTTACCATTAGAATGAGGTATCTTCTATATCAAATTTAAAAATTGAAATTTTTGTCTACACCTATATGTCTTCTTAATGAGTTAATATGAGACTCTAGTAAGAGATTGTCACCCCTGGGCATAGGGATAAAAAGGAGTGTCTGGGCCCACATATTTTGTATGGTAAGCTAAACTACTATAACAAATAGAATGAACAGTATAATAGCTCAAACTTAATACAGATTTATTTTTTGCTAATCTAACAGTTCAAACTGGGTGTTTCTTATTGGCAGGATACTCTCCTCCAGATAGTGATTTTTTTAAAAAGATTTATTTATTTATTTTGAGAGAGAAAGAGCATACACAAGCAGGGGGAGGGGCCGAGGGAGTGGGAAAGAGAGAATCTTAAGCAGACTTTGTGGTAAACACAGAGCTCAATGCACAGCTCAATCTCACAACCCTGAGATCATAACCTGAACCTGAAAACAAGAGTCAGATGCTTAACAGACTGAGCTACCCAGGTGCCCCCAAGTAATAATTTATAAACTCCACCTCCTCATCTTTTGAATGCACCATCCTCTAGAGCCTTATTGTCATATGTATTTAGTTGAAAGAAGAGAAAATTGTGGGGAAGGTATACTCACCACTTATAAACCTTGTACAAATCAGAAAATGACACAACTTCTACTCTTATTCCACTAATTAAAAATCCAACCATATAGGCACATATAATTACAAAGGAAACTGAGACACTTAGTCTAACTCTATCCAGAAGACAAGTAAGTATTTTTGTTAATCACCTAGTAGTTTCTGCCAAATCCTGTAAAGTTGGGGACAACTTTATACCTTGAGGTTAGCACCAAATAACCCCAGTTCAGGTGGCCAGACACACTATTAGATATATATCTTTAATCTCTAACTACATTACCAAAAAAAAAATCTATTACTTAGTAGTAATAACTGAAGTTCAGGTCAAAGTGCTAGAAGAATTTTAATCTGACATGGGGCATTGCCATAATTCCCAGTCCCTCAATAATAATTAGTGCATCATAATAGGTAGCTAGACACAATTGGGGGGATAATGCCACTTTGAACTCAAGTCTTAAGATTCATTGTGAATGTGAGAAAATAATGGAAACTCATAGAAATATAAGAAAGGATTAAAACCTTTAGGCTCTTTTGAACCAATTATCCTACATAAATTCTTGGCATTACTGATGTCTTAAATTATTTGTCAGCTTATTTTTCCAATAGTTTTCCATTTCAGAGAAAGAGAAACTGATGAAATATGGAATAATCCACTGCATGGAAAAAAAATACATGTTTGCTATAGCCTGAATAGTGAATACCAAGTTACCATCTGCTTCATTCCTATGCTTACTTGTCTCTCCAGCTAGCATTTCAGTTTTGTGTTATTTTCATGTGGTTCTGAGGAAATATAAAATATATTCTTAACATTATTTTAACTTGCAAATTCAAGATCAAAGGAAGCTTCTTCTAAAGTAAATAAAATATATAAAAAGAAATATAGAAATCATGCTCAATGTGTTTGGTATCAGGTCAAGTTTCATATAATAAAACATGTACATTACTTTGAATTCACTACAGCATTAAGACAAATTTTTTTTAAGTACCATACTCATTGCATTGAACCACTTAGATCTCTAACATTTTCAGATATTAAAATGTTAATTGTGTCTTGCGATTTTATTGCTATGCATTTTTGAAGCTCTAAAAAGCAACTGATAACTAGAATAATGATTCTTTGTAGCACATAATTCTTTTAACTGATTGAAGATAATTCATGACAATTCTAATGCAATAACTTAACTGTATGTAAGGTGACATCATTGAATAGTGTGTCTGTCAGAGAGAATAATGATGTGTGTAAAAATTAAATGACTTCATATTCATGACCTCAATTTCTGTTTTATACTCCAGATTTCTCCAAGCTCATTTTTTCCCAGATATATGGCAAGTATATACATTGGAGAAGCCTTGAAAGAAGAATATAACTTCAGAAAAAAATCTGCACTAATATTGGTATGTTTCATGAAGAAGATATCATAAACTTCTGAGGTTTTAAAATAATAAAATACATGATTAGCATAGAAGAGCCTTCATTACTCAAAATGTCACATATAAACTTATAAATTAAAACTTGTCCATGGACTCAAATTAGTTTAATTTGGAAGCCATTCACAGGAGCCTGATAATGCTGCCATTGTTGAAAAATGTTTTGGACTTCCCTTCCTTTTGAAAAATGCTTTTTATGAGTGTGCAATATTATTTTCAATATTCTTCATGGTAACAAATCATAATCTTTTGATTATGAACTTGATTTTGATTTAAAATGTCAACAAAACTTAAATAAGGTGACCACAGTCTTGAATAAGTTGGCTAACATGGTTTTAGGCTAACAAACATAGTTTTTAAATGCAGTGCTATCATTGGCTTGTTTGTGTGGTTAAAAATACTTTATTTGGGGCACCTGGGTGGCTCAGTCTTTAAGTGTCTGCTTTCAGCTCAGGTCATGATCCTGGAGTCCTGGGATCGAGCCCCACATTGAGCTCCCTGCTCAGTGGGAGGCCTGCTTCTCCCTCTCCCACTCCCCCTGCTTGTGTTCCTGCTCTCTCTGTCTCTCTCTCTGTCAAATGCATAAATAAAATCTTTAAAAAATAATTTTATTCAACAGATACTTACTGAATGTTTGAGATGTATGAAACACTATTTTAGACGCTATAGAGTGGTACTTAACTCTGGTTATGTAATAAAAGTACTTCAGAAGTTGTAAAAATACTGAGTCCCACTCCCATAAATGATGATTTATTAGTCTAAAGTGGGGCCAAAATATTGATGTAAAATTTTGAAAATAACCCCAGAGGACTGTAATGTGTAACCATAGTTTCAAATGGATGAAGTAAAATATTTAGAAATGAGTAAGAGAAATGGCTGGATATAATGGAGGGAAAAAATTACCTTTGACTGCCTATTACATAAACTTCTCTTATGGGGTCACAATCTCTGGAATAAGACTAAAGGGTGAAAATAAAGCATATTTACTTAGTGTTTACTCTGCACCAAGCAGTTTACTTGGGTCTCTATATGTCATACAGTATTTAATACTCACAACAATTATTTGAAGTATATAATTGCTATAGTCTGAATGTTTGTGTTTCCTCAAAATTCATATTTTGATATCCTAACCTTCAAAAGTGATGGTATTAGTATGTGGAGCCTTTGGAAGATGTTTAGGTCATCAAGGTAGAACCCTCATGAATGAGATTAGTACTTTATAAAAGAGACTCCAGAAAGTTCTTTAGCCACTTCCCCCATGTGACAGCAAGAAGGTATCATCTATAAATCAGAAAATGGGTGTGCCTGGGTGGCTCAGTCATTAAGTGTTTGCCTTTGGCTCAGGTCATGATCCCAGGGTCCTGGGATCAAGCTCCACATCAGGCTCCCTGCTAGGCAGGAGGCCTGCTTCTCCCTCTCCCACTTCCCCTGCTTGTGTTCCTTCTGTTGCTGTCTCTCTCTCTGTCAAATAAATAAATAAAATCTTAAAAAAGAATCTCAACTGCTTTAAAAAAAATCAGAAAGTGGGTCCTCAATAGACACTGAATTTGCAGTGACTTGATCTTGGGGTCCCAGTTTCCAGAACTGTGAGAAATAAACTTCTGTTGTTTATAAGCTACCCAGTCTGTTATAGCAATCTACACAGACTAATAATCTTTTCCCTTTTTTATAAATAAGAAAAAAAAGTTCAGAGAAGTTATATAACACATATAGTCACATAGATAGTAAATAGCAGAGCCAGGATTCAGATTCAGGCCTGTCTGGCTTCTAAATTCTCATTTTTTTCACTCTACAAAATTGCTTAAAATAAGACTAATACTAAGTATGATGTATTAAGTGTTGTAAGACTTGAATTCAGATGAAGGGAGAATTTCTACCTGATAATAAATAAAACTTGTAAAAAAATAACATTTAAGTTGGAATATGAAAGAGTGATAGAATTTTTATAGGTGGAAATAAGGAAGCAGGGATTTTAAAAATGAGCAAAAGCATACAGAAAGAAAACTATGAAATGTATTTGAGAAATTAAGAATAGTCCAATTTAAAAGTTCTCAAATGTGGCAATACTGCTATGATGTTTAGAAATAAGTGAGGGCAATTTTTGTTTCTCTCAAAAATGGGGCACTTTATAATGCACACAGCAATCTTGCGAAGTAAACAATTTTACTGCAAATAGTGTCTTTATTAAAATGTATGTATATGTGCAGGAAAGTAACAGGAAATAAGTCATGGTAAAGAATACTAGTGCTTACAGTACTCTTAGTCCTCCTTTTCTCTGGATGCATGGGAAAATTGAATCTTTTTGCATTCTCTAAGTTAGGTGAAGCTAATGAAAGATAAAATAAGTGCCATTAATTATTTGCAGCCAGAAGCATTTACAATCAGTCATACAATTCTTTTTTTATTGTTATGTTAATCACCATACATTATATCATTAGTTTTTTATGTAGTGTTCCATGATTCATTGTTTGCATATAACACCCAGTGCTCCATGCAGTATGTGCCCTCTTTAATTCCTATCACCAGGCTGACCCATCCCCCCTCCCCTCTAGAACCCTCAGTTTGTTTCTCAGAGTCCATAGTCTCTCATGGTTCATCTCCCCCTCCAATCCCCCCCTTTATTTTTCCTTTCCTGATATCTTCTTCTTTGTTTTCTTTTTAACATATAATGTATTATTTGTTTCAGAGGTACAGGTCTATGATTCAACAGTTTTACCCAATTTACAGCGCTCAGTCATACAATTCTAATCACTCTCCCCCTGTTGATTTAAACCCTGAAGGGTAGTAATGTAAAGATGGTGCCACACAATTGAAGCATGCTATATGACTGAGCCATCACAGAGAGGACAACTATCCTAAGGACATGGATGAGACCACATAGACTTTGTAATATGCTTTTGTTAGTTTAAGCCACTGAAATTTAGGTAGTGCTTGTTGCATTGTAATAACCTAGTTTATTGAAACTGATACTAAGGTTAGATAGATAAGTTAAAAATACCTTGCAAAGGTGCATGAACATTAGAACATGGAGTTTGGACATGGACCTGAAATCCCTTCAAATATAGAATTTTCACTAATGCTCAGAGTATTGTTAACATAATTGGATTACATATATAACCTCCTAATTTAAATTACTTGAAGAATAGCATTCATTCAGATGTACAGTTCTGGTATTTTAAAACTCACTCTTATTCCCTTTAGTCACAGAGCATGCAAATAATTAGAACACCTTCTACATGTCTGTTGCTCAGCATCAAAAGCAATTATACAAGTGAATAAAGGGTGAAGCTGCTATTGAAAAGTGGGTGAACCTTACCAGTACATACAACTATCTACCACATGGATTAGAAAGCTATTCTTCATGCATGCTTGTAAGTACTTAACAATAAGTATCATTCATTGACATTGTATCCTCTATAAAAAGGGGCAGCCTAAGTTTGTTTCTTATGAGGAAACATACATACATAAACAGAGAGATGTGAATAGTCTAACAAATATAGAGATGTCTATAAAAAGTCTAACTTTTTATAGAAATGGAAGAAATGTCCTGGAAATGTTAAAATGTTCATCTTCTCAGATATAACCTTCTCTGCCTCTGAATGAAATTAAGTGAAAATTAGCTAAAACTAAGTTAAGGCAACTTGGCAACATTTACTAAGGGGCTATATAATGTTTATATATTTCAATTGAGTCATTTCACTTTGGGAAATCTAGCCTAAGAATATACTGCCATATATAGACAAGCTTTAAAAACAAAGCTATTCAATGTGACATTATTTATAGTAGCAAAATATCATAACCAAGTTATCTTTCCAGCAATAGGAATTTACTGAAGGAAATTTCAGTGTATCTGTATTATAAAATATTATATAGTTATTGATATAACGTTAAAGTTTTTATCAATCAAATATATACATTTTATATCTTATAAAAAAATCTAATACAGAACACACAATGTGTACAATACCGTGTCAAACAAATTTATTTGAAAAATATAGGATAGGGCGCCTGGGTGGTTCAGTTGGTTAAGCAACTGCCTTCAGCTCAGGTCATGATCCTGGAGTCCCGGGATCGAGTCCCGCATTGGGCTCCCTGCTCGGTGGGGAGTCTGCTTCTCCCTCTGACCCTCCCCCCTCTTGTGCTTTCTCTCTCTTTCTCTCTCTCAAATAAATAAATAAAATAAAAAAAATAAAAAAATATAGGATAAAAGTATACCAAAATTGTTAAGTGGTTATCTGGTCTGGTAGGATTATGAGTCACATTTTCCACTTTTAGTATTTTTAAATACTTTGCAAAATCTTTGTAATAAATACAATTTATTTTGAAATCAGAATATAAATATCTTAAATGGTATAAGAACTTCAACACAGTTAAGCCCAGCACAATAAGAGCAGTTAAGCCCAGCACAATAAGAAAAAACAGGAAAAAAATAGTTTATATAATGCATCTTGCTCCATTTTTTTATTTATTTTATTTATTTTTTAAAGATTTTATTTATTTATTTGAGAGAGAGAGAATGAGAGATAGAGAGCACGAGAGGGAAGAGGGTCAGAGGGAGAAGCAGACTCCCTGCTGAGCAGGGAGCCTGATGCGGGACTCGATCCCGGGACTCCAGGATCATGACCTGAACCGAAGCCAGTCGCTTAACCAACTGAGCCACCCAGGCGCCCTCCATTTTTTTTAAAGATTTTATTTATTTATTTGACAGAGAGAGTCACAGCGAGAGAGGAAACACAAGCAGGGGGAGCAGGAGAGGGAGAAGCAGGCTGTCTGTGGAGCAGGGAGCCTGATGTGGGACTCGACCCCAGGACCCTGGGACCATGACCTGAGCCGAAGGCAGACGCTTAACAACTGAACAACTCAGGCACCCGCATCTTGCTCCATTTCTAAAATATATCACTCTACTCCAACTATCTATCTAGCCTTTCACTCTTTTGTAGATTAAAAGACATTCTCAATCCTGGACAAGTGATTCCATAATTAACTCATCAGTAAGAAGTTTAGATCAGTTATATGGACAAACACACACACATGTAATTGTACGTTAGGGAAATATTTCCTTTTATGCATGCATATACAGACATATATAAATACAAATATGAACACATATGTGTATATGTATGTCTACAAACACACAAACATAATATCATATATGAGAGAAAGGGAAATGAGGGTTATATTTTTCCATGGACCATTCATGATCCATGGCTAAGTTTTTACTAGTCTTATAAGAAAATAAAAGGTAAGATTTGGGAAAAGATGGTGGAGGAGAAGGGGACCCTATTCCAACTGGTCCCCGGAATTGAGCCGGAAATCTACCAGACCACTCTGAGCACTCACGAAATCACCCTGAGATGTAAGATAAATCTGGAAATCTATAGATGATTGCAGGTGGTTGGTTTCGAGGTATGAAGCAGGGAGCTGTGATTCCACGGGCAGATATCAGAGGATAAATGACAGTGGGAGGGACCCTGGCCATGGGGATCCTATACCACTGGTGAGCGATAACCTCCTGCACTGGGGATGGGGCACAGACTCGCAGATCGGTAATGGCAGGGAAAGGAATTAAAAGGAAACCAGAGAGGCAGGGCCAGGCGTGTGAACTGGAGGCGGCTGGTGATTTGAGAAGCACAAAAGGCAGAGACGTGCCCTGACCTGGAGGCAGGACTGGGAGCACTGTGAAGGGGCGCACAACCCAGGATGCTGCAGTTTATAGAAGCATGGACAGAAATGGAGAGCCTTTGGCCTGGAGAGCTCACTGAAGAACAGACAGATCTCTCTGCTCTGAGGCAGAGGGTTGGAAACCATCTCTTCTGCTCTGACTCTTGGAAGACATGCGGAAAGCCACCAGGGAAAGCCGCCAGAGAACAAAAGCCCCCCAAAACGGGTTCCCACTGAGCCCATACTGCACTAAAAGGGGGCAGGACAACTCTGCCCAAACAGGGTTGCCTGAGTAACAGTGTGACAGACCCCTCCCCCAGAAGACAGCCTGGGAGAACAAGAGGCCAGCAACCCGAAGTTCTCTAAAAAACAGGTGCATCTTGCTTGGGTTGTGGTCAATAATTTGGACTCTATACATTCCCTCAACCACCCATCAACAGAATGACTAAGAGGAAGAACCCCCAAAATAAGAAAGACTCAGAGACTGTGAATTCTGCCACAGATTTACAAATGGATGCAGGTATAACCAAGATGTTGGAGATGGAATTCAGGCTAGCAATTGTGAAGACAATAGCTAGAATGGAGAAGTCATTAATGCCAACATAGAGTCTCTAAGGGCAGAAATGAAAGCTGAATTGGCAGAATTTAAAAATGTTATCAGTGAGATCCAATCTAATCTAGATAATCTAACAGCTAGCGTGAGGCAGAAGAACAAATTAGTGACCTGGAAGACAATTTAATAGATAAAAAGGGAAAAGAGGAAGCCAGGGAAAAACAACTCAGAATCCATGAAAATAATATCAGAGGAATAAGTGACACCATGAAGTGTTCCAATGTCAGAATTATTGGACTCCTGGAGGGGGTGGAGAGAGAGAGAGGACTAGAAGATATATTTGAGCAAATCGTAGCTGAGAAATTCCCTAATCAGGGGAATGAAACAAACATTCGTGTCCTAGAGGCAGAGAGGACCCCTCCCAAGATCAAGGAAAACAGGTTAACAACCCGGGATGTAATAGTAAAAATCGCAAATCTTAGAACCAAGGAAACCATCTTAAGGGCAGTTAGGGGGAAGAGATTACTTACATACAGAGGGAGGAACATCAGAATAACGTCAGACCCATCCACAGAGACCTGGCAAACCAGAAAGGCCTGGCAAGACATATTCAAGGTATTAGAAGAACATGCAGCCAAGAATACTTTATCCAGCAGGCAGTCATTTAGAATGGATGGAGAGATCCAGAGCTTCCAAGATCAGCAGAAACTGAAAGAATATGTGACCACTAAGCCTGCCCTGCAAGAAATATTAAGGGGTTTATATAAAAGGAGAAAGACCCCAAGAATGATATACAATAGAAATTTACAGGGACAATATATAAAAACAAGTTCTTCACAGGCAACATGATGACAATTAATTCCTATCTTTCAATAATCACTCTCAATGTGAACAGCCCAAATCCTCCCATAAAATGGCACAGGGTTTCAGATTGGATAAAAAGACAGGACCCATCCATATGCTGTCTACAAAAGACTCATTTGGAACCTAAAGATACATCCAGACTGAAACTGAGGGGATGGAGATCCATCTTCCATCTCAGCGGACCTCAAAAGAAAGCTGGGTAGCAATTCTTTGATCAGATAGATTAGATTTGAAAGACTCTAGTTAGAGGCACAGAAGGACATTATATCATTCTTAAAGGGTCTATCCAACGAGATGATCTAAGAATTGTAAATATCTATGACCTCAACATGGGAGCAGCCATCTACATAAGCCAAATGGGAACCCAAATAAAGAGTCATATTGATAACAATACGTTAATTGTAGGAAGACCTCTATACTCCACTCTCAGCAACAGTCAGATCATCTAAGCAGAAAATCAAAAAAGAAACAAGAGCCTTGAATGACAAACTGGACCAGATGGACCTCATAGATATATACAGAACATTCCACCCTAAAACAACTGAACACTCATTCTTCTCAAGCACACAGAGAACTTTCTCCAGAATAGATCACATACTGGGTCACAAATCAGGTCTCAGCCAATACCAAAGATTGAGATTATTCCCTGCATATTTTCAGACCACAGTGCTTTAAAACTGGAACTCAATCACAAGAAAAATTGTGGCAGAAATTCAAACACTTGGAAGGTAAAGACCACTCTGCTCACGAATGTTTGGGTCAACCAAGAAATCAAAGAACTTGAACAATTCATGGAAACCAATGGGAATGAAAACACGTCGGCCCAAAACCTATGGGATACTGCAAAGGCGGTCTTAAGGGGGAAATACAGAGCCATCCAAGCCTCACTCAAAAAGATAGAAAAATCCCGAATTCACTAACTAACTCTACACCTTAAAGAACTAGAGAAAAAGCAACAAACGATGCCTAAGCCACACATTAGAAGAAAAATAACTGAGATTAGAGCAGAGATCAATGAATTAGAAACTAGAAACACAGTAGATCAGATCAAAGAAACTAGAAGCTGGTTCTTTGAAAGAATTAATAAGATCAATAAACCAATGGCCAGATTTATCCAAAAAAAAGAGAAAGGACTGAAATCAATAAAATTATGATTTAAAGGGGAGAGATCACGACTAACACCAAGGAAATAGAAACAATTTTTAGAAATTATTATCAATTATATGCCAATAAACAGCAATCTGGATGAAATGGATGCTTTCCCAGAAACTTATAAGTTGCCAAGACTGAAACAGGAAGAAATTGACAACATGAATAGGCCAATAACCAGTAACGAGATTGAAGCAGTGATCAAAAACCTCGAGTCCAGGGCCTGATGGATTCCCTGGGGAATTCTACCAAACATTCAAAGAAGAAATAATACCTATTCTACTGAAGCTCTTTCAAAAAATAGAAACAGAAAGAAAGCTTCCAGACTCATTCTATGAAGCCAGCATTACCTTAATCCCCAAACCAAGCAAAGACCCCATCAAAAAGGAGAATTTCAGACTGATATCCTTGATGAATATGGCTTCCAAAATTTTCAAAAAAAATCCTAGCTAATAAGATACAATAATACATTAAAAGGATCATACACCATGACCAAGTGGGATTTATCCCCGGGAATGCAAGGGTGGTTCAACATTCGCAAATCAATCAATGTGATAGAACACATTAATAAGAGGAGAAAGAAGAACCATATAGTCCACTCAATTGATGCAGAAAAAGCATTTGACAAAACAGAGCATCCTTTCCTGATTAAAATGTTTCAGAGTATAGGGATAGAAGGAATATTGCTCAAGTTCATAAAATCCATCTTTGAAAAAACCCCAGTGAATATCATCCTCAATGGGGAAAAGCTTAGAGCCTTTCCCTTAAGATCATGAAACGTCAAGGATGCCCACTCTCACCAGTATCGTTCAACAGAGTAATAGAAGTCCTAGCCTCAACAATCAGACACACAAAAAAAATAAAGGGTATTCAAACTGGCAAAAAAGAAGTCAAACTCTCTCTTTTCACAGATGACACGATATTTTTGTGGAAAACCCAAAAGACTCCACCTCCAATTTACTAGAACTCATACAGCAATTCAGTAATATGGCAGGATACAAAATCAATGCACAGAAATCAGTTGCTTTCTTATACACTAACAATGCAACTGGAGAAAGAAATTAGAGAAATGATTTGATTTACAATAGCACCAAAAACCATAAGATACCTCGGAATAAACCTAACCAAAGAGGTAAAGGATTTATACTCTAGGAATTACAGAGCAGTCATGAAAGAAATTGAAGAAGACACAAAAAGATGGAAAATATTCCATGCTCATGGATCGGAAGAATAAACATTTTTAAAATGTCTATGCTACCCAGAGCCTTCTATACCTTCAATGACATCCCGATAAAAATTCCAACGACATTTTTTAAAGTGATGGAATAAACAGTCCTAAAATTTGTATCGAATCAGAAAAGACCCTGAATCGCCAAGGAAATGTGGAAAAAGAAAAACAAAGTTGGGGGTACCACGTTGCCCAATTTCAAGCTATATTACAAAACAGTAATCACCAAGACAGCATGGTATTGGCATAAAAACAGATATATAGACCAGTGGAAGAGAATAGAGAACCCATATATAGACCCTCAACTCTATGTTCAAATAATCTTCGACAAAGCAGGAAAAAATATGCAATGGAAAAAAGACATTCTCTTTAATAAATGGTGCTGGGAAAATTGGACAGCCACATGCAGAAGAATGAAACTCGACCATTCCCTAACACCATACACAAAGATAAACTCTAAATGGATAAAAGACCTCAATGCGCAACAGGAGTCCATCAAAATCCAGAAGAGAACATAGGCAGTAACCTCTTTGACATCAGCCATAGCAACTTCTTTCAAGATACATCTCCAAAATCTAGTGAAACAAAAGCAAAAATGAACTTTTGGGACTTCATCAAGATAAAAAGCTTCTGCACAGCAAAGGAACAGTCAACAAAACAAGGAGGCAACCCACAGAAGGGGAGAAGATATTTGCAAATGATACTACAGATAAAGGGCTGGTACCCAAGATCTATAAAGAACTTCTCCAACTCAACAACCAAAAAACAAATAATCAAGTCAAAAATTGGGCAGAAGACATGAAGAGACACTTCTCTGAAGAAGACATACAAATGGCTAACAGACACATGAAAAAGTATACATCATCATTAGCTATCAGAGAAATTCAAATCTAAACAACATCTTACACTAGTTAGAATGGCAAAAATGGACAGGGAAAGAAACAACAAATTTTGGAGAGGTTGCAGAAAAATGGGAACCCTCTTACACTGTTGGTGGGAATGCAAGTTGGTACAGCCACTTTGGAAAACAGTGTGGAGGTGCCTCAAAAATTAAAAATAGATCTACCTTATGACCCAGTAATTGCACTTCTGGGTATTTACCCCAAAGACACAGATGTATTGAAAAGAGGGGCCATATGCACCCCAATGTTCATAGCGGCAATGTCCGCAATAGCCAAACTGTGGAAAGAGCTGAGATGCCCTTCAACAGAAGAATGGATAAAGATGTGGTCCATATATACCATGGAATATGACTCAGCCATCGGAAAGGATGAATACCCAACTTTTACATCAACATGGATGGGACTGCAGGAGATTATGCTAAGTGAAAAAAGTCAAGCAGAGAAAGTCAATTATCATATGGTTTCACTAATTTGTGGAACATAAGGAATAGCATGGAGGACATTAAGAGAAGGAAGGGAAAAATTTAGTGGGGTAAATCAGAAGGAGAGTTGAATCATGAGAGACTATGGACTCTGAGAAACAAACAGGGTTTTAGAGGGGAGGGGGTGCAGGGATGGGTTAGCCTGGTGATGGGTATAAAGGAAGGCACATACTGCATGGAGCACTGGGTGTTATATGAAAACAATGGATCATAGATCACCACATGAAAAACTAAGGATGTATTGTATGGTGAGTAACATAACATAATAAAAAAAGAAAAAAGAGATTTATGAACAAAAATAAAATAAAAGAAAAGGTACAGGACAAAAATAAAGTCTATACAATGGTATTTTTTTCTTTTTTATAGAGTTATACTTAAAGATTTACATTGTGTTTCCCTTTCCTGTTTTTTTCTGTACATTTTATTTAGCATAAAAATTGTGAAAGTATATAGTTGTTGGTTTTCAAAATTTAAATTTTGAATAAAAAAGACAACCCTATGTAGGAGATCAATGAAATAAATAATCTCTAGTGTGACCATTCATCTCTGAGACAGTATAATCCTGTATTTTGAGCCCTCCTGTAAAAGAGGGCTTTTGTGATCCTTATCCATCCAGACTTTGTATGTAACTGTTGATATGAGACTGATCTTTGCTGGAAGTATTGGAAGGTAGAACCCATTTTTCAAGGACAGCCTACAACAATAGTAAAGCCCAAAAAAGAAGCTTTGTTCTCTATACTCCCTTACTCCATCTCCCAAAAGAAAGAAGCATCTGTCTCATTAAGGTTAAAAGCCTAGGAGAGACAATGGAAAAGAATAAAATGAGAAAAGAACCAAGTTCAAACAATAAGCAATTAATGCTGCAATACAATAGCCTCTATTTTCTTGCAGCTTCTGAATTAGAAGGGTAAAGTCTTTCCGACCCATGACCCATCCTTTACCTCAATATAAATAGGTAAAATCTGCTACTGGAGCTGTCATCTCTGCTGCTGTTCTCCCATAAACTGCTAAATGCCTCTTTAATGTATCTTACTTGGAGTCTTGTTCCATTTGGCCTGCTGTAATAAAAATACCATAAACTGGGGGGTTTAAACAACAAATATTATTACTTACAGTTCTGAGGCTAAGAAGTCCAAATCAAAGTGCTGGCAGATTTGGTGTTTGGTCAGTGCCCTTTTCCTGCTTCATAAACAGCCATCTTCTTGCTGTGTCTTCATATGACAGAAGGAGTGTAAGAACTTTCTCGGATCTCTTGTAAGGACACTTATTCCATGAGGGCTTCACCTTCATTACCTACTCACCTCCCAAAGGTCTCACTTCCTAGTACGATTGCTTTGGGAGTTGTATTTCAACACAAATTTTAGGGGGCACAAATATTAAATCCCTAACACTTGACTTTTTTATGTCTTCATGGCTTTATTCCCAGAAAAACCAGTATTGGATGAACCAGCTAATAAGACTAAGTATGAATACATGCCTCTGATTTGACATTTTGAGTCTCTGTGCCTGCTACCCAGAGAACCAGGGGCAATCTTAGGTAGCAACAGTGGTTGTGGTATCTGGAAAAATATCAGGGGCTTAAGTTAGCCAGCTTCACGACCACTCTCCATTTCATTTCTTTATTTATCTGTATTGATCTTAGCAGAAAATAATACCAAAAAAGGAAGAAAGATGTTTTTGTGTCATCCTATTATGTGCTAGGCAGAGAGAACATTATGCTTGGTTATTTTGGCAAAAGGCAACTGACCATACTCTATTTGAAAGAAATTGACACAAACAAAATACACATAAATGCCATAGGTTATATATGGCATTTTTAACACAACCAATTCTCTCTGTGGCTGCTGGTTCCAGTAAGGCAAAGCTTGGAGGCTGTTATTGTGGGTCTGAAATGTGAGAAAGATGGCCCAGGCCACAGCTCTTTAAATGCACTTTTCCTGAAAGTGAAATTGAGGCTTTGCAGGAAAAAGGTGCCTCTTTGTCTGATTAATGAGGGCTTGCTTCCCCCTCCTGTGGTTATATTTTTTTTCTATAATACCCACACACATTTTAGACCCTACTTCTAATATTCTACTTGTAACTCTTGTCATGTTCTTGGGAATAAAAGATTCTATATGTTTCTGCCAATTCTTGAGTTGGAGACTCATAACTTGGCATGATGCATATTTGTGAACAGAACACTTGGCTTTGGCAACAATTAACCTCTATTTCTGGCTCATTACAACTCAAACAATGAATGTATGGGCAAGAAGCAGAGAAAAAATCTTCCGTGGCAAAGACGGGATACACCAGTATCTGTGGCTCTCTATTGCCCACATTATAGAAGCAAGAACATTTCACATTCACTATTTCCTTCAAATATATAAACTCACTAGAAGGTAAATTCCTGTGGTGGTGTGACTGGACTTTAAACAGATAATATCAACATAAAACTCACTTACTTTTTCAAATGCTTGTGCCCTCATAATTATCACTAAAAAATAAAAATGTATGTTTTCTTTTATCTGGGATGTTTATATGATCAACTGATTCACTGCCATATCTAATATCCAATTGTTATTTATTGAAAATAAGCTATTTAAAAGCATTGTAGTCTTTTGCTCCCACTTGGCAAGGAAACAATCTAGAAATATGAATATGTTTTGCTGTTGTTGTTATCAGTTTCATTAGATGTGACTAATATTGTTCCAGTTCAATTTAGTAGAAGTATTTTAACTCATCTCATCAACCCTTAACTGATTTTCTAAGGTGAAGAGTGTATGGTTATGTTTTTTCTCACAAATGTAAAATAAATCATACATGCTTCATTGAAGTAGTTAAGACTGGAAATAGGAGACACTGCTACATATTTCCAAATGGTTTTATTGTTTAAGATGTGACATTTCTCTTTATGCTATAATTCAGTATGCTGTCTCTAAATTACAGTATCGGAGAATTAATAAAGGTACTTCATAATTGATTTCTCCTGAAATAAACATGAAGGCCTAGAAATCACCCAAAGTTTATATGTAAGTAAGCACTACTGTTTTTACTTTCCATTAAAGTCCTATCATTGGACACTATGAGAATAATTGCAATGAGATGGTGTTTGTGGCAAGACTTATCAACAATAAAAAAAATTAAATGGCTCTGTTCAAATTTGTAAGTTAGAGAATCAAAATATCTTTGATTTATATATTTTCTAAACTTGTTATTAAGAAATTTTGTTTGTCCATATATACGATTTATGTATTTTGAACACTTGAAACTATTCACATTTTCCCCTTATGACTCTAACAAACCAACTCTGCCAGAAATAGACCATTCAGAATAAGTGATAGGAATAAAAGGCACTGCATAAGGAATAGAATCAATAATATTGTAATAGCATTGTATGGTGAAAGATGATAGCTACACTTGTAGTAATCATAGCATAATGTTTAAACTTGTTAAATCACTATGTTGTATACCTGAAACCAATGTAATATTGTGTGTCAACTACGCAAAAAAAAATAGACCATTCAAAGTGCCAAGTTCCAAGAAATGGCTCTCTTTTAATGGCAACAAGGGAAAACTACAAAAAGCTTGGTAATATATTTGCCTGTAAGAAGTGGGCATCTTATGAGATTATTATGCAAAGGGTTCGTAATTGCTAATGGAAGCCTGGAAGATATATTTTCACAAACAAAAATGAGGCAGCTTGTAGATTAGAAGTATGTAGATTTCCCATTTGCAAAGTCTAAAAGCATAAGTTTTACTTAATCTACTATATACCTTGACTGAAACAGGGCATGCTATTAACTCTTAATTGACTATAGGGATAAAGTCTTTCTTTCCCATAATAAAAAGATACTATGCATCTTCTTGCTTTTGTTCTCATTGTACATCTTACTGAACATCTTTCTTTCCTCTTTTCAGCCTTGTCTATCTCTACATATTTGTAAAATCCCAGTTGATCTTGGCCTTTTCTTATAACTCCTTATCATTCCTATCAAACTTACCTCATTTTTAGTTCATTACGGCTCCCATGTTCTATACCTTTTTGTTGATGTTATATTTAAATTTACATGCAAATGTGTCTTAATTCTCCAATGAAATTAAAAGTTCCTTGAAGATAGAGGCTTTTTTAAATGTTTTTATATCTCCCACACCATACTCATAAATAGAACAAAGCCCAGAAGTAAACCTTCACAAATATGGTCAATTGATTTTCAACAAGGGTACCAAGACCATTTAGCAGGGCGAGGACAGTCTTTGCAACAAATGGCAATGGGAAAACTTGATATTCATTGCAAAAAATGAGGGTGGACCTTTACCTTAATCCATATTCAATAATTAACTCAAAACAGATGAGAGATCTAAACTTTAGAGACAGAACAATAAAACTCTAAGAAGAAAACATAGGGGAAATTTCATAACATTGGATTTAACAATGATTTTTTTATATAACACCCAAAGTACAGAAAACTAACAAAAATAGATAAAATATACTTTATTGAAATTGTACTTTTTGTGCACCTGAGAACATAATCATCAGAATAAAAAGGTAACCCATAAAATGGGAACAATTTACAAATTATATGTCTGATAAGGGTTTAATACCCAGAATGTATTAAAAAACACTCCTACAAGTCAGCCAGAGGTTCAGAGATGATAGTAGAGTAGAATTCTGAGCTCACCTGTCCTATGAACACATTGAGATAACAGTTAATCTATGCAACTAACTCTGAAAACAGCTGATGATTGGAAGGAAAAACCTTCCACAATTTATTGTAAAGAGGAGACCACATGAAAAATGTAGGAGAAACAAGTGTGGTTGGGAACCAAACCCTTGGTGAGACTAATCATGAACAGAAGGGATACTACAAGCACAGAGAATCAGTAGTATCAGACCCCACACCAGGCGCTCCAAGAACTGGAGACCTGTACTGAGAAAATGAGTTCCCATAACATCTGGACTTAAAAACCCCAGTGGGGCTTAATTTTAGGGGCTTTTAAAATCAGCAGGCTTAACTCCAGGAAAACCAGAGGTGATAAGAAACTAAGTCCCCATTCTTAAGAGGCAGCAAAATAAATAACTTGGCCTGGAACACAACATAGAAGAAACAGTTTGAAAAGCAACTGGAGTATACATGAAGAAGATTTATTTACTAATCTCAGAACAACATCGCTTCTCGGCCTTTTGGCTAAGATCAAGTGTAATCTCAGAACATGTGCTGTAGAGGCAGGGATATACAGGAAATTTTTCCAGGAAGAAATGTGCTGGTTGGCATCATTTATCTTCCCCTCTCCCATACTAGGTAGCCAGAGACTTGCTAGCTCCACATGCACTAATACTTAATTCACCTGCAGATCCATGCCATCCAAACTGCCTACCTCAACAGCTATTGCTCTGAAGCTGCTCTTGCCATATCACACCCCAAGAGCAGCCCCAACAGGGACCTGCACAAATCCAAAGTGAGTCCTATCCTGGGGAAAGATAACCCCACACATTAACATGCCTACAGTTCCAGCAGCCAAGTCTCTTATCAAGCTGTACAGAGAGCAAGCCCTTACATTTGGTGTGCCTACAACCATGGAAGAGAGCCTAGATGCAAACACCTAGTCTTATTGCCAACCCTACCCACCAATGAAAGCCTCTGTTGACCACACAGAGAGCAAACTCTGCTGTTTGGTGTACTCACAGCTGTGGCAGAGAAGCTAATTGTAGACATCTAGCCTGACTGCCAACCCTGCCCACCTACTAGCCCGCAGCAGCCTGACAGGACTCTTAATGGCACAGTGACCAAACACCTCCCAATGTGCCCACAGCAGGCAAATCAGGTCATTGTAGCCAGTTGGAGTAAAAACAAGTGTGGCTCAGTCAGAACAGTAGGGCACACACAACCCACATACGAACCATCCATGAAGCACCTGCTTCTGGTGACAAGGGCTATTGCACTACAGGGCACCACTAGACCTTGTCTACATAAGGTCACTATTTTTTTATGACTAGATGCTGTAGCTGACTTTCCTAATACATAGAAATAAACATAGAGAGTTAGACAAAATGAGGAGACAAATAAATATATCCCAAATGAAAGAACAAGTCAAATGACCACATAAGAGCTAAATGAAACTAAGATAAGCAATATACCTGAAAAATAATTCAAAGTAGTGGTCAGAAAAACACTCACTGGACTTGAGAAAAGAATGGATGAACTCAGTGACAATGTCAATAGAGAAAAACTATATATTTAAAAAAATAATCAAGTCTAAAAGAATTCAATAACTGAAATAAAAAATGTACTTAACAAAACTGACAGAAGATTAGAGGATACAGAAAATGGATTAGTGACCTGGAAAACATGTAAGGAAAGCAACCAAGCCAAAGAGAAAAATGATGATGATAGTAATAATGATGATGATGATAATAATAATAAATGAGAACAGAATAATTTAAGGGAATTCAATGACAGAATCAAGCATAAGAAATTTGTATTACAGCGAACCTAGAAAAGAAGAGAGAGTGAAGGGGGAAGAAAACTTATTTCAAGAAATAATAGCTGAAAATTTCCCTATTCTAAGTAAGGAAACAATATCCAAGTTCAGAAAGTATAGAGACCCCCCCAAAAATCAATGTAAGGAGGTCCACAAAAAGACATGATAATTAAGAAAGCAAAATGTAATGATCATTTTTAAAGCAGCAAGACAAAACAGTTACATACAAGGAAAACTCCCATAAGGCTATCAGCTGATTTTTTTTAACAGAAATATTGGAGATCAGAGAGAGTGGCATGACATATTAAAAGTGCTGAAAGCGAAAAATATACAGCTAAAAATACTCTACCTTGAAAGATTATCATTTTGAGTAAAAGAGAGATAGAGTTTCACAGACAAAAAAAAAGTTAGAAGAATTCATTACAACTAAACCAGCATTACATGGAAATCGTTCATGTGGAAAGAAAAGGCCTTAAGTAGAAGGAAGGAAATTATGAAAAGAAAATTTTCACAGGAAAAAGCAAACACATAGTAAAGGTATTAGTATGTGTATAGTATAGTAAAAGTTTTAAAATTAATTATATCTACAATAATCAGTCAAGAGTTGCACAAAATAAAATGATGTAAAATATCACATCATATACATAAAAAGTAGAGATGGAGTAAACGTTTAGTGAGTTTAGAATGTGTTTGAACTTAAGCAACCATCAACTTAATATAAACTGTTATACATTTAAAATGTTATATATATATCAAATGGTGACAACAAACTAAAACCCTACAGTAGATACACAAAAACAAAGAGAAAGGAATCCACATATAACACTAAATAAACCATCAGACCACAAAGAAAGAAAGAGAAGAAGGAAGGAAGAATTACAAAAACAACCAGAAACAATAAAATTGCATAAGTACACACACACACACACACAAACACACACACACACACACACACACAAACTTACTTGTATTTATAAGTATTTTTTAATTTATTTTTATAAGTAAGTAAATGTAAATGGACTAATGCTTCAATCAAAAGGCTTATGGTGGGGCACCTGGGTGGCTCAGTCGGTTAAGTGGCTGCCTTTGGCTCAGGTCATGATCCTAGAGTCCTGGGATCAAGTCCCACATCAGGCTTTCTGTTCAGCAGGGAGTCTGCTTCTCCCTCTCCCATGCTCCCACCTCCAGCCGCTCACATGCTTTCTCTCAAATAAATGAATAAAATCTTAAAAAAAAAAGACTTATGGTGACTTAGTGGATTAAATAAACAAGACCCCATCTATATATAGCCATGAGGAGATGCTTCAGACCTAAAAACACATACAGACTGAAAATGAAAGTATAGAAAAACATATAGCATGCAAATGGAAGCAAATAATAATAATAATAATAATAATAATAATAATAAGCCAGTGTAGCAATACCTATATTAAACAAATTAGACTTGAAAACAAATCCTGTACTAAGAAGGGCACTGCATAGTGTTAAAGGGTCAACAAGCAGATATAACAACTGAAAATATCTATGCACCTAACATAGGAGCAACTAAATACATAAAACAAATATTTACAAACATAAAGGGAGGGATTGAGAGCAATACAATAATAGCAAGGACTTTAACACCCTACATACATCAATGGATAGACATGTAGATAGAAAATCAATGAGGAAATAGTGGCTTTGGATGACACATTAGACCAGATAGACCTAACAGATGTGTACAGAACATTCCATCCAAAAACAGCAGAATACATTTTCTTTTCAAGTTCACATGGAACAGTTTCCAAGATAGATCACATGTTAGGTCACAAAACAAGTCTCACTAAATTTAAGAAGATATAAATAATATAAAGTGTCTTTTCTGACTCTAAAATTATGAAACTGGAAAGCAATTACAAGTGTATATATATATATGAACACAAGTACAAGGAGGCTAAAAAACATGTTACTAAACAAGAATGGGTCAAACCAAGAAATCAAAGAGGAAACAAAAATATACAAGGGGACTAAAAAAATTGAAATCACAACAGTTCAAAATCTTTGGGAAATAGGAAAAGAAGTTCTAAGAAGGAAGTTTATTTTATTTTTATATTTCAAGTTTTTCTTTAAATTCATTAGTTAACATATAGCATAATATTGGTTTCAGTGGTAGAATTTAGTGATTCATCACTTACATATAACACCCAATGCTAAGAGGTACATTTATAGTGATAAATACCTATCTAAAGAAATGAGAAAAATCTCAAAAAATGTGAATTTACACCTAAAAGAACTAGAAAAAGAAGAGCAAGCAAAGCCCACAGCTAGTAGAAGGAAAGAAACAATTAAGATGAGAGCAGAAATAAATGAAATAGAAACAAAACAAACAAAACAATAGAAAAGATCACCAAAAACAGGAATTGGTTCTTTGAAATGATGAACAATATCAATTAACCTTTTTCCAGACTCATCAAAAAAAAAAAGACAATGAGAGAGAGAGAAAACTCAAATAAAATCAGAAATGGAGGAAGAGAAATAACAATTGACACCACAGAAATGCAAAAAATTATAAGATAATATTATGTAAAAGTATATGCTAACAAATTGGGCAACATAAAAGAAATGGATACATTTCTAAAACCATATAATATTCAAAAATGGAATCAGGAAGAAATACAAAATTTGAAAAAAAATCACTATTAATGAATTAGCAGGAAAACAAAAACAAAAAACCTGTAAATAACAAAAGTATGGAACCAGATGGATTTGAGGTGACTCTACCACACATTTCAAGTAGAGTTGTATACTTATAATTCTCAAACTATTAAAAATAAAAAAAAGAAAGGAGGAATGGAGCTAAGATGGTGGCATAGTAGGTGGATCCTAGGCACTCCCATCCCTCCAACACAGCTAGATAACCATCAAATCATTCTGAATACCCAAGAAATCAACCTGAGGACTCAGAGAACAAACTCCACAACTAGAAGAGGCCACATCCAGGAAGACAGGAAATTTGGAGATGTGGTTTAGAGGATTGCGGGGGCTGCAAAGGGAAAGGAGCCATGGTCAAGAAGAAAGGCAAGAGAGAGAAGAGCACACAGGGGAACAAACAAGGAGAACACGTCCCCAAAGCCATTGGGTAAGGAAATGAGGAGAGCTGATTTTCTTGAGGTTTTGCAACTAGTGGGACTTGAAGACTGGAGTTTTAAAAGTCAGCAGGCATGGCTGGGATAGAACCCTGAGGGCACTGCCCTAGTCCAGGAGAGAAGACAGGCAAACAACCCACAGGCAGATGGCCTAGAAACAGCTATCTGAAGAATGTCTGGGACAGGGCGCCTGGGTGGCTCAGTTGGTTGAGCGACTGCCTTCGGCTCAGTTCATGATCCTGGAGTCCCGGGATCGAGTCCCAGATCGGCCTTCCTGCTCAACGAGGAGCCTGCTTCTCCCTTTCACCCTCCCCCCGCCATGTGCTCTCTCTCTCTCTCTCATTCTCACTCTCTCAAAATAAATAAATAAATCTTAAAAAAAAAAAAGAATGGGACACACAGTGGGGAAATTATTAGCTTTTCTCTGAGTGCTTCCCTGAGGGGAGCAGGCACTGAGACTGCTTTGCAAGGACTAAGGAAGGAGCTGGCTGGTGAAATTTCCTTCCCCCAACCCCAGCTTAAACACAGAGCCAGCTGCAATAAGCAGCACAGCACTGACTCCTGCTGCCTATCCTAATTACACAAGGTCTCACACCCCTGTGCTCTGGCAGTACCACCTCTCTTGTTCAAGTTTGCCTCAGTCCCAGTACAGCAGGCCCCTTTCCCAGAACACCAGCAGAAACCACTACCCACACCACATCTCTGGATCTGAGTTCAGCAGGGCTTCAGTTCTAGTGAAAGTAGTATGAAGTCTCATTTAACAAGCAGACCATAGCACACCTAGATAAAACTCACCACATTCTGGCCAAGGAAGAAACTTCCCACTGCAAGGAAGGAGAGCCTTGGCAGATGGCAAGCCTGAAGGATAGAGTAGCCAAAACACAGCAGTAGAGTGAAAGCAGCAAACACAAGAGACACTCCCTGAAGCACCAGGCCCTGGACGATATATGACCTCAACTTCATAAAGACATTACTCTCAGAAGCTGAAAAAAAAAAAAAACAGGATTCTCTAACACTGAGAAGAAGACAGACACTTTCAAAAATGCCAAGACAGAGGAATCCATCACAAATGAAACAACAAGATGAGATCACGACCATCTAGATAAGTAAGTGAAGCAAATATAGGCATTATGCCTGATGGAGAATTTAAAGCACCATTCGTACTTTCTGGGCTTGAGAAAAGAATAGAAGACCTGAGGGGAGCCCTTCCTGCAGAGATAAAAGAGTTAAAAAAACAAACAAACAAACAATCAGTAAGATACGACAAATGCAATAATTGAGATTCAAAACAGAATGCGTGCAATAAAAAAAAGGACAGAATAAGCAGAGGAACAAATAAGTGATATAGAAGATAAAATAAGGGAAAATATAATGAAACTGAGAAAAAGAAAGAAAAAATAATGGAACACAAGAATAGACATAGGGAACTCCATGTTTGACTCCATCAAACATAATAACATTCGTATTATAGGAGTCCCAGGAGAAGAAGAGAGAAAAAAAAGGGGCAGTAAATACATTTGAGGGAATAATGGCTGAAAACTTGCCTAATCTGGGGAAGGAAAAAACATCCTGATCCAGGAGGCGCAGATAAATGCCATCAAAAAGAACAAAAGCAGGACAACTAAAAGACATACTGTAATAAAATTTGCAAAATATGGTGGTAAAGATAATCTCTAAGAAGCAGTAAGACAAAAGAAGTGCCTAATTTACAAGGGAATACCGAAAAGGCTAGTAGCAGATCTCTCCACAGAAACATGGCAAGCTATAAGAAAGTGGCATGATGTGTTCAAAGTGTTGAATGGCAAAAATCTGCAACCAAGAATACTCTATCCAGGATAAATACCATTCAGAATAGAAGGAGAGAAAGAGATTCAGACAAACAAAAAATAAAGGTGTTCATGACTGCTAAACCAACCACACAAGAAATAAAAAAGGGAATCTTTGAGTTGAAAGAAAATACCAGAAGTAACAAGGACAAGAAAGGAACTGAGAAAATTTCCAGAAACAATGAAAAAAAAAAACAAGTAAGAAAGTGACACTAAATATCAATATATCAATAATTACTATGACTGTAAGTGGATTAAATGTTCCAATCAATAGATAAAGCGTGTCAGATGGATTAAAAAAAAAAAACAAGACCCATCCAGATGCTGCCTATAAGAGACTCATTTTATACAAAAAGACAATTGCAGATCAAAAATAGGGATGGAGAATGAACATCAAATGAACATCAAAAGAAAGCTGGAGTAGCTTTAAACCAAAGACAAACAAGAGATGAAAAGCATTATATCATAATACATGGGACTGCACAACAAGAATATCTAACAATTATAAATATTTTTGCCCCCAATTTGGGAGCACCCAAATATATAACAACACTCAAATATATAAAAACAATTAATAACCAACATGAACACACTGATAATAATAAAGTAGGGGACTTGAACACACCACTTACATAAATGGACGGATTACCTAAGCAGAAAATTAACAAGGAAACAATGGCTTCAAATGACAAACTAGAACATTTCATCCCAAAGCAGCAGAATACAGATTCTTTTCAAGAGCACATGGGACAATCTCCAAAATAAATCTCATACCAAGTCACAAATCAGGCCTCAACAAGTACAAAAAGATTAAGATCATACCATGCATGCTTTCTAACCACAATGCAATGAATTTTTAAGTCAACAACAATAACAACAAATTGTAAAGACCACAAATACATGTAGGTTATACAACATGCTACTAAACAATGAATGGGTCAACTAGGAAATTAAAAAAAATACATGGAAAGAAATGAAATTGAAAATAAAGAAGTTCAAAACTTTTGGGATGCAGCAAAATAGCAATACATGCTTACATTAAAAAAACACAAAATATCTCAAATAAACAACCTTCACATATCCTAAAGGAGTTAGAAAAGAACAACAAATGGAGCCAATAGCAAGGAGAAGGAAAATAATAAAGGATAGAATAAATGATATAGAAATTTAAAAAGGAATATAATAGATCAATGAAACCAGGAGATGATTCTTTGAAAGAATTAATAAAACCAACAATCCCCAGCCAGAGTTATCAAAAAGAAAAGGAAAAAAAAAAACAAATAAAGAAAATCACAATGAGAGAGGAGGTTAACAACCAATATGACAGAAATTCAAACAATTATAGGAGAATATTTTGAAAAACTATATGCCAACAACTTGGAAAACCTGGAAGAAATGGATAAGTTACGAGAAATATATAAACTACCAAATTGAAACAGGAAGAAATAGAAAGCTTGAACCAACTGAAAACCAGCAAAGAAATTGAATCAGTAATCAAAAAAATCTCCCAAGAAACAAAAGAACAGGGCCAAATGGCTACACAAGTTAATTCTACCAAACATTTAAACAATAGTTAATATGTATGCTTCTCAAAATATTCCAAAAAATACAGATGGAAGTAAAGTTTTTTTAATTCATTCTATGAGGCCAGCATTACCCTGATTCCAAAATGAGACAAAGACTCCACTAAACAACAACAACAACAACAACAACAACAACAACCAAAAAACTGCAAGACAATATCCCTGATGAACATGGATACAAAAAATTCTCAGTAAAATACTTGCAACTCAAATCCAACAGTACATTAAAGGAATCATTCATCACGATCAAGTAAGATTTGTTCCTGATTCATAAGGGGGGGCTCATATTCGCAATTCAATCAATGTGATAAAGCACAATAAAAATAAAGAATAAGAACCATATAATCCACTAAATAGATGCAGACAGAGAATTTGATAAAGTATGGCATCGATTCTTGGTAAAAACCCTCAAAAAGTAGGGAGAGAGGGAACATACCTCATCATAGTAAATACCATGTATGAAAAACCCACAGCTAATATCCTCAATGTGGAAAAAAATGAGAGATTTTCCTCTACTGCTGGAAGCAACACAGGGATGTTCACTCTCACTACTATCATTTAATATAGTATTAGAAGTCCTAGACTCAACAATCAGACAACGCAAGGAAATAAAAGACATCCAAATTAGCAAGGAAGAAGTCAAAATTTCATGATTCACAGATGACATGATAATCTATATAGAAAACCCAAAAAACTCCACCAAAAAAATGCTAGAACTGATGTACAAATTCATTAAAATCAAAGGATACAAAATCAACATACAGAAATCTGTTGCACTGATAATAAAAAAGCAGAAAGAAAAATTAAGGAATCAATCCCATTTATAATTACACCAAAATTATAGGATACCTAGGAAGAAAACTAACCAAAGATGTAAATGACCTGTACTCTGAAAACTTTAAAATATGGGAGAAGGAAATTGAAAATGACACAAAAAAATGGAAAAATATCCTATGCTTATGGATGAAAACATACTGTTAAATTTCTATATTACCCAAAGCAATCTACAAATGTAATGCTATCCTTGTCAAAATAACACCATTATTTTTCACAGAACTAGAAGAAACAGTCCTAAAATTTGTATGGAAACACAAAAGACCCCGAAAATAAAATTAAAAAAATCTTAAAAAAAAAAACAAATACAGAAGCATCACAACAGACATATACAGAACATTCCATGCTAAAACAGCAGAATATACATTATTCTCGAGTGCACATGGAACTTTCTCCAGAATAGATCACATATTGGGTGGGTCACAAATCAGGTCTTAACCAATACTAAAAGACTGAGGTTATTCCCTGCATATTTTCAGACCACAGTGCTTTGAAACTGGAACTCAATCACAAGAAGAAATTTAGAAGGAACTCAAATACCTAGAGGTTAGAGCCTCCTGCTAAAGAATGGATGGTTAATCAAGAAATTAAAGAAGAACTTAAACAATTCATTGAAACTAACGAGAATGAAAAGACATTGGTCCAAAACCTATGCTCCCATATGATGGCAAAGGCAGTCATAAGAGGTAAGTACATAGCCATCCAAGCCTCTCACAAAAAAATTAGAAAAATCCCAAATGCACAAGCTAACCTTACACCCAAAGGACCTGAAGAAAGAACAGCAAATAAAGCCTAAATGAAGTAAGAGAAGAGAAATAATAAAGATTAGAGCAGAAATCAAAGAAATAGAAACCAGAAAAACAGTAGAACAGATCAATGAAACTAGAAGCTGGTTCTTTCAAAGAATTGATAAGATTGATAAACCTCTGGCCACACTTATCCAAAAGAAAAGAGAAAGAACCCAAATTAATAAAATCACGAAGGAAAGGGGAGAGATCACAACTAACACCAAGGAAATCAAAACAATTGTTACAAATTTTTATCAGCAACTATTGGCCATCAAATTAAGCAATCTGGAAGAAATGGATGCATTCCGGGACACTTATAAACGACCACGGCTGAAACAAGAAGAAATAGACAATCTGAACAGGCCAATAACTAGCAAGGAAACTGAAGCAGTAATCAAAACCTCCCAAACAACAAGAGTCCAGGGCCAGATGGCTTCCCAGGGGAATTCCACCAAACATATAAAGAAGAAATAATACCTATTCTACTGAAGATGTTTCAAAAAATAGAAATGGAAGGAAAACTTCCAAACTTGTTCTATGAGGCCAGCATTACTTTGATCACAAAATCAGGTGAAGGCTCCATCAAAAAGGATAATTTCAGACCAATATCCCTGATGAACATGGATGCCAAAATACTCAATATGATCCTAGTCAATAGTAGCCAACAGTACATTAAGAGGGTTATCCATCACGACCTGTTGGGATTTATTCTTGGGCTGCAAGTTTGGTTCAACATTTGAAAATCAACTGATGTGATAGAACACATTAATAAAAGAAAAAACAAACATCACATGATTCTCTCAATTAATGCAGAAAAAGCATTCGACAAAATACAACATCCTTTCTTGATTAAAACTCTTCAAAGTATAGGGATAGAGGGAACACAGCTCAATATCATAAAAGCTATCTATAGAAAGCCCACAGAGAATATCATTGTCAATGGGGAAAATTGAGAGCTTTTCCCTTAAACTCAGGAACATGACAGGGATGCCCACTCTAACCACTGTTGTTCAACATAGTACTAAATGTCCTAGCTTCAGCAGTCAGACAATGACAAATAATAAAATGCATCCAAATTGGCAAAGAAGTCAAACTCACTCTTCACAGATGGCATGATACTTTATGTGGAAAATCCAAAAGACTCCACCCCAAAATTGCTAGAACTCATACAGCAATTCAGCAATGTGGCAGGATGCAAAATCAATGCACAAAAATCATTTGCAATTCTATACACCAACAACAAGACAGAAGAAAGAGAAATGAAGGAATCAATCCCATTTACAATTAAACCCAAAACCATTAGACACCTAGGAATACACCTAATCAGAGAGGTAAAAGATCTTTATTCTAAAAACTACAGAACACTTATGAGAGAAATGGAGGACACAAAGAGATGGAAAAACATTCCATGCTCATGGATTGGAAGAATAAACATTGTTAAAATGTCGTTGCTGCCCAGAGAAACCTACACATTCAATGCAAACACTATCAAACTACCATTGACATTTTTCACAGAGCTTGAACATATAATCCTAAAATTTGTATGGAACCAGAAAAGACCTGGAGGAGCGCCTGGGTAGCTCAGTCATTAAGGGTCTGCCTTCAGCTCAGATCATGTTCCCAGGGTCCTGGGATCAAGTCCTGCACCGGGATCCCTGCTCCAGTGGAAGCCTGCTTCTCCCTCTCCCACTCCCCCTGCTTGTGTTCCTGCTCTTACTATCTCTCTCTCTCTCTCTCTCTCTCTCTCTCTGTCAAATAAATAAAATCTTAAA
Organism: Callorhinus ursinus; assembly: GCF_003265705.2. NCBI lineage: Eukaryota > Metazoa > Chordata > Mammalia > Carnivora > Otariidae > Callorhinus > Callorhinus ursinus. The sequence continues at coordinate 8,450,254 of NW_027397102.1, read as the reverse complement.
AAAAAAAAAGACCCGGAATTGCCACGGTATTGTTGACAAAGAAAACCAAAGCTGGGGGCATCACAATGCCTGACTTCAAGCTGTATTACAAAGCTGTGATCATCAGGACAACATGGTACTGGCACAAATACAGACACATAGACCAATGGGACAGAGTAGAGAGCCCAGAAATGGACCCTCAACTCTACGGTCCACTAATCTTTGACAAAGCAGGAAAGAATATCCAACGGAAAAAAGATGATCTCTTCAATAAATCGTGTTGGGAAAATTGGACAGCCACATGCAGAAGAATGAAATTGGACCATTCTCTTACACCATACACAAAGATAAACTCAAAATGAATGAAAGACCTAAATGTGAGACAGGATGCCATCAAAATTGTAGAGACCACAAGCAGTAGATTCTTTATTTTTAAAGATTTTATTTATTTATTCGACAGAAAGACACAATGAGAGAGGGAACACAAGCAAGGGGAGTGGAAGAGGGAGAAGCAGGCTTCCCACAGAGCAGGGAGCCCGATTTGGGGCTCGATCCCAGGACCCTGGGATCATGACCTGAGCCAAAGGCAGACGCTTAACAACTGAGCCACCCAGGCGCCCCAGCAGTAGATTCTTTGACCTTGGCCACAACCACTTCTTCCAAGACACGTCCCTAAAGGCAAGGGAAACAAAAGCAAAAATGAACTTTTGGGACTTCTGCACGGGAAAGGAAGCAGTCAGCAAAACTAAAAGACAACCTACGGAATGGGAATAACATATTTGCAAATGACATAATAGATAAAGGAGTGGTATCCAAGACCTATAAAGAACTTCTCAAACTCAAAGCCCAGAAAACAAATAATCCGGTCAAGAAATGAGCAGAAGACATGAACAGACACTTCTCCAAAGAAGACATACAAATGGCTAACAGACACATAGAAAAATGCTCAACATCACTTGCCATCAGGGAAATACAAATCAAAACGACAAGGAGATACTACCTTACACCAGTTAGAATGTTAAAATTAACAAGACAGGGAACAACAAATGTTGGTGAGGATGTGAGAAAGGGGAGCCCTCTTATACTCTTGGTGGGAATGCAAGTTGGTATAGCCACTATGGAAAACAGTATGGAAGTTCCTCATGACATTAAAAATAGAGCTACCCTAGGACCCAGCAATTGCACTACTGGGTATTTTCCCCAAAGATACGGATGTAGTAAAAAGAAGGGGTACATGCACCCCAATGTTCATAGCAGCAATGTCCAAAATAGCCAAACTATGGAAGGAGCTGATATGTCCTTCAATAGATTAAAGGATAAAGAAGATGTGGTTCATATATACAATGGACTATTTCTCAGCCATCAGAAAAAAATGAATACCTACTATTTGTATCAACATGGATGGAATTGGAGGGGATTATGCTAAGTGAAATAAGTCAAAGAGAGAAAGATAATTATCATATGGTTTCACTCATATGTGGAATATAAGGAATATGGCAGAGGACCAGAAGGGAAGGGAGGAAAACCTGAATGGGAAGAAATCAGAAAGGGAGACAAACCATGAGAGCCTCTGGACTCCAGGAAACAAATTGAGGGTTGCAGAAGTGAGGTAGGTGGGTGCATGGGGTAACCGGGTGATGGGCGTTCAGTAGGGCACATGATCTCATGAGCACTGCGTGTTATACACAACTAACGAAGCATTAAATACATCAAAAACTAATGATTTGCTATAAGTTGGCTAATTAACTTAATTTTAAGAAAATAAGAAAGAATGAAAACTTCCAAATTCGTTCTAAAAAGACAGCGTTATACTGATAACAAAGCCAACAGAAACAAGCAAACAAACACTACAGGCCAATATCTCTGATGAACATAGATACAATAAATCCTCAACAAAACATTAACAAATTAAATTCAACAATACATTAAAAGCATATTCGTCAAAATCAAGTAGCATTTAATCCATAGATATAAGGGTGGGTGATTTTTTTTAATCCTACTTCCCCAGTGCTCTTTCCCAGGAATTATTGTCAGATCATGAAGGAATGTATCAATTCCAGAATTTCAGACTGAATGAATTTTAATGACACATATAAGCTAGTCTTATTTTGTTTCATTTTATTTTTAATCTTTTTATTTTAATGATAAAAATATTAAGATGACAAAAGATGAATGGCTTGTTAAGATTTCCAAAGCCAATTAGGGGTGCCTGGGTAGTTCAGTCCATTGAGCATCCAACTCTTGATTTCAGCTCAGGTAATGATCTCAGAATGTGGAATCAAGCCCTGTGTTAGGCTCTGTGCTCAGCAAGTAGTCTGCTTGTGACTCTCTACCTCTGTCACCCTTTGTCCCCCCCCACCCTGCTCTCTCTCTCTAATAAATAAATCTTAAAAAAAAAAGATTTCCAGAGCCAATTAGAGTAAGGGGTAGGACTGGAAAGCAATTGATTAGGTTATATCATTAGTAAGATACGCAAGATTATTGGCAGCATTGGGATGAAATGGCTTGGGTATGGTTTAAGTTTTTTGCTAAGATTTTTACAGTCCATGCATAATCTTGAGGCCATGTCATCCAATAACAAAATAAACATTTCCTGTACCTATATTTATGAAGAATAGTAAAATGAAACAAATAAGTATACATATTTTGAAAGGGAAATTCACAAGTCTTCAAAGAGCTAACAGTTTCTCCTCTTTCAAGTAACAACCAAAATATCACCCCTTTATTTTTTTTACATTAAAAAAATTTTTTTATTGAATATCACCCCTTTAGAGAACACTTCCTGGGCTACTCTACTAAACTATCCCCCATTGTTCTATGTCATAGTATATTCTTTATTTTCTTCGTGGTATAGTTGTACTCAGAAAATCAATTCACTTACTTGCTTCTTGTTCTTCTTTCCTTATTGGAACATATAATTCTCCAAGTTTACCTTTCTTGCCATGTGTGTCTGTTGCCTAATTAGGTATCTGGTACAAAAAAGGCATTCATTAGATTTGTGAATGAGTAGATGAAGCCAAATCCAGATAGTAAATAGAAGAAAAGGAGACAAAATGGCTACAAAAACCTCTGGTATATTTATGTATGATGGTGTTACAGGAAGAGCATTAAGTAGGACGTTCTGACAATGAAGCATAAACCTACTAGAATATGAGCAGTTGAGAAAAGTTTTGCCAGAAAGAGATTACACTAGGTGAGGATTAAACACACAGAAAATGATTAGAGAGCAGTACAGAGCCTCATGTGAAAGGTATGTGAGCTTAACCTTTCCTGAGTGAACTGCGTGGAAGTTGCCTATGGAAAATTTATGCATCTGGATCTTTGTTTGGGCTGAAAAATAGAAATATTTATAAAACATCAGAAAATATCCCACACCTTTGTTATGTATAACAAACATATGTTTGCAATGACAATGAAAGTGACAATGAAATATTCACTTAGATTTGAACTATAATTGACCTCAGACTTAAGAAGTCTGGCAATTACTACCTAAAAATGATCATTGGAATTTATGTAACAACTCTTCCCAACGATGAAGTAATAGCTTTTTTCACACTGAGCTGTGTCTTGGTGAGCTACCGTCATCAAATATCAAATATTGCACCAAAAATCATAAGATAACTGGGAATAAACATAACTAGAGGTGAAAGACCTTTACTTTGAAAACTATAAAACACTGATGAAAGAAAATGAAAATGACACACATAAAAATGGAAAAACATTCTATGCTCATGGATTGGAAGAACAAATATTGTTAAAATGTCTATACTACTTGGAATGCCTGGGTGGTATAACTGGTTAAGTGTCCAACTCTTGGTTTTGACTCAGGGTGCTGAGATCGATCCCAGCATCAGGCTCCTTGCTCAGCTTAGAGGCTGCTTGGGATTCTCTCTCCCTTTCCCTCCCACCCTCCCATTCATTCTCTCTCTCTCTCTCTCTCTCTCTTTTTCTCTCACCCTCAAAAATAATCTTTTTTCAAAAATAAAATGTCTATACTAACTAAGCAAGCTACACATCAAATGTGATACCTATGAAAATACCACCAGCATTTGTTCACAGAGTTAGAACAAACAATCCTAAAATTTGTATGGAACAACAAAAGACCTGGACTAGCTAAAGCCACCATGAAGAACATAAGCAAAGTTGGAATAATCACAATTCCAGACTTCAAGTTATATTACACAGCTGTAGTGACCACGACAGTATGGTACTGACAAAAAAGTAGACCCGTAGATCAATGGAACAGAATGGAAAACCCAAAAATATATCCACAACTATATGACCAATTAATCTTTGACGAAGCATGAAAGAATATCCAAAGGGAAAAAGACAGTCTTTTCAAAAAATAGTGTTGGGAAAACTGGACAATATGTAAAAGAAAGAAACTGCAGCACTTACTTACACAATACAGGAAAGTAAATTCAAAATGGATGAAAGGCCTAAATGTGAGACAGAAAACCATCAAAATCCTAGAGGAGATCGCACGCAGCTCTAGTTGTTCAATTTCTGTTAAAGTAGTACGAAAAGTTTGTGAAGTCTTGAAGCCCAAATTTTCTTCACATGTGGGAGTCTAGCATTTGGCCCCTATTCTGTATACAGGAAATGAATGTTCATTGACAGGGAATAGATAGTATATGTCAGAAATGTGTATTTCTGGGGCACCTGGTAGCTCAGTCGTTAAGTGTCTGCCTTTGGCTTAGGTCGTGATCCCAGGGTCCTGGGATAGTGCCCTGCATCAGGCTTCCTGCTCAGCGGGAAGCCTGCTTCTCCCTCTCCCACTCCCCTTGCTTGTGTTCCCCTCTTGCTATGTATCTCTCTGTCAAATAAATAAATAAAATCCTAAAAAAAAAATGTGTATTTCTTCTGTAAGCACAGTAAAGAAATACTACCATTTTCAAGGAGTCCCAACATTGGTATAATTTTTACTATGCTCATTTATTTTGTTGGCACAGTCTTCCCCAAAATACTATCTTTCTATTTGACTCAAGCAAGATCATGGACTTTTCCCTCCTCCTTTTCTTTCTTATTTTCTTCTTCTTATGATATTGAAAAATGAACCAATTCCAGTTATTCCCTTGTCCCCTGAATCAGTATTCTTCCTGTACATCTTGAAGTGGATAGTCAGGCCTTAAACTTTTTTATTATTAGATCTCATTATCTTGTGAAATATATTTTCATTTCTTTCTTTTGTGTTTATTTATTTTTTAAAAAAGATTTTATTTATTTATTTGACAGAGAGAGCGAGAGAGCACAAGCAGGGAGAGCAGCAGAGGGAGAGGGAGAAGCAGGGTCTCCGCTGAGCAGGGAACCTGATGTGGGACTCAGTCCCACGACCCTGGGATCATGACCTGAGCTGAGGGCAGATGCTTAACCATCTGAGCCACCCAGGCACCCCTCTTTCCTTTGTGTTTTAAAATTACTCTTTGTGGATCCTTAAACTTTATCAACCTTTCATTGGGGTTTGCCCCTCAATTTCATGTATTATATCTGGATGCTCTATCTGTGTGCTTGATTACTCTTTCCTTCTGTCCATTGCACTAGCCTGCTCAAATTCATCATGTACTTCCAGCAGATGTCTGTGACTGGCTTTGCAGAATATTACATAGTACATTTTTGTGTTCCTTAATTAAAACTCAGGTAAGATGAAAGACTGATTAACTGTTGCACATCTCCCAACACAACAAGACTGCAAGTATGGTTTGCTCTAAAACAAATCATAAATTACTTTTAACCTTAAAATATTTTTGTATATATTGTGAGAAATTTTAACATCTAATAGTATCACCAATTTGGAGGATTGATGTAATTTTTAAAACATTAGATTGAATATATTTGTCTTCTCATTTTGTAGATTACACTAAAAGTTACCATCTAACTTTTTGATAAGGGAGAGAAGATGGCAGTGGAGTAGGAAGACCCTAGGCTTGTCTTGTTCCATGAACATAACTAGATAACCATCAAATCTTTCTAACTATCCCAGAAGTAAACCTGAACACTGACAGACAAAACTCCACAACTAAAGAGAGAGAAGAAGCCACATCAAAGAAGGTAGGAAGTGCAGATAGTGGTTTGGAGGAGAAATGAATCCAGGGTGTTGCCAAGAGGAGGGACTTGTGGTTATGGAGAAAGGTGAGAGAGAGAAGAGCACACAGGGGAATGACAAGAAGAAAATTTCCTCAAAGCCATTGGATGGGAAAACAAGAGGGGCTAATTTTCATTACTTCTTTTAACTAGCAGGGCTTAAAGACTGGAGATTTAAAGGTTGGTAGCATTGCAGGGATAGAACACTGAGGGGGGTGCCCTACTTACTCATGGAGTGAAGGCAGGCAAACAGCACAGGGGACAGATAGCTTGGAAACAGCAGTCTGAGGAATGCCTGCAGCACAAAGTGGAGAGATTATTTGCTCTTCTTGGAGTGCAACCCTGAGAGTGAACATTCACGGGGAAGCCTCTCCTGGGACAAAGGAGCTGCCTGGAGCCATTTCCCTCCCTCACCCCTTAGCATAAATACAGAACCACCTGCAGAAAAAAGCAGCTCAGCTCCTACACTGGCTGCCTAACTTGCTTACACCATGTCCCACACCCCAGCACTCTGACTCTAATGTCCTTCCAGGTCAAGCTTGCCTCAGTCCCAGCCCAGCAGAACCCTCCCTCAAAAGACCAGTGCAGTCTCAGGCCACACCACGTACCTAAAGCTTGTTTTTAAAAGTCAGCAGTCTTGGGTGGAATAGAGCCCAGAGGGGCACTGTGCTACTCCTGGAGGAAAGGCAGACAAACAACCCAGGGACAGTGTGAAAACCAGTATCTGAAAAGCCCCTGGGACACATGCAGGGTAAGGGGAATTGTTTATATTTCTAGGAGTGATTCCCTGAAAGTAAGTGTGCACAGAGACTTCTCTCCAGGGACAAAGGAGCAGCCTGGCCCCATTTCCCTCCCCCTGCTCCTCAGTATAAACACAGAGCCACCTGCTATAAGCAGTACAGCCAAGACCCTGGCTGCCTAGCCTGCTTACACCAAGTCCCACACAACTGTGATCTGGTGGTACTGCTGTACTCTGTCAAGCTCGCCTCAGTCTTAGCATGGCAGGCCCCTCCCCAGAAGACCAACACAAACCCCTGCCCACACACATCTCCCAACCAGAGTTCTGTAGGGCATCAATTTAGTGGAAGTATTATAAGGTCTCATTTAACAAGCAGACCAGAACACACTTAGTTAAAACTCACCACATTCTGGCCAGGGAAGAAATACTGCCCACTGAAGGCAAGGAGAGCCTCTGCAGACAACTAGCCCAAAGGATAGAGTAGGCAAAACACAGCAGGAAAGTGTAAACAGCACACACCAGAGAGAGAGACACTCACAGAAGTGCCAGGTCCTGGACATTATACATCCTATTCTTCATTAAGCCATTATTCTCAAGAGTAGGAAACATAATGGTCTGTTGTAATACAAAGACAGAAACTTAGAGAAAATGCAAAGATGGAGGAATTAATCCCAAATTAAACAACAAGATAAGATCATGGCTAGAGATCTAAGAAAAACAGACATAAATAACATGCCTGTTGGAGAATTAAAGCAACAAACATAAAGATATTCACTGGGCTTGATAAAAGAATGGAAGACTTCAGGAAAACCCTTACCACAGAGATAAAAGGGTTAAAAAATAATGTCAGAAATGAAAAATGCAATACTGTGATTGGAAATATTTCATAAAATGAACACAAAGCTGCAAGAAGTGAAGAAGTGTGTAAGTGATGTAGAAGACAAAATATTGGAAAACACTGGAACTCAACAAAGGAGAGAAAGAAGAAATATGGAACATGAGAATAGACTTAGGGCTATCAGTGGCTCCATCAAACATAATTACTTTTATATTATAGAAGTCCCAGAAGAAGAAGAGAGACAAAAGGGGGCAGAAAATCCTTTTGAGGAAATAATGGCTGAAAACTTCCCTAATCTGGGGAAGGAAATAGACAACCAGATCCAGGAGGCACTGAGAACTCCCATCAAAAATCAACAAAAGCAGTCCAACACCAAGAAATACTGTAATTAAATTTGCAAAATACAGTGATAAAGAAAATAATCTTAAAAGAGGCAAGACAAAAGAAGTCTCTTTTGTACAAGGGAAGAACCATAAGGATAGCTGGAGATTTCTCAACAGAAACTTGGCAAACCAGGAGGATGTGAAATGATATATTCAATGTGCTGAATGGGAAAAATCTGCAGCCAAGAACACTCTATCCATCAAGGCTATCATTCAAACTAGAAGGAGAAATAAGCTGTTTCCTAGACAAATAAACTAAAGGAGTTTGTGACCACTAAACCAGCCCTGCAGAAATATTAAAGGGGAATCTTTGAGTGGAAAGGAAATGCTGAAAGTGATGAAGACAAGAAAGGAACAGAGAAAATTTCCAGAATCAATGAGAAAACAAGTAATGACATGGCAATAAATGCATATCTATCAATAATTACTCTGAATGTAATGGACTAAATGCTTCAGTCAAAAGACACATGGTCTCAGTTTGCCTACTATAGTTAAGAGTCTCATAGCTTGTCTCCTTCAATTGAAGATTGCTGCAGGGGAGGTGGGTGGGGCATGGTGTAACTGGGTGATGGGCATTAAGGAGGACATGTGATAAAATGAGCACTAGGTGTTATATGCAACTGATGAATCACTAAATTCTTCATCTGAAGCTAACAGTACACTATATGTTAATTAAATTTAATTTAAATTAAAAAAAAGAAAACTTTCCATTCTGACCTGGAAAAAAAAAAAAGACAGTCTCAGAATGGAGAGAAAGCAATACCCATCTATATGCTGCCTACAAGAGACTCATTTTATACCTAAAGATACCTGCAGATTGAAAGTGAGGGAATTGAGAAATACTTCTCACACAAATGGACATCAAAAGAAACCCAGAGTAGGAATACTTATAACAGACAAAACAAATTTTCTTTTATTTTTAACGATTTTATTTATTTATTTGTTTATTTGAGAGAGAGAGAGAGAGAAAGAAGGCATGAGTTGGGAAAGAGAATAGAGGGAGAGGGAGAAGCAGACTCCCCCCTGAGAAAGGAGCCCAAACCTGAGATCATGACCTGAGCTAAAGGCACACACTTAACCTACTGAGCCACCTAGGTGCCCAGACAAAATAGATTTTAAACCAGAGACTGTAAGAAGAGATAGAGGTGGGTGCTACATCATAATAAAAGGGAAAATCCAGGGTGCCTTGGTGGCTCAGTTGGTTAAGCGACTGCCTTCGGCTCAGGTCATGATCCTGGAGTCCCGGGATCGAGTCCCACATCGGGCTCCCTGCTCAGCGGGGAGTCTGCTTCTCCCTCTGACCTTCTTCCCTCTCGTGCTCTCTATCTCTCATCTCTCTTTCTCTGAAATAAATAAATAAAATCTTTATTTAAAAAAAGGGAAAATCCAACAGGAAGTTCTAAGAATTAAAATATTTATGCATCAAATATGGAAGCAACCAAATACATAAAATAATAATAACAAATATAAAAGAACTCATTGATAATTAGGCAATAATAGTAGGGGATTTTAACATCCCACTTACATCAATGGTCAGATCATATAAGCAGAAAATTAAAAAGGAAACAATGGCTTAGAATTACACAAGGGGGGGGCGGAGCAAGATGGCGGAGGAGTAGGAGACCTAGATTTCGTCTGGTCTCAGGAATTCAGCTGAATAGGGATCAAACCATTCTGAACACCTACGAACTCAACAGGAGACCGAAGAAGAGAGTAGCAACAACTCTCTGAACAGAAAAGTGACCACTTTCTGGAAGGTAGGACGTGCGGAGAAGTGAATCCGAGGCGATATTCGGGAGGATAGACGGCGGGGGAGGGGCCTCCGCGGCCGCTTCTGGCAAGTGCTAGAGCCGCGGAGCACAAAATCGGACCTTTTAGAAGTTGGCTCCGTGGAGGGACGCCGCTGCAGTGGCTAAGCGGGGGGTGGAATCCTCCCGGGACAGTGTGGTCTCAGGACCCTTGGGGTCGCGGAGAGACCGGGGGTGCCTGAGTGCACCAGAGCTCCCAGGGATCGGAGCGGGGAAGCCAGCTGCAGAGACGGAGCAGAGTCGCGGGCTCTCAGCTCGGGGTTGCCATAAACTGTGATCTGCGGCCCAGTCGGCGCACGGCCCCTCCAGCAGGGACCCAGCAGGCGGCAGATCCGGGGAGACTCCCCTTCCTTCCCGGGGAGGAGCGGTGCGGGAACGCACTGCAGGGATCTGCTGGGTTTGGAGACTCTGCGCGGGGTGGGGTGCCAGAGATAGCAACGCTCGGTCACAGGCCGGGTGAGCACGGAGTGCGGCCAGAGACCGGGGACACGGAAGTGATTGCTTTTCTCTGGGGGCACACTGAGGAGCGGGGCCCCGAGTTCTCAGCTCCTCTGGGTGGAGATTGGGAGGCCACCATTTCTGCCCTGGTCCTCCAAGGCTGTACGGAGAGCTTGCAGGGAACAAAAGCTCCTGAGAGCAGACCGGAGCAGCTTCCTTAGCCCGGACCCACAAGGGCGGGGCAATTCCGCCTCCGGCAAAGACATTTGGAAACCACAGCAACAGGCCCCTCCCCCAGAAGATCAGCACAAACAGCCAGCAAGCCAAGACCAAGTTGATCGATCAAGGAGAACGGGAGAACTCCAGCGCTAGGGGAATACTGCACATAGATTCATGGCTCTTTTCTTTTCTTTTCTTTTTCTTTTTTTTACCATGATTCATTATTTCATCAAAGTTAATTTTTGTTGACTGTTTTTTTTTATTTTTCTTTTTTCCTTTTTTAACCAACATCTTATCAATCCCTTTAAAAAAAAAACATTTTTCATTTTTCATTTTTAGAGTCATATTTTATCCCTTCATAGTAGTTACCCTTATTTTTGGCATATATATATAAGTTGTTCTCTCTTTAAAATTTTGAGGTACAGTTTCTTCTAACAGATCAAAATATACCCTAAATCACTAGTGTATGGTGTTGTTCTAGTCTCCTGCCTGATCACATTCTCTCCCTTTTTCCTTTTTTTTTTTTTTTCTTAAATCTTCTTTCTTTTTTCAAACAACTTATCTTACCAAGTCCTTTTATAAAACCTTTTATAATTTTCATCTTTACAGTCATCTTCCATCCCTTCATTGTATCAACCCTTATTTTGTACATATATGTCTTTCTTCCTTTAAAATTTTAGGAGGCACTTTTTTCTAACAGACCAAAATACGCCCAAAATCTAGTGTGTGGCACTGATCTATGCACTAGCCTGATCATATTTGATCATATTCTGCTTTTTTTGTATTGTTTTGTTTTTGTTTTTATCTTTTTTTTTCTTTCTTTTTTCTCTTTCTTTTTTCTTTCTTTCCCTTTCTTTTCCCCTGGTTTCAGGTCTTTTCTGATTTGTATACAGTATATTTGCTGGGGACGTTGTAAACCTGTTAGCATTTCGTTCTCTCATTCATCTATTCTCCTCTGGACAAAATGACAAGACGAAAGAAATCACCTCAGCAAAAAGAACAAGAGGTAGTACCTTCAGCCTGGGACCTACTCAATACAGACATTAGTATGATGTCGGACCTAGAGTTCAGAATCATGACTTTAAAGATACTAGCTGGGCTTGAAAAAAGTGTGGAAGTTATTAGAGAAACCCTTTCTGGAGAAATAAAAGAACTAAAATCTAACCAAATCGAAATCAAAAAGGCTATTGATGAGGTGCAATCCAAAATGGGGGCACTAACTCCTAGGATAAATGAGGCAGAAGAGAGAATCAGCGATATAGAAGACCAAATGATGGAAAATAAAGAGGCTGAGAAAAAGAGAGAGAAACAACTACAGGATCACGAGGGCAGAATTCGAGAGATAAGTGATACGATAAGACGAAACAACATTAGAATAATTGGGATCCCAGAAGAAGAAGAAGAGAGGGGGGGGGGGCAGAAGGTATATTGGAGCAAATTATAGCAGAAAACTTCCCTAATGTAAGGAAGGAAACAGGCATTAAAATCCAGGAGGCACAGAGAACCCCTCTCAAAATCAATAATAATAGGTCAACACCCCGACATCTAATAGTAAAACTTACGAGTCTCAGAGACAAAGAGAAAATCCTGAAAGCAGCTCGGGAGAAGAGATATGTAACCTACAATGGTAGAAACATTAGATTGGCAACAGACCTATCCACAGAGATGTGGCAGGCCAGAAAGGACTGGCAAGATATCTTCAGAGCACTAAACGAGAAAAATATGCAGCCAAGAATACTATATCCAGCTAGGCTATCACTGAAAATAGAAGGAGAGATAAAAAGCTTCCAGAACAAACAAAAACTAAAGGAATTTGCAAACACGAAACCAGCCCTCCAAGAAATATTGAGAGGGGTCCTCTAAGCAAAGAGAGAACCTAAAAGCAACAAAGAGCAGAAACGAACACAGACAACAGACAGTTAACAGTCACCTTACAGGTAATACAATGGCACTAAATTCATACCTTTCAATAGTTACCCTGAATGTAAATGGGCTCAATGCCCCAATCAAAAGACACAGGCTATCAGATTGGATTAAAAAACAAGACCCATCAATATGCTGTCTGCAAGAGACTCATTTTAGACCCAAAGACACCCCCAGATTGAAAGTGAGGGGGTGGAAAACCATTTACCATGCTAATGGACACCAAAAGAAAGCTGGGGTGGCAATCCTTATATCAGACAAACTAGATTTTAAAACAAAGACTGTAATAAGAGATGAGGAAGGACACTATATCCTACTTAAAGGGTCTATCCAACAAGAAGATCTAACAATTGTAAATATCTATGCCCCGAACATGGGAGCAGCCAATTATATAAGGCAATTAATAACAAAAGCAAAGAAACACATTGACAACAATACAATAATAGTGGGGGACTTTAACACCCCCCTGACTGAAATGGACAGATCATCTAAGCAAAAGATCAACAAGGAAATAAAGACTTTAAATGACACACTGGACCAAATGGACTTCACAGACATATTCAGAACATTCCATCCCAAAGCAACGGAATACACATTCTTCTCTAGTGCCCATGGAACATTCTCCAGAATTGATCACATCCTAGGTCACAAATCAGGTCTCAA
>NW_027397102.1:8394522-8427183 GCF_003265705.2 Callorhinus ursinus | reverse complement strand
ATCCCATTTACAATTGCACCCAAAACCATTAGATACCTAGGAATAAATCTAACCAAAGAGGCAAAGGATCTGTACTCAGAAAACTATAAAATACTCATGAAAGAAATTGAAGAAGACACAAAGAAATGGAAAAACGTTCCATGCTCATGGATTGGGAGAATCAACATTGTGAAGATGTCAATGCTACCTAGAGCAATCTACACATTCAATGCAATCCCCATCAAAATACCATCCACTTTTTTCAAAGAAATGGAACAAATAATCCTAAAATTTGTATGGAACCAGAAGAGACCCCGAATAGCCAGAGGAATACTGAAAAAGAAAAGCAAAGCTGGCAGCATCACAATTCCGGACTTCCAGCTCTATTACAAAGCTGTCATCATCAAGACAGTATGGTACTGGCACAAAAACAGACGCATAGATCAATGGAACAGAATAGAGAGCCCAGAAATGGACCCTCAACTCTATGGTCAACTTATTTTTGACAAAGCAGGAAAGAATGTCCAATGGCAAAAAGACAGTCTCTTCAACAAATGGTGTTGGGAAAATTGGACAGCCACATGCAGAAGAATGAAACTGGACCATTTCCTTACACCTCACACAAAAATAGACTCCAAATGGTTGAAGGACCTAAACGTGAGACAGGAGTCCATCCAAATCCTAAAGGAGAACACAGGTAGCAACCTTTTCGACCTTAGCCGCAGCAACTTCTTCCTAGAAACATCGCCAAAGGCACAGGAAGCCAGGGCAAAAATGAACTATTGGGATTTCATCAAGATAAAAAGCTTTTGCACAGCAAAAGAAACAGTCCACAAAACCAAAAGACAACCGACAGAATGGGAGAAAATATTTGCAAACGACATATCAGATAAAGGGCTAGTATCCAAAATCTATAAACAACTTATCAAACTCAACACCCAAAGAACAAATAATCCAATCAAGAAATGGGCAGAAGACATGAACAGACATTTCTCCAAAGAAGACATCCAAATGGCCAACAGGCACATGAAAAATTGCTCAACATCGCTCGGCATCAGGGAAATCCAAATCAAAACCTCAATGAGATACCACCTCACACCCGTCAGAATGGCTAAAATTAACAAGTCAGGGAACGACAGATGTTGGCGGGGATGTGGAGAAAGGGGAACCCTCCTACACTGTTGGTGGGAATGCAAGCTGGTGCAACCCCTCTGGAAAACAGTATGGAGGTTCCTCAAACAGTTGAAATTAGAGCTACCGTTCGATCCAGCAATTGCACTACTGGGTATTTACCACAAAGATACAAATGTAGGGACCCGAAGGGGTACGTGTACCCCAATGTTTATAGCAGCAATGTCCACAATAGCCAAACTGTGGAAAGAACCAAGATGCCCATCGACAGATGAATGGATAAAGAAGATGTGGTATATATACACAATGGAATATTATGCAGCCATCAAAAGGAATGAGATCTTGCCATTTGCAACGACATGGATGGAACTGGAGGGTGTTATGCTGAGTGAAATAAGTCAATCAGAGAAAGACATGTATCACATGACCTCACTGATATGAGGAATTCTTAATCTCAGGAAACAAACTGAGTGTTACTGGAGTGGTTGGGGGTGGGAGGGATGGGATGGCTGGGTGATAGACATTGGGGAGGGTATGTGCTATGGTGAGCGCTGTGAATTGTGCAAGACTGTTGAATCACAGATCTGTACTTCTGAAACAAATAACGCAACATATTATAAGAAAAAAGGAAAAGAAGAAGATAACAGGAGAGGAAGAAAAGGGGAGTATGTCAGAGGGGGAGACGAACCATGAGAGATGATGGACTCTGAAAAACAAACTGAGGGTTCTAGAGGGGAGGGGGGTGGGGGGATGGGTTAGCCTGGTGATGGGTATTGAGGAGGGCACGTTCTGCATGGAGCACTGGGTGTTATGAACAAACAATGAATCATGGAACACTGCATCAAAAACTAATGATGTAATATATGGTGATTAACATAACAATAAAAAATTAAAAAAAAAATAAAATGATACTTAACCTATTCAAATGAAAAAAAAAAAAAAAGAATTACACAAGGGACCTGATGGACTTAACAGGTATATTCAAAACATTTCATCCTAAAGGAGCACAATACACATTCTTTTCAAGTGCACATGGGACATTCTCCAGAATAGATCACATATAAGTTTACAAATCAGACCTCAACAAGTACAAAATGACTGAGATCATACTGTGCGTCTCTTCTGAACACAACACTAAGAAACTTGAAGACAACCACAGGAAAAAATCTGGAAAGACCACAAATATATGGAGATTAAATAACATGATACTAAACAGTGAACCAAAAAAATCAAAGAAGAAATTAAAAAATGCATAGAAATAAATTACAATAAAAATGCAATTGTCCAAAACCTTTGGGATGCATTAAAAGTGGTCAAAGAGGAAAGTGTATAGCAATACAGGCCTAACATAAAAAGAAATCTCAATGGGGAAAAACTGAGAGCTTTCCCCCTAAGGTCAGGAACACAGCAGGGATGTCCACTATCACCACTGCTATTCAACATAGTATTAGAAGTCCTAGCCACCGCTATCAGAAACAAAAAGAAATAAAAGGCATCCAAATTAGCAAAGAAGAAGTCAAACTCTCACTGTTTGTAGATATGATACTTAATATGGAAAACCCAAAAGACTCCACCCCAAAACTGCTAGAACTCATACAGGAATTCAGTCAAGTGGCAGGATAAAAATCAATGCACAGAAATCAGTGGCATTCTTATACACCAATGACAGAAGAAAGAGAAATTGAGTCGATCTCAATTACAATTGTACCCAAAACCATAAGATGCCTAGGAATAAATGTAACCAAAGAGGCAAAGAATCTGTACTCAGAAAACTATAAAATACTCATGAAAGAAATTGAGGAAGACACAAAGAAATGGAAAAAGTTTTGATGCTCATGGATTGGAAAAAAAAAATTATTGTGAAGATGTCAATGCTACCTAGAGCAATCTACACATTCAATGCAATCCCCATCAAAATACCATCCACTTTTTTCAAAGAAATGGAACAAATAATCTTAAAATTTCTATGGAACCAGAAAAGACCTCGAATAGCCAGAGGAATGTTGAAAAAGAAAAGCAAAGCTGGCAGCATCACAATTCTGGACTTCGAGCTCTATTACAAAGCTGTCATCATCAAGACAGTATGGTGCTGACACAAAAACAGACACATAGATCAATGGAACACAATAGAGGGCCCAGAAATGGACCCTCAACTCTATGGTCAACTAATGTTCGACAAAGCAGAGAAATATCTAATGGAAAAAATACAGTCTCTTCAACAAATAGTGTTGTGAAAATTGGACAGCCACATGCAGAAGAATGAAACTGGACCATTTCCTTACACCACACACAAAAATAGACTCCAAATGGTTGAAAGACCTAAATGTGAGACAGGAGTCCATCAACATCCTAAAGCAGAACACAGGCAGCAACCTCGTCGACCTCAGCCACAGCAACTTCTTCCTAGAAACATCGCCAAAGGCAAAGGAAGCAACGGCAAAAATGAACTACTGGAATTTCATCAAGATAAAAAGCTTTTGCACAGCAAAAGAAACAGTCAACAAAACCAAAAGACAACTGAAAGAATGGGAGAAGATATTTGCAAATGACATATCAGATAAAGGGCTAGTATCCACAATCTATAAAGAACTTCTTAAACTCAACACCCAAAGAACAAATGATCCAATCAAGAAATGGGCAGAAGACATGAACAGACATTTTTCCAAAGAAGACATTCAAACGGCCAACAGACACATGAAAAAGTGTTCAACATTGCTCGGCATCAGGGAAATCCAAATCAACACCTCAATGAGATATTACCTCAATGAGATATCACCTCACACCAGTCAGAATAGCTAAAATTAACAAGTCAGAAAATGACAGATTTTGGCAGGGATGCGGAGAAAGGGGATCCCTCCTAAACTGTTGGTGAGAATGCAAACTGGTGCAGCCACTCTGGAAAACAGTATGGAGGTTCTTCAAAAAGTTGAAAATAGAGCTACCATACGATCCTGCAATTGCACTACTGGGTATTTAACCCAAAGATAATGTAGGGATGTAGGAATCTGAAAGGCTATGTGCAGATGTAGGAATCTGAAAGGGTATGTGCACCCCAAAGTTTATAACAGCAATGTCCACAATAGCCAAACTGTGGAAAGATCCAAGACACCCATAGACAGATGAATGGATAAAGAAGATGTGGTATATATGTACCATGGAATATTATGCAGCCATCAAAAAGAATGAAATCTTGCCATTTGCAACGACGTAGATGGAACTGGAGGGTATTATGCTGAGCAAAATAAGTCAATGAGAGAAAGACATGTATCATATCACCTCACTGATATGAGGAATTCTTAATCTCAGGAAACAAACTGAAGGTTGCTGGAGTGGTGGGGGGGTGGGAAGGATGGGGTTGCTGGGGTGATAGATATTGGGGAGGGTATGTGCTATGGTGAGTGTTGTGAATTGTGCAAGACTGTTGAATCACAGATCTGTACCTCTGAAACAAATAATACATTATTTGTTAAAAAAAAAAAGAAGAAGAAGATAGCAGGAGGGGAAGAATGAAGGGGAGGAATCGGAGGGGGAGACGAACCATGAGAGACTATGGACTCTGAGAAACAAACTGAGAGTTCTAGAGGGGAGGGGGTTGGGAGGATGGGTTAGCCTGGTGATGGGTATTAAAGAGGGTATGTTCTGCATGGAGCACTGGGTGTTATATGCAAAAATGAATCGTGGAACACTACATCAAAAACTAATGATGTAATGTATGGGGATTAACATAACATAATAAAAAAAAAGAAAACTGAAATAAACAACCTAACCTTACACTTAAAGGCGGCAGAAAAAGAACAACAAACAAAGCCTAAACAGAGCAGAAGGGAAATAAAGATTAGAGCAGTAATAAATGATATAGAA
This sequence comes from Callorhinus ursinus, assembly GCF_003265705.2. Lineage (NCBI taxonomy): Eukaryota > Metazoa > Chordata > Mammalia > Carnivora > Otariidae > Callorhinus > Callorhinus ursinus. Next base: position 8,422,212 of record NW_027397102.1, on the reverse strand, counting down.
ACTAAAAAACAATAGAACAAATCAATGAAACCAGGAGCTGGTCCTTTAAAAAAAAAGAAAAAATTAATAATCCTCTAGTCAGACTTACCAAAAAGAAAAGAGAACAAAAATAAAATCATAAATGAGAGGAGAGATTAAAACCAACACCTCATAAATACAATTATAATATTATGAAAAATTGTATGTAAACAAATTAGAAAACAACTTTAAAATTGTTACCATCTACCTTTAAATTTTTCTTCTATAATTTAACTCAATATAATTATTTGCCACTTGTGCCTAAATAACTTTTCCATAAATCACACAATGATGTTTGCTTTACCATCCTTAAGTCTTCTAATAGTAGTTACAGTCTTCTCACCTTTCCATTTTGGACTCCCCTTCAAACTAAATTTCTGGAAACTGGATACTTGGGCTAGATTTTGGGCCACTTTTTTTCAGAGTGATTTTTTTGTATTCTGCATCCCATTAGAAAAATCTGTCTCTACTCATCAAAAACAGACATATGTTTACTATGGACTCTTGGGGCAGAGAAAGTTTCAAATGTATAGGGTAAGATCTATTATCAAATTCCTTTTGTCCTCAGTGTGATTAAGACTGTTAGATGATTTTTTTTTTTTTTACTTTGGAAGCCAAACTCCATTGAATGTGTTATTTTGATTTATTGTTATTCTTTACTCATCTTTATAGATATAATGATTAGGGTGAGTATCTGTGAATCCTACAAACTCAATATGCAAACTTTAGTAGACTTTAGCTTTCCTCAGCCTTTAATCCACAATAAATATTTTCACTCCTAAATCCATTCCTCAGAGATGAAATCTGTGCTCCTCAATATGACTTTCAATGTCATCCAGATTTACATTTACATTTTTTCAAGTTTTTATTTAAATTCTAGTTAGTTAACAGACAGTATAATATTAGTTTCTGGTGTAGAATTTACTGATTCATCACTTACGTACAATACACAGTGCTCATCACAAAAAGTGCCCTCCTTAATACCCATCACCCATTTAACCCATCACCCTGCCCAGCTCCCCTCCAGCAACATCTGTTTATTCTTTACAGTTCAGAGTCTGTTTTATGGTTTGCCTCTCTTTCTTGCCCCTATGTTCATCTGTTTTCTTTCCATTCCATTCTGTATATATATATATATATATATATACACCACATCTTCCTTATCCATTCATCATTCGATGGATATTTGGGCTCTTTCCACAATTTGGCTATTGTTGATAATGCTATTATAAACATTGGGGTACATGTATCCCTTCAAATCAGTATTTTTGTATCATTTGGGTAAATATCTGGTAGTACAATTGCTGGATCCTAGGGCAGATCTATTTTTAACTTTTTGAGGAAGTTCCATATTATTTTCCAGAGTGGCTGCACAACTTTGCATCCCTACCAAGAGTGTAAGAGGGTTCCCCTTTCTCCCCATCCTTGTCAACACCTGCTGTTTCCTGTGTTGTTTATGTTAGCCATTTTGACTGGTATGAGGTGTTATCTCATTGTAGTTTTGATTTCTGTTTCCTTGATTATGAGGGAGGTTGAGCATCTTCTCATGTGTCAGTTATCCATCTGTATGTCATCTTTGGAAAAATGTCTATTCATGTCTTCTGCCTGTTTTTTAACTGGATATTTGATTTTGTGAGTGTTGAATTTTATAATTTCTTTATAGATTTTGGATACTAACCCCTTATCAGATATGGCATTTGCAAATATCTTCTCCCATTCCAAAGGTTGCCTTTTAGTTTTGTTGTTTCCTTCAATGCACTCAATATTTTTATTTGGATTAAGGTCCAATAGTTTATTTTTGCTTTTGTTTCCCTTGCCTCTGGAGACATATCTAGTAAGAAGTTGCTAAGGCACATGTCAAAAAGATTACTGCCTGTGTTCTCCTCTAGCATTTTGATGGCTTCCTGTCTCACATTTAGGTCTTTCATCCATTTCATCCAAAAGATGTTGAGCATCTTTTCATGTGTCTGTATATCCTCTTTGGAAAATCAAATCACCACATGTGCACTTTAAATATATATATTTATATATATAATTTTATCTGTCAATTATACCTTGATAAAGCCAAAAAATGGTATTTTAAAATTGTAATAGCTAACAAATTGATTAACAACTTTAAGCAATTTTGAATACTGTTACTAATGGTGTATTGTTTTTACTAGCATATTAAATAAAACAGCTTATCATTGTTATATAGAGATCCAGATTATTTAAATAACTTAAGATTTGATATCCACTATCATCATTTATTTTTTGTAATAAATTTTATTTTTTTTATTTTGTTCAGTTAGCCACTGTATAGTACATCATTAGTTTTTGATGTAGTGTTCAATGATTCATTGGTCACAACAACTTCTTTCAAGACACATCTCCAAAGGCAAGGGAAACAAAAGGGAAAATGAACGTTTGGGACTTCATCAAGATAAAAAGCTTCTGCACAGCAAAGGAAACAGTCAGCAAAACTAAGAACCAACCCACGGAATGGGAGAAGATATTTGCAAATGATACTATAGATAAAGAATGGCAAATATTAACAAAACAGGAAACAACAAATGTTGGTGAGGATGTGGAGAAAGGGGAGGCTTTTATACTGTTGGTGGGAATACAAGCTGCTACAGCCACTGTAGAAAACAGTATGAAGTTTCCTCAAGATGTTAAAAATAGAACTACCCAAAGACCCAGCAATTTCACTACTAGGTATTTACCTCAACGATACAGATGTAGTGAAAAGAAGTGGCACATGTACCCCAGTGTTCATAGCAACAATGTCCACAGTAGCCAAACTGTGAAAGGAGCCAAGATGTCCTACAACAGATGAATGGATAAAGAAGATGTGGTACATATATACAATGGAATATTATTGAACCATCAGAAAGCATGAATACCCACCATTTGCATCGACATGGATGGAACTGGAGGGGATTGTGCTAAGTGAAATAAGTCAAGCAGGTAGACAATTTTCATATGGTTTCACTGATATGTGGAACTTAAGGAATAGCACAGAGGACCATAGCGGAAGGGAGGGAAAACTGAATGGGAAGAAATCAGAGAGGGAGATTTCTTCTTTAATTTCCTGGATGATCAATTCATTGTTTAGTATCATGTTGTTTAATCTCCATATATTTGTGGTCTTTCCAGAATTTTTTCGTCTGGTTGACTCCAAGTTTCATAGTGATGTGGATAGAAGAGAAGCATGGTGTGATCTCAATCTTTCTGTATTTGTTGAGGCTTGATTTGTAAACTTGTATGTGATCTATTCTGGAGAAAGTTCCATGTGCACTTGAAAAGAATGTGTATTTTGCTGCTTTAGGATGGCATGTTCTGAATATATCTGTTAAGTCCTTCTCATCCCTTGTGCCATTCTAAGCCAATTTTCCTTGCTAATTTTCTGCCTAGATGATCTGTCCACTGATGTAAGTGGGGTGTTAAAATCTCCTACTAATTTTTATTGTCAATGAGTTCCTTTATGTTTGTTATTAATTGTTTTATATATTTGGATGCACCCATGTTGGGGGCATAAATATTTACAAGTCTTAGATCTCCTTGTTGGATAGTCCCCTTTATTATGATATAGTCCCTTTCTTCGTCTCTTGTTAGTCTTGGTTTAAAATTTATTTTCTGATATAAATATTGCTACTCCTTCTTTGATGTCCATTTTAATGATAAATATTTCTCCATCCACTCACTTTCAATCTGTAGGTCTCTTTAAATCTAAAATCAGTACCTTGTCGGCAGCATATAGATTGGTCTTGATTTTCTCTCCATTCTGAAATGCTATGTCTTGGATTGGAGTGTTTAGTCCATTTACATTCAGAGTAATTATTGAGAGATATGTATTTAGTGCAATTTTGTTATTTGTTTTGTCATTGTTCCTGGAGATTTAAACTGTTACTTTCTAGTCTTTGTCACTTTTTATCCTTCTTTCCCACTCAAAGTGTCCCCTTTCATATTTCTTACATGGCTGGTTTAGTGGTCACGAACTCCTTTAGTTTTTGTTTGTCTGGAAAACTGTTTATCTCTCCTTCTATTCTGAAAGATAGCCTTGCTGAATAGAATACTCTTGTCTACAGATTTTTCCCATTCAGCACTTAGAATATATTATGCCACTTTCTTCTGGTTTGTCACATTTCGCTGGAGACATCTGCTGCTAGCCTTATCGGTCTTCCCTTGTAATTTAGGCACTTCTTTTGTCTTGCAGCTTTTAAGATTTTTTTCTTTATCACTATATTTAACTACAATATGCCTTTATGTTGGCCTGCTTTTGTTGATTTTGATAGGAATTCTCTGTGCCTCCTAGAACTGAATGTCTGTTTCCTTCCTCAGATTGGGGAAGTTTTCAGTCATTATTTCCTCAAATGAATTTTCTGCCCCCATTTCTCTCTTTTCTTCTGGGGCTCCAATGAAATGAATACTACTCTTGGTGGAGTCACTGAGTCCCTAAGACTACATTGTGATCCATCATTCTCCTTTCTCTATTCTCTGTCTCTATTCTGCTTTCTCAATTTGGTTAGCTTCATTATTTTATATAATTCTATCTTCTATATCACTTATTCGTTCTTCTACTTCTTCTGTCCTTGGGAACATTACTCCAGTTTCAAATCTCAGTTATTGCACTTTTTTATATCTGCTTTATTATTTTTGCTCTTTTATCTCTGTGATAAAGGTCTCCCTTATGTCTTCCTTGCTTTTCTCAAGCCCAACAGGTATCATTATGCTTGTTTTAAATTCTCCATCAGACATATTACTTATATCTGTTTCGATTAGATCTCTGGCCATGACTTTTTCTTGTTCTTTTGTTTGGGGATGAATATCTTTGTCTTGGCATTTTGTCTAGGTCTCTATCTTCTTTTCTGTGTTAGAAAATCCCGTTTTATTTCCTGCTCCTGAGAGAAATGGCTTGATGAAGAATAGGTCATTTAACGCCCAGGATCTGGAGCTGAGGAAGTGTCTCTAGTATGTGCAGTGTGCACTATGCTGTTGTGTTTTGGCTGCTTTATCCTTCAGGTCAGTGGTATGCTGATGTTCTCCTTGCCTGCATTGAGGAGTGTTTGAACCTTGGACAGGGTGTGGTGAGTTTTAACTAAGTGTGCTCTGGTCAGCTTGCTAAAAGAGACCTCATGCTATTTCCACTAGAACTGAAGTTTGCAGAACTATATGGTAAGTAGATGTGGTGCTTACAAGGGTTTGTGCTGCCTTTCTGGAGGAGGGGCCTAGTATACTGATCCTTAAGCACACTTGCTAGAGAAAAACAATAACAGCTGATCACAGGGGGGTGGAACTTAGTGTAAGAAGTTTAGGCAGCCAGTTTCAGTGCTGTGCTGTTTAATGAAATTGGTTTATGTGGAGGGGTGAGGGAGGGAAATGGTGCCAATCAGCACCTTTGTTCCCAGAGAGGTGATTCTGTACTTGCTACTCTCAGGGAAACCCTCCCAGAAGACTGAATAACTTTCCCTCATGCATCCTAGGTATTTTTTGGATCACTGTTTTTGTATTTATTGTCTCTGGGTTGCTTCTCTGACCAGAGTAGTGCAGTGCATTTTGGGATCTATCCAGCCAAGACTGCTGAAGTTGAAAACTCCAAACTTTAGGGACCTGGTATCAAGGGGACCTGTGCTGGGACTGATGGAAGTTTGACTGAGAAAGGCCATTGTGCCAGAGGGCAGGGACATGGGATTTGGAGCAAAGCAGTCTAAACAGCTAGTATCAGGTTTAGCCTAATTCAGCAGGTGTCTCTGCATCTATGCAGAGGTATGGGGGTGTGAAATGGCTCCTTCTAGTTCTTTTGTACCTGGAGAGGAAATGTCACCTCTCACAGATGTACTCTAAGAAGAGAGAGCAGTCTCTCCCATGTACCTTAGGCTATCCTCAGATTGTGTCATCTGCCCTGGGTTTGCTTGCATGCCTTCTCTCCAGGAGTAGTAGGGCAGTGCCCTCAGGTCTCTATAACAGCCAAGCCAAAGGACTTTCAGTCCTTAAATCCCACTTGTTCAAAAAATTCTTGTCTCCCTCTAGTTGTGTAGTTTGCTCTTTCAGTTCTGAGATCAATTTCTTTGTTATTCAGAATGATTTGATAGTTATCTAGCTGAGTTTGAGGGAGGAAGCAAGCCTAGGGCCGCCTACTCCACTGCTATCTTAGTTCCCCCCGCCTCAAGAATTATAGTTTATCTGTCCAAGCTTTTCACTTTTTCCTGAATATGAACTTCATTCCATCTAGGTCAGTTTTTTCACTATACTAAAATCATCCAAGAAGAGGAATGTTTCCATTTCTTAAGAAGTTTTCTTTTTTTAATTTAATTTAATTTTATTATGTTATGTTAGTCACCATACAGTACATCATTAGTTTTTATTATAGTGTTCCATGATTCATTGTTTCCCTATAACACCCAGTGCTCCATACAATACATGCCCTCCTTAATACCCATCACTTAGCTAACTCATCACCCTACCCCCGTCCCTTCTAAAACCCTCAGTTTGTTTCTCAGAGTCCATAGTCTCTCATACTTCATCTTCCACTCTGATTTTCCCCCTTTATTTTTCCTTTCCTTCTCCTAATGTCCTCCACACTATTCCTTATGTTCCACAAATAAGTGAAATCATATGATAATTGATTTTCACTGCTTGACTTATTTCACTTAGAATAATCTCCTCCAGTCCCATCCATGTTGATGTAAAAGTTGGGTATTCATCCTTTCTGATGGCTGAGTCATATTCCATTGTATATATGGATGACATCTTCTTATCCATTCATCTGTTGAAGGGCATCTCGGCTCTTTCCGCAGCTTGGATATTGTGGACTTTTCAGCTATGAACATTGGGGTACATATGGCCCTTCTTTTGATTACATCTGTGTCTTTTGGGTAAATATCCAGTAGTGCAATTGCTGGGTCATAGGGTAGCTCTATTTTTAATTTTTTGAGGAACCTCCACACTGTTTTCCAAAGTGGCTATACCAACTTGCATTCCCATCCACAGTGTAAGAGGTTTGCCCTTTCTCCACAACCTCTCCAAACTTCGTTGTTTCTTGCCTTGTCAATTTTTGCCATTCTAACTGGTGTAAGGTGGTATCTCAGTGTGGTTTTGCTTGGAACTCCCCTGATGGCTAATGATGACGAATAATTTTTTCATGTGTCTGTTAGTCATTTGTATGTCTCTTTTGGAGAAGTGTCTGTTTATGCCATATGCCCATTTTCTAAGTTCATAAAATCCAGTCAACCAACCTCTTTGGTTGACTGTTTCCTTTGCTGTGCAGAACTTTTTATCTTGATGAAATCCCAAAATTCATTTTCCCTTTTGTTTCACTTGCATTTGGAGATGTATCTTGAAAAAGTTGCTGTGGCCGATGTCAAAGAGGTTACTGCTTGTATTCTCCTCTAGGATTTTGATGGATTCCTGTCTCCTGAAAGACATTGAGGTCTTTCATCCATTTTGAGTTTATCTTTGCGTATGGTGTTAGAGAATGGTCGAGTTTCATTCTTCTGCATGTTGGTGTCCAATGTTCCCAGCACCATTTATTGAAAAGACTGCCTTTTTAACACTGCATATTTTTTCCTGCTTTGTCGAAGATTATTTGACCATAGAATTAGGGTCCATATCTGCGCTCTCTATTCTGTTCCATTGCTCTATGTCTGTTTTTGTGCCAGTACCATGCTGTCTTGGTGATCACAACTTTGTAATATAGCTAGAAATCAGGCAAGGTAATGCCTCCATCTTTGTTTTTCTTTAATCAACATTTCCTTGGCGATTCAGGGTCTTTTCTGATTCCATACAAATTTTAGGATTGTTTGTCCCAGCACTTTGAAAAATGTCATTGGAATTTTGATTGGGATGGCAGTGAAGGGATAGATTGCTCAGGGCAGCATAGACATTTTAACAATGTTTATTCTTCTGATCCATGAGCATGGACTATTTTTCCAAATTTTTTTGTCTTCCTCGATTTCTTTCCTGAGCGTTCTGTAGTTCCTAGAGTATAGATCCTTTACCTCTTTGGTTAGGTTTATTCCAAGGTATCTTATGGTTTTTGGTGCTATTGTAAATGGAATCGATACTCTAATTTCTCTTTATAGAGTTGCATTGTTAGTGTATAAGAAAGCAACTGATTTCTGTGCATTGATTTTGTATCCTGCCACATTCCTGAATTGCTGTATGAGTTCTAGTATTTGGGGGGTGGAGTGCTTTGGATTTTCCACATAAAGTGTCATGTCATCTGGAAAGAGAGTTTGACTTCTTCTTTGCCAATTTGAATGCATTTAATTCATTTTTATTGTCTGATTGCTGTTACTAGGACTTCTAGTACTATGTTGAACCACAGGGGTGAGAGTGGGCATCCTTGTTGTGTTCCTGATCTTAAGTGAAAGTCTCTCAGCTTTTCCCCGTTGAGGATGATATTCGCTGTGGGTTTTCACAGATGGATTTTATGAACTTGAGCAATGTTCACTCTATCCCTATACTCTGAAGAGATTTAATCGGGAAAGGATGCTGTATTTTGTCAAATGCTTTCTCCACCTCAATTGAGAGGACCGTATGCTTCTTCTCTCTTCTCTTGTTAATGTGTTCTATCACATTGTTTGATTTGCGAATGTTGAACCACCCTTGCATCCCGGGGATAAATCCCACTTGGTCGTGGTGGATGATCCTTTTAATGTATTGTTGGATCCTGTTAGCTAGGATTTTGTTGAGGATTGTGGAATCCATATTCATCAGGGATATCAGTCTGAAATTCTCCTTTTTGATGGGATCTTTGCCTGGTTTGGGGATTAAGGTAACGCTGGCCTCATAGAATGAGTCTGGAAGCTTTCTTTCTGTTTCTATTTTTTGAAAGAGATTCAGTAGAATAGGTATTATTTCTTCTTTGAATGTTTGGTAGAATTCCTCACGGAATCCATCAGGCCCTGGACTCTTGTTTTTTGGGAGGTTTTTGACCACTGCTTCAATCTCGTTACTGGTTATTGGCCTACTCATGTTGTCAATTTCTTCCTGTTTTTGTCTTGGGAGTTTATAGGTTTCCAGGAAGGCATCCATATCTTCCAGGTTGTGTAATTCATTGGCATAGAGTTTTGATAGTAATTTCTAATAATTGTTTGTTTCCTTAATGTTAGTCCTGGTCTCTTCCCTTTCACTCATAATTATATTAATTTGGGTCCTTTCTCTTTTCTTTTTGATAAGTCTGGGCAGGGGTTTATTGATCTTTTTAATCTTTCAAAGAACCAGCTTCCAGTTTCGTTGATCTGATCTACTGTGTTTCTGGTTTCTATATCATTGATTTTGCTCTAATCTTAATTATTTGTCTTCTAATGCGTGGCTTAGGCATCATTTGTTGCTTTTCTCCAGGTCTTTAAGGTGTAAAGTTAGTTGGTGAATTAGGGTTTTTTCTATTTTTTGAGTGAGGCTTGGATGGCTATGTATTTCCCCCTTAGGACTTCCTTTACAGTATCCTATGGATTTTGGACCGATGTGTTTTCATTCTCATTGATTTCCAAGAATTGTTTAAGTTCTTCTTTGATTTCCTGGTTAACTCAAACATTCTTGAGCAGAGTGGTCTTTAGCATCTAAGTGATTGAATTTCATCCAATGTTTTTCATGTGATTGATTCCAGTTTTATAGCATTATGTTTCTCAGAATATGCAGGGAATAATCTTAGTATTTTGGTATCGGTTGAGACTTGATTTATGACCTGGTATGTGGTCTGTTCTGGAGAAAATTCCTTGTGCACTCGAGAAGAATGATTGTTCTGTTGTTTTAGGGTGGAATGTTCTGTATATATCTATGAGGTCCATCTGGTCCAGTGTGGCCTTCAAAGCTCTTGTTTCTTTTTTGATTTTCTGCTTAGATGATCTGTCTATTGCTGAGAGTAGAGTATTGAAGTCTCCTACATTTAACGTATTGTTATCAATATGACTCTTTTTTTTGATTCACAGTTGGCTTTTGTAGTTAGCTGCTCCCATGTTAGGGGCGTAAATATTTACAATTTTTAGATCTTCTTGGATAGACCTTTTAAGAATGATATAATGTCCTCCTGGTGTCTCTAACTATAGTCTTCAGCTTAAAATCTAATTTGTCTGATATAAGAATTGCTACCCCAGGTTTCTTTTCAGGTCCGTTCTCATGGAAGATGGATTTTCATCCCTTCATTTTCAGTCTGGATGTACCTTTATGTTCAAAATGAGTCTCTTGTAGACAGTGTATGATGGGTCCTATCTTTTTATCCAATCTGCAACCCTGTGTCATTTTTTGGAGCATTAATGCCGTTCATGTTGAGACTGATTATTGAAAGATATGAATTTATTGTCATCATGTTGCCTGTAAATCCTTTTTTCTATAGATTGTCTCTATAAATTTCTGTTCTGTATCACTCTTGGGATCTTTCTCTTTCTCCTTTTATAAAACCCCCTTAATGTTTCTTGTAGGGCTGGCTTAGTGGTCACATATTCTTTCAGTTTCTGCCAGTCTTGGAAGCTCTGCATCTCTCCATCCATTGTAAATGACAGCCTTGCTGGATAAAGTATTCTTGGCTGCATGTTCTTCTCATTTAGTACCCTGAATATGTCTTGCCAGGCCTTTCCGGCTTGCCAGGTCTCTGTGGATAGGTCTGACATTATTCTGATGTCCTCCCTCTGTACCTAAGGAATCTCTTGCCCCTAACTGCCCTTAAGATGGTTTCTTTGGTTATAAGTTTTGCGAGTTTTACTATTACATGCCCAGGTGTTAGCCTGTTTTCCTTGATCTTGGGAGGGGTCCTCTCTGCCCTTAAGACACAAATGTTTGTTTCATTCCCAAGATTAGGTAAGTTCTCTTAACGTATATTGCATTATTTGTTTCAGAGGTACAGATCTGTGATGCAGCAGTATTACACAATTCACAGCGCTCAACATAGCACCTACCCTCCCCAATGTCTATCACCCAACCGCTCCATCCCTCCCACCCCCCACCACTCCAGCAACCCTCAGTTTGTTTCCTGAGATTACAAATTCCTCATATCAGTGAGGTCATTTGATACATGTCTGTCTCTGATTGACTTATTTCACTCAGCATAACAGTTTAGTGGTAAAAAATGTAGTCTCTAGATCTGCACTGCCCAATTCAGTAGTGACTACCGACATGTGGCAATTTCAATTTAAATAACATTAAATAGAACCTTATTCCCCAGTTATACTAGCTATATTCCAAGTGCATAATAGCAATCTTTGGCTATTGGTTACCGTATTGAACATAGATAGCTAAGATTTCTACCATAAGTAGTTCTAGAGAACAGTATTACTTTAAAGTCTAACCATTCTGAGTTTTCCACATGTGTTCATTTTCTAGTTTTATGGTTTTGAACAAATAAACACATAAAAGCTTGAAGCCACTATTTCCTCATTTGTATAATGAAGATTATTGCCATCTATAAGGATTATTTTGGAGATACTTAGCATATTGCCTGACATACAACACATACTCAAAAATATCTTGTCATTATTTTTAAAATAAATATCAGATCCCTTCCTTTCACTATTAAATATATGACAGTAAGATGTATACATCATCATTTAATAAATACATTTTAATTGAAATGTTATCAAATGAATATAGTACTCCTGGTCAGGATTATACCCAATACAGACATAATTATCATTCCTCTGTTATTGAGCAATTCCACAAAGTTAACAGAAGCATTCATTTAGAGACTATTCAGCTGCCCAAATCTAGTAAGATACCCCCATCAGTGTTGATTATGGCCAATAAAATTTTACCTCTACCCTTGCCCTAACCTTAATCCCTAAATCTAACCCTAACACTAACCCTAACCCTCTGGAGAGGTCTCTGAATTGCAAAATACCAGGCAAATAACCTAACCCTAACCCTAACACTAAAAAAAAAAAAAAAAAGTTACTTCAAGGTTATGTTTATACAAAAAATGTGAACCAGAAATGGAGCATGTATGCAGTAAATCCAAATTATCCATCTAATCAGCCAGAATATATTTATCAAGGCCTGTATTTGTATTTGTATATGTTATGTATGTATGTATGTATATATGTGCATGTGTTGTGAATTATACTAAATTAAAAAAAAAAATGACTGCCCCTGGACCCCACTATCATTTATGTGAATAGGTTTTGGTTTAAGTTTGACTTTTAAAAATTGCCTTATGCATATTCTGAATTCATCAATTTAATTTTATTTTTCGGTCACTTAGGGAGTTGTAAGTTGGCAGATCCCAAAGGCTGAAACTGTATTTGTCTAACTTGTATATGTCATCCTGTATCACAGACCTGCTTATTAACCTGATTTTGGATACAATTTCCTTTATCACATTGGACATTTCAACTGTATTGTTGCCTTTTAGTGCTAGGGGAAGATTTATGTTAATTTTTTAATACTAAAATAAACTGTCGTCTATATTTTTCTTTTGCAAAAGTATTGCTTTTAATCTTTTCTTTGATGTCATAAAAATTTCTGTCACATAAAACTTTCCTGTAATATGTTGTAAATGCAAATAGAAGACACAAAGGACAATTTTTTTCAATATTTTAGCAAAATATTTTAACTGTATTACTTGTTTCATTTATACCATTGATTTTTGTGTGTTTTCTTTAATTTAAATAATAATATTGGCCAGGATTTCAGCAAGAAATTCAATAGCATAATATGCTCAAAACTCTCTATAATCATGATTTATTACCTTCTGTTCTAGTTTTTTTTCCCTATTAGCTTTCTCTTTAGTAATGTAGACAAAGAGGATGACTTATACCAAATCTTGCCTTTCACAAACTTCCAATCTGCAATTTAGCCTAGTTCGGTTTTAATGCCTTAGATTATAAACCACAACATTTTGTGTTGCTTTAATTTAGTACTAATCAGAAGATACTTCTGTTTGTCATTATTAACAGGAAGTTAAGATGCATACCGTGGTGAAGAAAAATTTGAAGTGGCAATCTATGCATTTCCAAATGTAATTAGACTATTGGGACTACACAAAAATAAAAAGTTTTGCATAGCAAAGGAAACCATCAACAAAACAAAACAATAGTCTACCAAATGGGAGAAGTCATTTGCAAGTGATATATCTGATAAGGGGTTAATATCCAAAATATATGAAGAACTTATACAACTCAACACCAAAACAAAACAAAAAACAAACAAAAAAAAACCCCACACAAATTATTCAATTAAAAATTTAATTAAATTATTCAATAAAAAATTCAATTAAAATGGCAGAAAACATAGAGATTTCTTCAAATAAGGCATACAGATGGCCTACAGATGAAAAGATGATCAGCATCACTAATCATCAAGGAAATACTATCAAAACCACAATGAAATATCATCTAACAACTGTCAGAATAGCTAAAATCAAAACCACAAGAATTCCACTCATATGTGGAATTTAAGAAACAAAACAATTGAGCAAAGGAAGAGAGAGAGAGAGAGAAAACAAGGAATAGACTCTTAACTGTAGAAAACAAACTGATGTTTACCAGAGAGGAGGTGGATGGGGGTTGAGGGAAATAGAGGATGGAAATTAAAATGTGCCCTTATCATGATGAAATTAAATTAAAATAAAATGAATGAAATGATACAAAAATAAAATAAGGCAAATCCATTTTGAAATAGAAATATTTGTGCAGTGATTGAATGAATAAAAGAAGAACGAAAATAGCTATATCATTTACTGAGGTTTTTTTTCTTCTCAAATTTTTTTTTAAATTACAGTTAGTTAACTTCTAGAGTGTAATATTAGTTTCAAGTGTAGAATTTAGTGATACAACACCCAGTGCTCATCACGAGAAGGGCCCTCCTTAATACTCATCACCTATTGAATCTTTCCTCCAGCCCACCTCCCCTTCAGCAACCCTCAGTTTGTTCTGTATAGTTAAGAGTCTGTTTCCCAGTTTACCTCTCTTCCTCCCCATCCATGATCATGTTTTGTTTCTTAAATTCTACATATGAGTGAAATCATGTAGTAATTGTCATTCTCTGACTTATTTCGCTTAGCATAATACTCTCTATCTCCATCCTCATCATCGCAAATGGCAAGATTTCATTCTTTTTATCACTGAATAATATTCCATATTATGTATATCCCAGGTCTTCTTTATCATTCATCAGTCCATGGACATTTGGGCTCTTTCCATAATTTGGCTATTGTTGATAATTCTGCTATAAACATTGGGGTGAATGAATCCCTTCAAATCATATTTTTGTATCCTTTGGGTAAATACCTATTAGTGAAATTGCTGGATTGAAGGGTAGTTCTATTTTTAACTTTTTGAGGAACCTCCATATTGTTTTCCAGAGTGACTGTACCAGTTTGCATTCCCACCAAGTATGCATAATGGGTTCCCCTTTTTCCACATTCTCACCATCACATACCTGTTGTTTCCTCTGTTGCTAATTTTAGCCATTCAAACTGGTGTTAGGTGATGTCTCCTGAGGCATGGAAACAAAAGCAAAAATAAACTATTAGGACTTTATCAAGATAAAAATCTTCTGCATAGCAAAGTAAACAATCAATAAAATGAAAAGGCAAACTTCAGAATGGAAGAAGATATTTGCAAATGACATATCTGATAAAGGGTTAGTATCCAAAATATATAAAGAACTTATAGAACTCAATGCCCAAAAATCAAATAATCTAGTAAAAAAAATGGGAGAAGACATGAATAAATATTTTTTCCAGAGAAGACATGAAAATAGCTAACAGACACGTAAAAAGATACTCAACATCACTCATCATCAGTGAAATATAAATCAAACTACAATGAGATATCATTTACTGAGTTTTTATTATGTGAAGAGAACTATCTGAGGTAGTTTATATTCTCCTTACAAACCTTTCTTTCTCAGGAAGGAAGCACCTGTTCAGAAAACAGCACTTTTATTCACACAGTTGTTCAGGCCTGAAATCTGTGGTCCTCTTTGACATCTCTCAAACTTTATCTCATCCACCAATAGCTAATCTTGATTCTACCTCTAATCCATGTCTATATCTATATAAATCCATCTCCTCTCCTTTGCCACAATCGCTAAACAATTGAAAACTCCTAATTTGTTATTTCTTGAGCTGTGGGTAGTCTGATAAATCATTTAATTTTTTCACTATTTTCTCCTTCAATCTATTCTTCCAAAAGAAACTAAAAAGAATTTTAATACATGTATTTAGATATGCCAGTCTTTTGTTTAAAACACTTATCATTACATTATTCAAAGTCCTTAATATGGCTAATAAGAGTCTATGAATCAAGTAGTCTTTGAATATATTTCTTTTATTTTTATTTTTTGAGAGTGTACCTTTAAATTTTTTAATTTAAATTCAATTTAATTAACATATACTGTATTATTAGTTTCAGAGGTAGAATTTAGTGATTCATCAGGTGTATACAACACTCAGTGCTCATTAATTCAAGTACCCTCCTTAATGCCCATCACCCAGTTCTTCCATCACCCCCACCCAACTCCCCTCCAGCATACCTCAGTTCATTTCCTAGAGTTCAGCATCTCTTATGGTTTGCCTCCCTCTCTGTTTTCATCTTATTTTATTTTTTCTCCCCTTCTTCTATGTTCCTCCTTTGTGTTTCTTAAATTCCGCATATGAGTGAAATATATTTCTAAATTCATTTTCCTCACTAAGTATGCTGTTGCTATTTTGACTTTATGTAAGTTTCTGGAATAATCCAATTATTTTCTGCTTCAGTGTTCACAAATACAATTATCTGCTCCTGTTTTTTAAAACCTTTTTAAAATTTAGTTGCTACTTATATTTCTGATTTAAACTTAAGTATCACTCTTCAAGAATAACTTCTCATTCTCCCATAAAATTAATTGCCCCAAATTTTACTCTTTCATCACACACTTCCTTTTTTATATTCAATAAATTTAATTTACATTTTTCTTTTACTTTGTGATAATTTGTTTAAAGTCTCTCTCTTTTCAAACATAAGACGTATGAGAACAACTAGGTGTATTTTATATTTTTAATGTATCTATACAGTGAGAACTTTTAAAGTATTTTGTATTAAACATACTATATTAGTACAATTATAATGCCAAACAAATAGCTTGAAATAATACAACTGATAACATAGAACAGGGCATTTTTTTAAACTTTTTTATTATGTTATGTTAATCACCATATATTACGTCATTAGTTTTGGATGTAGTGTTCCGTGATTCATTGTTTGCATATAACACCCAGTGCTCCATTCAGAACGTGCCCTCTTTAATACCCATCACCAGGCTAACCCTTCCCCCCACCCCCTTCCCCTCTAGAACCCTCAGTTTGTTTCTCAGAGTCCATAGTCTCTCGTGGTTCATCTCCCCCTCCGATTTTCCCCCATTCATTTTTCCCCTCCCGCTATCTTCTTCTTCTTTGAAACAAATAATACATTATATGTTAAAAAAAAGAAGGGCATTTTTTATTTATTTGTCCAATTAGTTTCCTTATAAACTATGTTGTTATCTAAAACAAACTTTTACATTATTTGTGTTAACAATAGCCAGATGGGGAAAAATGGTACACAGAAATGTCTAAAAAATGGGTGGTAGACCAAAGAGAAGTGTGCCCCAATAGAATGCTTATAGTCACAATGAATTTTCAAATTAATAAGAGCTAACATGTACTCAGCTCTTTCATTTTCTCATGCAATTCTCACATAAATCCTGTAAGGTATTATTTTGTTATTAAACCATTTTCAATATAAAGAGTCTGGGGCAGAGAGAAATGGAGTGACTTGCCCCCAGTTCCAAATATAAGTTTTAGAGCTGGAATTTGAAATTAGGTACTTCAGGGGCACCTGGATGGCTCAGTCAGTTAAACGTTTGCCTTCACCTCAAGTCATGATCCCAGGGTCCCAAGATCGAGCCCCGCATTGGGCTCCCTGCTCAGCAGAGAGCCTGCTTCTCCCTCTCCCTTTACTCTTCTCCCTGCTTGTTCTCTCTCTCTCTTTCTGTCAAACAAAGAAATAAAAAATCTTTGAAATTAGGTACTCCAAAATGTTTTTCAAAGCAAATTTGTAGGTGTATTTACATATAGGAGGTTGGACTGTCATCTTAGCAAAGAGTAATATATCTTAATAAAATAGACCAACCACAGTGAACATGGCAGAGCCAGAGTCTCTCTCTCTCTCCCTCTTTTTGCCTTTACACTCCTAGCTTATGGCAAAGTGATTTGTATTTAGTAGGTAATAAATAACGATTGTTAAATAAAGATTCTGATGTATTAATGAACATCTCTTGTTCTGTTTGTATAAGCAACAGCCATTAATAGTAAGCTTTAATTTATCTAATTATTTCCTTCAGTGAAATGCACTGTAAAATTAACAACTTTCTTTAGCTTTAACTGTACATGTAAGCTTTATGCACTTTTCTGTATATATTATGTATTTCACAGTGGTGATATGGAAAGAGATGAAATAATAATCCAGTTCAACTTCTGTGCTTTATAGTAAATGATAAATATAGTCATCATAAAGAGAGCACTTCTTCAATCCATACTCTGTGTACCTGAAACTTATATTTACAATTAGTACTTATTTCAGTTTATAACTATTAACCTCATTAGATAGATGAGAAACTGAGGCATAAGGAAGAAACAAAAATTTACTAGTTTTGTTCAAAAAGGAATAAGCACAATCTATTCTCTGTTTCCTACTGAATGAGACTGAGAATCCTAGAAAAAAATTCATGGAGCAGGTCTTTAAAACCTGAAAGTAAATGGTAGCAGTTGGATGGATGAAAGGGAAAAATTGAGTTGAGATACTACTTTGTGCTATTCCTCTCATTTGGCATCTCCCAACTTGGACTCAAACACAGTCTAAAACTTAGAACTGAGACAAAAAGAGCTCCAACAGAAATAGAATATTTTTGGTTAATGAAGCAAGAAAAGGATACTCTATGGGTCATAGAGTGGTAGAAATCCACTATTTTAAGTTTATTATTCTGTTCTCTCCTGCCCAAAGTTCTAGAAAACCCCAGGATTTAAGTAATATTGATAGCAGCAGTGGTGGGCCAGGTGCTTAAAATTCCAACGGTGAGGAACTGGAGTTATTCCATAAGGCCAAAGAAACTGTGATTCCAAGAGCATGTGGGAAATTCCTATTGAAAATTTTCTCTCACAGCTTGCCTTCAAAGAGATATCCATTTATCACAAGTGTGCAGCACGGTGGGGATATTGACACCACTAATCAATAGCCAGAGAAAAAAAGGAGAAATAACTAAGAGCTAGAAAGTGTCAGGAGATTATGGAGAGGCAAGTTTAATAAAGTGATCCCATAAATTAATTTACAAACTAACGTATTCACACCCAAGCTAAGTACACAAGACTCATATTCAAAACAAAATATGAAAGCTATAAGAACTGAACTACAGAATATACCACCATTCAGGTTCCAGATTTACTACTGGGTTGAGCACATATGGGACAGACATGAATAGGTATAAAAGGCTTTGAAAACTGAACTGACATTAAACCTACATCACAGAGAAAGAAGGTAGAAACTTGAAGCTTAAACTTAACCAAATTAATACCTTGCTAAAAAATAAAAATAAAATAAAAAATAAATACAGTATTTTGACAAGACTCAGAGTAAAGTAGCATAATATTGAAAATGTAAAATATATAATAAAAAGTATGGGGAATAAAGAGTTATTAAAATCTCAAAATCTGGAAAAATGGAAAACATAATCAAAAGACAACTACAAGTTGTCAAAATATTAGATTTATTGTACAAATAATTCAAAGCAGCTATTAGAATCAAGCTTTCAAGAAGTAACACATTGAATAAATGGAGTAATAAAAATCTCAGTAGAGATACAGAAGATATAAAAATAACCAAATGGAATTTTGAAACTAAAAATACAATAATTGAAGTCTAAATTCACTGGATGGGCTTAACTGAGAAAAATAAAAATAGAACATTAGAATTTGTGGAATGTAACTAAAAAGTGACTAAGGAAAGGTAAAGCAATAAATGGATACATTAGGAAAGAAGGTCTCAAATCCACAATCTAAGTTTCTATCTTAGAAAATCAGAAAAATAAGATCAAATATGCCTAAATCAAACAATAAAATAAAATAATAAAGATGATAGCTGAAATCAATAAAATTAGAGTAAAAAAAACACAAAAAATCAATGAAACCAGAAATTTGTTCTTCATTTTATGTCTTCTTCCAGTTTTATTCATATATAATTGACACATAACATTGTGTAATTTTAAGGCATAGAACATATATATATGATACATTTATAAACTGATTGCCACCATACTATTAGTCACTGTCTCTATCCCTTCACATAGTTACCATTTTTGTGTGTGATGAGAAACATTCATGATCTACTTTTTTAGCAACATTCAAAGTATATCAAATGATGTTATAAATCATATTCACCAATGTTGTACATCGAATCCCCAAACTTGTTAGTTTGGCTGGAAGTTTGTACCCTTGACCAATATCTCCTCATTTCTCCCACCTGCCAACCCCTAGTAATCAGAACACCACTCCATTTATTTGATTTTTGACATTTTTACATTCCACATTTAAGTGATATTATACAGTTTTGTCTACCACTGTCTGACTTATTTCATCTAACATAATATCCTCAAGGTTCATCTAAGTTGTTGAAAATGGCAGAATTTCCTTCTTTCTCATGGGTAAATGATATTCCTTTGTTCTTAATTCATTCATCCATTCATGGGCAACTGAGTTGTTATCATGTCTGACCCCTATTGTGAGAAATGCTGCAATAAACAGGAGTGCAGGAATCTCTACAAAACTCTGATTTCAATTACTTTGGATATATACTAAGAAGTAGGATTGCTGTATCATACAGCAACTCTATTTTTACTTTTTTGAGAAATCTACATACCGTTCTCCATTGCAGCTGTACAGATTTGCATTTCCACCAACAGTGCACAAAGGTTCATTTTCTTCATATCTTCATGAACATTTTTTTAAATTTTATTTTA
This sequence comes from Callorhinus ursinus, assembly GCF_003265705.2. Classification (NCBI taxonomy): domain Eukaryota; kingdom Metazoa; phylum Chordata; class Mammalia; order Carnivora; family Otariidae; genus Callorhinus; species Callorhinus ursinus. The sequence continues at coordinate 8,402,250 of NW_027397102.1, read as the reverse complement.
TTATGTTAGTCACATACAATACATCATTAGTTTTTGATGTAGTGATCCACGATTCATTTTTTTCATATAACACCCAGTGCTCCATGCAATACATGCCCTCCTTAATACCCAGCACTAGGCTAATGCGTCCCCTCACACCCCTCACTTCTAAAACGCTCAGTTTGTTTCTCTGAGTCCATAGTCCCTTATGGTTCATCTCTCCCTCAGATTCCCCCCCTTCAATTTTCACTTTTTCACCTAATGTCCTCCATGCTATTCCTTATATTACTCAAATAAGTGAAACCATAAGATAATTGACTTTCTCTGTTTGACTTATTTCACTTAGCATAATCTCCTCCAGTCCCATCCATGTTGATGTAAAAGTTGGGTATTCATCCTTTCCGATGGCTGAGTAATATTCCATTGTATATATGGACCACATCTTCTTTATCCATTCATCTGTTGAAGGCCATCTCAGCTCTTTCCACAGTTTGGCCATTGTGGACATTGCTGCTATGAACATTGGGTTGCATGTGGCCCTACTTTTCACTACATCTGTGTCTTTGGGGTAAATACTGGAGTGCAACTGCTGGGTCACAGGGTAGCTCCATTTTTAATTTTTTGAGAAAACTCCACACTGTTTTCCAATGTGGCTGTACCAACTTGCATTCCCACCAACAGTGTAAGAGGGTTCCCCTTTCTCCACAACCTCTCCAACATTTGTTGTTTCTTGCCTTGTCAATTTTTGTCATTTTAACTGGTATGAGGTGGTATCTCAATGGGTTTTGACTTGAATTTCCCTGATGGCTAATGATGATGAACATTTACTCATGTGCCTGTCAGCCATGTGTATGTCTTCTTTGGAAAAGTGTCTGTTCATGTCTTCTGCCCATTTTTTGCCTTGATTATTTGTATTCTGGGTGTTGAATTTGAGAAGTTCTTTATAGATGTTGGATACCAGTCCTTTACCTGTAGTGTTATTTGCAAATATCTTCTCCCATTCTGTGGGTTGCCTTTTTGTTTTATTGACTATTTCTTTTGCTGTGCAGGAGTTTTTATCTTGGTGAAGTCCAAAAAGGTCATTTTTGCTTTTGTTTGACGAGCTTTTGGAGATATATCTTTTTTTTTAAGATTTTATTTATTTATTTGACAGAGACAGAGACAGCGAGAGCAAGAACACAAGCAGGGGGAGTGGGAGAGGGAGAAGCAGGCTTCCCGCTGAGCAGGGAGCCTGATGTGGGACTGGATCCCAGGACTCTGGGATCATGACCTGAGCCAAAGGCAGCTGCTTAACGACTGAGCCACCCAGGTGCCTGGAGATATATCTGAAAGAAGTTGCTGTGGCCAATGTCAAAGAGGTTACTGCCTATGTTCTCCTCTAAGATTTTGATGGATTCCTGTATCATATTGAGGTCTTTCATCCATTTTGAGTTTATCTTTGTGTAAGGTGTTAGAGAATGGTTGAGTTTCATTCTTCTGCATGTGGCAGTCCATTTTTCAAAGCACCATTTATTGAAAAGACTGTCTTTTTTCCATTGCATATTTTTTCCTGCTTTGTCAAAGATTATTTAACCATAGAGTTGAGGGTCCATATCTGGGCTTCCTATCCTGTTCCATTGGTCTACATGTTTGTTTTTGTGCCAGTACCATGCTGTCTTGGTGATCACTGCTTTGTAATATAGCTTGAAATCAGGCAACGTGATGCCCCCAGCTTTGTTTTTCTTTTTCCACATTTCCTTGGTGATTCAGGGTCTTTTCTGATTCCATAAAATTTTAGGATTCTTTGTCCCAGCACTTTGAAAAATGTCATTGGAATTTTGATTAAGATGGCATTGAAAGTATAGATTGCTCTGGGTAGCATAGACATTTTAACAATGTTTATTCTTCCGATCCATGAGCATGGAATCTTTTTCCATATTTTGTGTCTTTTTCAGTTTCTTTCATGAGGGTTCTGTACTTCTTAGAGTATAGATTTTTACCTCTTTGGTTAAGTTTATTCTGTAGCATCTTACGGTTTTTGGTGCTATTGTAAGTGGAACCATTTCTCTAATTTCTCTTTCTCCAGTTGCATTGTTAGTATATAAGAAAGCAACTGCTTTCTGTGCATTGATTTTGTATCCTGCCATATTACTGAATTGCTATATGAGTTCTAGTAATTTGGGGGTAGAGTCTTTTGGGTTGTCCACATAAAGTATCATGTCAGCTGTGAAAAGAGAGAGTTTGAATTCTTCTTTGCCAATTTGAGTACCTTTTATTTCTTTTTGTTCTCTGATTGCTGTTGCTAGGACTTCTAGTACTATGTTGAACCATAGTGGTGAGAGTGGGCCTCTTTGGCATTTCATGATCTTAAGTGAAAGGGTCTCCTCTTTTCCCCATTGAGTATGGTATTCACTGTGGGTTTTTCATAGATGGATTTTATGAATTTGAGGAATGCTCCCTCTATCCCTATACTCTGAAGAGTTTTAATCAGGAAAGGATGCTGCCTTTTGTCAAATGCTTTTTCTGCATCAACTGAGAAGACCATATGATTCTTCTCTCTCTTCTTATTGATGTGTTCTATCAAACTGATTGATTTGCGAATGTTGAACCACCTCGCATCCTGGGGATAAATCCCTCTTGGTCATGGTGGATGATCCTTTTAATGTATTGTTGGATCCTATTAGCTAGGATTTTGTTGAGGATTTTGGAATCCATACCCATCAAACATATCGGTCTGAAATTCTCCTTTTTGATGGGGTCTTTTCCTGGTTTGGGGATTAAGGTAATGCTGGCCTCATAGAATGAGTCTGGAAGCTTTCATTTTGTTTCTATTTTTTGACAGAGCTTCAGTAGAATAGGTATTATTTCTTCTTTGAATATTTGGTAGAAGTCCCCAGGGAATCCATCAGGCCGTGGACTCTTGTTTTCTGGGAGGTTTTTGATCACTGTGTCAAAATCCTTACTGGTTATTGGCCAATTCATGTTTTCAATTTCTTCCTGTTCTAGTCATGGGAGTTTATAAGTTTCCAGGAAGGCATCTATTTCACCTAGATTGCTCAGTTTATTGGCATATAGTTGTTGATAATAATTTCTAATAAGTGTTTCTATTTCCTTGGTGTTAGTTGTGATCTCTCCCCTCTCATTCATAATTTTATTAATTTGGGTCCTTTATTATTTTTTCTTTTGTATAAGTCTGGGCAGTGGTTTATCGATCTTTTTAATTCTTTCAAAGAACCAGCTTCTAGTTTCGTTTTCTGAGTAACAGCATGGCAGGCCCCTCCCCTGGAAGACAGGCTGGGAAAACAAGAGGCCAGCAACCCTAAGGTCCCTAGAAAACAGGTGCATCTTGCTTGGGTTGTGGTCAATAATTTGGACTCTATACATTCCCTCAACCACCCTCATCAGAATGGCTAGGAAAAGGAACCTCCAAAATAGGAAAGAGTCAGAGATTATGAGTTATGCCACAGATTTACAAATCTATTTAGATATAACCAAAATGTTGGAGATGGAATTCAGGCTAGCAACTGTGAAGACAATAGCTAAAATGGAGAAATCAATTAATGGCAACATAGAGTCTCTAAGGGCAGAAATGAAAGCTGAATTGTCAGAACTTAAAAATGCTATCAATGAGAACAAAACTAATCTAGATAATCTAACAGATAGGGTAAGTGAGGCAGAAGAACGAATTAGTGACTTGGGAGACCATTTAATAGGTAAAAAGGGAAAAGAGGAGGCCAGGGAAGAACAACTCAGAAACCATAAAAATAGATTCAGAGAAATAAGTGACAACATGAAACTTTCCAATATCCGAATTATTGAGATCGCTGAGGGGGTAGAGAGAAAGAGAGGACTAGAAGATATATTTGAGCAAGTCATAGCTGAGAACTTTCTTAATCTGAGGAATGAAAACAAACATTTGTGTCCTAGAGGCAGAGAGGACCCTTCCCAAGATCAAGGAAAATGGGCCAACACCCCGGCATGTAATAGTAAAACTTTCAAATCTTAGAACCAAGGAAACCATCTTAAGGGCAGTTAGGAGGAGGAGATTCCTTGTGTACAGAGGAAGGAACATCAGAATAATATCAGACTTATCCACAGAGACCTGGCAAGCCAGAAAGGCCTGGCAAGACATATTCAGGGTACTAAATGAAAAGAACATGCAGCCAAGAATACTTTATCTGGCAAGGCTGTCATTTAGAATGGATGGAGAGATGTAGATCTTCTATGACTGGCAGAAACTGAAAGAATATGTCACCACTAAGCTGGCCCTGCAGGAAATATTAAGGGGGGTTCTATAAAATGAGAAAGACTCCAAGAGTGATATAGAACAGAAATTTACAGGGACAATCTATAAAAACAACGTCTTCACAGGCAACATGATGAAAATAATTTCCTATCTTTCAGTAATGACTCTCAACCTGAACGGCCTAAATGCTCCCATAAAATGGCACAAGGTTGCAGATTGGATAAAAAGATAGGACCCATCTATATGTTGCCTACAAGAGACTCATTTTGAACCTAAAGATACATCCAGACTGAAAGTGAAAAGATAGAGATCCATCTTCATGCCAATGTTCCTCAAAACAAAACAGGTAGCAATTCTCATATGAGACAACTTAGATTTTAAACTAAAGACTGTAGTTAGAGACACAGAAGGGCACTATATCATTCTTAAACAGTCTATCCAACAAGAAGATCTAAGAATTGTGAATATCTATACCCCCAACATTGGAAGCAGCCAACTACATAAGCCAACTGTGAACCAAAATAAAGAGTCATATTGATAACAATACGTTAATTGTAGGAGACCTCAGTACTCCACTCTCAGCAATAAACAGATAATCTAAGCAGAAAATCAACCAAGAAACTAGAACTTTGAAGGACACACTGGACCAGATCGACCTCATAGATATATAGAGAACATTCCACTCTAAAACAACAGAACACTCATTCTTCTCGAGTGCACATGGAACTTTCTCTAGAATAGACCACATACCGGGTCACAAATCAGGTCTCAACTGAACCAAAAGTTTGAGATTATTCCCTGCATATTCTCAGAAACCTGGAGTAGCAATACTTAACATCAGACAAAATAGACTTTAAAACAAAGACTGTAACAAGAGACAAGAGGTACATTATATAATAATAAAAGAAACAATTAAACAAGAATATATATCAATTGCAAATATTTTTGCACCCAATAAAATATGTCCCAAATACATAAACCAGTAAAAGCCAAACAAAAGGAACCAATAGACAATAATAAAATAATAATAATAGTAGGGAACTTTAACAACCAACTTACATCAATGGACAGATCATCCAAACAGAACAATATCAAACTAACAATGGCTTTGAATGACAAACTGGACCAGATGGAGTTAACAAATGTATTCAGACCATTCCATCCTGGAAGAGCATAATTCATATCCTTTTGAAGTGTGCATGGAACATTCTTCAGAATACATCACATATTATCACATGAAACAAACCTCAATAAATTCAAGAAGATCAAACTCATACCATGCACTTCTCCTGACAACAATGTTATGAAGCTAGAAGTCAACCACAAAAAGAAAAATAAATCTGGAAAGATCACAGATATATTGAGGTTAAATAATATGAAACTCAACAATAAATACATCAATGAAGAAATCAAAGAAGGAATTAAAAAGTATGGGGAAGCAAATGAAAATGAAAATGCAACAGTTAAAAATATTTGGGACCAAGCAAAAGTGGTTCTAAGAGGGAAGTTTATAACAATATAGGCCTACCTCAAGAAGTAAGAAAAATCTCAAATAAACAACTTAACCTTGCACCTAAATGAGAGAAAAATAACAAGAGACAAACCTAAAACCAGCAGAAAAAAATAAAATGATAAAGATATGAACAGGTATAATGATACAGAAACAATGACAACAAAACTGATAGAACAGATCAATGAAACCACATGCTGGTTCTTTGAAAAGATCAATAAAATTGATAAACCTCTAGCCAGAATTATCAATAAGAAAAGAGAAAAGACTCAAACAAATAAAATTACAGATGAGAGAGGAGAAATAACAACCAACACCACAGAAATATAGTCATAAGAAAATATTATGAAAAATCATAAGCCAAAAAATGGAAAATCTAGAAGAAATGGTTCAATTCCTAAAAACATATAAACTACCAAAACTGAAACAGGAAGAAATAGAAAATTTGAGGAAAATGATAACCAGCAAAGAAATTGAGTCTGTAAACAAAAAAAAAAACAAAACAAAAACAAATAAACAAAAACTCCCAACAAACAAAAGTCCAGGAGCAAATGGCTTCACAGGCAAATTCTACCAAACATTTAAAGAAGTGTTAATACCTATTCTTCTCAAATTATTCAAATAAAAGAAAGAAATTGAAGGAAACCTTCCAAAAACATTATATGAAGCCAGAATTACACTGATAACAAAACCAGAGAAAGACTTCACCAAAAAAAAGGAGAACTACAGGTCATTATCTCTGATAATCACAGATACAAAAATTCTCAATGAAATACTAGCAAAGGGATTCCAACAATACATTTTAAAAATCATTCATCACAATCAAATGAAATTTAATCCTGGGTTGAAAGTGTGGTTCAATATTTGCAAATCAAGCAATGTGATACCTTACATCAATAAGAGAAAGGATAAGAACCATTTGATCTTTTCAATAGATGCAGAAAAAGCATTTGACAAAGTACAACAGCATTCATGTTAAAATGCCTCAAAACATAAGTTTAGAGGTAACACACCTCAATATAAAAAAGGCCACATATGAAATGCCCACAGCTAACATCATTCTAAATGGGGAAAAACTGACAGATTTTCCCTAAGGTCATAAATAAGACAAGGATGTCCACTCTCAACACTTGTTATTCAACGTATTACTGGAATTCTTAGCCACAGAAATGAGAAAACAAAAAGAAATAAAAGTCATTCACATCAGTAAGGAAGAGGTACAACTTTTACTATTTGACAATGACATGATATCTTAGATAAGAAAACCTGAAAAACTCTACCAAAAATCTTCTAGAACTGATCATCAAATTCAGTAAAGTCACAGGACACAAAATCAATGAACAGAATTTCTATACAGCAATAACGAAGCAGCAGAAAGAGAAATTAAGAAAACAATGCCATTTATAATTGCAGCCAAAATAATAAGATACCTAGGAATAAACCTAACCAAAGAGGTGAAAGACAATGAAACACTGATGAAAGAAATTGAAGAGGATACAAAGAAATGGAAAGACATTCAATGCCTGTGGAATGGAAGAAAAAATATTGTTCTATATTACCCAAAGCAGTCTACCCATTTATTGCAATCCCTATCAAAATAGCACCAGCATTTTTCACAGAGCTAGAAGAAAACATCCTAAAATTTTTATGGAACCACAAAAAACCCTGGATAGCCAAATCAACCTTAAAAAAGAAAAGCAAAGCTGGAGACATCACAATTCTGGACTTCATGTGATATTACAAAACTGTAGTGATCAAAACAGTATGGTACTGGCACAAATATAGACACATAGATCAGTGGACTAGAATAGAATACCCACAACTATACAGTCAATTAATCTTTGACAAAGCAGGACAGAATATCCAATGGGAAAAGACAGTCTTCAACAATTTGTGTTGTGAAAACTGGACAGCAACATGCAAAAGAATGAACTCGGACTGTAAGAAAGAAAGAAGAAAAAGAAAAGAAAAGAAAAGAAAAGAAAAGAAAAGAAAAGAAAAGAAAAGAAAGAAA
>NW_027397102.1:8300057-8394122 GCF_003265705.2 Callorhinus ursinus | reverse complement strand
TTATATATGTATTCAGGCATGGCAGGAATCTCATATGCAATGAGATTCCTGCCATGCCTGAATACTAGGGACAGACTTGGTCAAATATTTTGTGTTTTGTTATATTTGATTTGATCTATTCTATTACTTAGGTGTGATGTGCATTTTTCACCTAAACACTGATATTTGTGGGGTGGAGGACCACCCTGCCCTAGGCCTGTGGGGTGGAGTGTATGTCTTTATGATAATTTCCTGTGACCTACAAAGAATAACCAGCCCCTAAAAAGGAAGTAAGCCATTGAAGGTGTTATCAATAGAGATATTAAAAGGATTTAAGTTCCCTGGTTAGCTTTCTTTAAAAGGTCAACCCTAAAGGCCCTCACTGGCAACCCTTTAGCAACCCGATCAGGACCCCTCTCACTCTTGAGAGCTTTTTCTGTTTCTTCACTTAATAAACTTCTATCGCAAAACAAAACAAAAAAACACCTCATGGAAACCTCATGGAACATGGCAAATTTTTGTTGGACACTTCTCTGTGTACTGTTCTTATGGCATAAAGCACCATTAAAATTTCAGATTAGAGGGATTTAGAGCAAGAATGGATTTTAGAGACTCTCAATTACAATTACTTTATTTGAATATATGAATAAATGGGGACCAAACAGTGGAAGGGGGAGTGAAACATCCAAGGTCCCACAACCAATTAGAGGCTGAGCTAGAATAGGAATCCACAGCTCCTGACACCAAAATAAAGGGAAATTATATATTTGGTAGGCAGGTTACTGAATCAACTACCCTGCTTGAATATACTGGAGGGAAAGAAGGAAGAAAAAGTTAAAAAAAAAAAAGCATTCCTAATAATGGCAGAAATCGAAAGTGATCCTTTTCAGAGACTAAAGGATTTTCTGACTTAAAATTTTATGCTCTCATAATATATAGTTTAAAATAGACCTTAAATCTGTTTCTACCCCATAGATTCCCAAACCTGATTGATCAGTGGTATCACCAGTGAAGTGTGTGAAAAATAAATATTTTGGAGCTTGTCTCTAGATTTTCTGAAGTAAAATCTCCTGGAGTGGGCCCCAGGTATCTGCATTTTAAAATTTCCTTGGTGGTTCCATTTATCTGTTAAGTTTACGCATTGCTAAACTGTCCCTAGCTATTTTCCAAGTGAAAATACATGTAAAAGTAAGTAGTCTTTGTTTTCTCAGCATATACAAATAAAATGTATAAAATAATATTAAAGGGTGGAAAATAGATCATATTTTAATTCCAATTTTTGAACCAAAAATAAGTAATTATGTGAGTCTCCTTGTTATATCATTTTTTTTTTTGCCTTTCCTGCATTTATATTCTTCCTAAGAGGCTAGGATATTTTCTTATTCAGGTGAAATGTCCAAAGTGTGAGCATTATCAATTGGTACTCATTTTTACTTTGTTTTGATACTCCATCTGGGGGCTAGAAGAGGTTAATTAGCCACAGAATGTCAACCTACTCCATCATTGGGTACTACAATATAAAGCTGACATGACCGCAAGTGCCTAGTCTTAATGACAAAATCAATGCCGAATGTTTGACTCTGTAACTGTGGAATTTCTTCAAAGGTTTCATTCTTTAGGCTCCAAAAGTACAGTTCATATATTCAAAGAGTGAAACTCATAAGGTCATCTATATTATCATCACCCTCTGTACCCAAACTTCAGAGATCTAACAGGATCATCAAAATAACTTGCATTTTTACAAACTTCTCAACTCTCTTGAAAGTACTGTGTTCTAGAAAATGGGTATCAGTTGAAGCAAGATACAGCTGAGTTCTTCTTATAGTGTAATATTGTTTGTATCCTGAAAAAAACAACGTTTTATTACATGCTACATTTCAATGTTTAAAATTATTTTTTTTTTTAGTAATCTTTACACCCAATATGGGACTCAAATTCACAACCCTGAGATCAAGAGCCACATGCTCTTCTTACTGAGCCAACCAGGCACCCTTCACATGCTATGTTTCAGAATGTTGAATCAAAAAATTCCCCATTTTAAAGAAAATAGTGTGATTATATTTATAAAATTATTTCCAAGTTTTGCAAATGGATTAAAATAACAATTTTGAAAATATAGATTTTGATTCATTCTTTGATTTTCTTTTTTGGTTAACCATATAGGGTATGTGGAAGTTTTTGGCCAGAAGAATTGTTTATTAAAAAAAATTAAAAGAATCAAGATTATGAAACCATTTGCAAATCCTACAATTTTAACTGGCCTGAAACTGAAATAATAAGAGTCTTTCTTATATTATTAGTCTTCACCAAACATCCAAATAGGATGCTGTGTCCAAACTACAGTCTAATGAAAGTCATGTACTATAATATAGAGAAAAAAATTCTGTGTTTTGAAATGCATTTATATAAAGCAAATTTTTTTAAAGATTTTATTTATTTATTTGACAGAGAGAAACACAGCGAGAGAGGGAACACGAGCAGAGGGAGTGGGAGAGGGAGAAGCAGGCTTCCCGCGGAGCAGGGAGCCCGATGCGGGGCTCGATGCGGGGCTCGATCCCAGGACCCTGGGATCATGACCTGAGCCAAAGGCAGACGCTTAACGACTGAGCCACCCAGGGGCCCCTATATAAAGCAAATTTTTAAAGAAATCTTGTATTATGCAACATATTTCAGTATTGATCAGGGCTCTTGATTACAGAAGCTCAACTCAAACTAGCTCCATTTTGAAAATTTCTAGGCAACCAACCTGCTTGACAAAGCTAAGTGCATATGTCCTTTTAGAGTAATGATTATGACTATAAAAAATGGCCTGTAGGAAAGTGGCATCACTCATTAGAGCCACAAATTTGAAAGATTTAACAAATCTAAACAAAAGATTAAGTATTAGAATGTTTGCTGATCCTAGAAGAAGTGAGAGATGTTGGATAAACAGTTGTCTATTGTTTTGCTCTTTGCTGAATATTTCTTGAAATTTTTCATAAGAATTATTTTGCTAGGTGCTTAACAATTCAAGGCAGGAGGCAACAATATAATAATAGAAAACTTTTGAAATAAAAAAATTATTTGACTATAGGTGGCACATAATGTTACATTAGTTTCAGGTGTACAACCTAGTGACTCAACTTCTCTGTACATCATGCTATGCTCACCACAAATATAACTACCATCTGTCACCATACAACACTATTACAATATCATTGACTATATTCCCTATGCTGTGCTTTTTATTATCATGCCTTATTCATTCTGTAACTGGAAATCTGTATCTCCCACTTTCTTTCACTCATTTTTCCCATCCTTCCATCCTCATTCCCTCTGGCCACGATCAGTTTGTTCTGTATTTATAGGTCTGATTCTGCTTTTTGCTTGTTTATTCATTTGGGGTTTTTTTTTATTTATTAGATTCCACATGAGTGAAATCATATGGTACTTATTTTTTCCAGTCTGACTTATTTCACTTAGTATAATATCTTCTAGGTCTATTTACATTATTGCAAATGGCAAGTTTCATTCTTTTTTATGGATGTGTAATGTTTCTCGTGTGTGTGTGTGTGTGTGTGTGTGTGTGTGTGTGTGTGTGTAAAACATCCTCTTCCTCAATTTATCTATAGATGGACACTTAGGTTTCTTCCATATCTTGGCTATTATAAGTACTGCTGCAATAAACATAGGAGTGTAGATATATTTTCAATTTAGTGTTTTCATTTTCTTTGGGTAAATACCTAGTAGTGGAATTACTGGATCATATGGCATTTTTATTTTTAACTTTTTGAGAAACCTCCATACTGTTTTCCACAGTGGCTCTACCAACTTACATTTCCACCAACAGTGCACATGGGTTCTTTTTTCTCCATATTCTTAACACTTGTTATTTCTTGCCTTTTTGATTATAGCCATTCTGACAAATGTAAAGTGATATCTCATTGTGGTTTTGGTTTGCATTTCCCTGATGATTAGTGATGTTAAGCATCTTTTCATTTGTCTCTTGGTCATTTGTATGTCTTTGTTTTTTTGGTTTTTTTACTAGAGTTGCAACTGTATTTATTAATGTTTCTGTATGTCTTTTTACAACATTTTATAGTTTTCTTCATATGCTTCTTGTGATTTTTTTGTTAAAGATTTTTCTAAACATTTCATATTCTATGGATGTTAGTGTGATTGGATACTTTTCCCCTCATAATTTATAACCAGTTAATGGATGGCAGATGGTGCAAACCCAGTTTTTTACCATTAGAGTAAGTGGTTACATATAAACAAGGGGAAAACTAGGATGATTGATATGATGCTGGGTATTAGAGTTAGGGACATCAGTATGAACTCGTATTTAGCTTAATATACATACAAATGGATACATATAGAAATATTTACAGATGTAAGTACATAGCTGAGTTAGTGCACATAGTAACATTCATTTCCTTTGTCAATTGATAGGGAACAGAAGCAATGACTCCCCCGAAGCAACAAACACATCCAAAGCCATTTTTATTTTCTAATGCCATTCTGCAATGAAAGGAACCAGGATTCCTTGGATAAATTGCTGATTTGGGGGCTAGATTAGGAAATATATAATATAATCTTGGAGCATCTTTCAGGGCAAAAAGGTTGTAATGCACTAAAATAAATCCCACAACAATGGGTGTACATCCAATGTACAAAGGCATTAACTGGAAGAGCTTCCAATGACTAAAGCTGAACAGTTTAAGCAACAAAATTAATGAAGTAGTTTTGCATTATAACCTAAAAAATAAATAAATACTGGTGAGTGCTTGTTGATATAAATAAATTATGTATAATTAACAAAGTTCCCATGTAGAAAAATTTCAAATGAATTATACAGATATTCCACACTTAAGTGACTTCCTTCCAAATAGTACAGAACAAAAATGCCAAACAATAACTTATTAAGTAATGAAAAAATGTGAAAAAATTATCTCAGCCAGGTGGTCAAGATTAGCATCAAGATTGATAAGTTATGTTAATAATATGGACCTTGATATGATGTGATGACAATGGCACTTTATTTCTTACTTCTACCCAAAAAACATAATGCTAGTTGAATCAAAACTAAAACACCAGACAAATCCCAGTTAAAAGACATACTACAATGCTTGACCAGTTCTCAAAACTATTAAGGTCATAAAAAACAAGGAAAGTCTGAGGAATTATCACAGCTAAAAGACCCTAATAAGACATGCCTATTAAATGTAATGTGGTAACCTATATGGGACCCTGTAACAGAAAAAGAACATTAGGTCAAAACCAAGGCAATCTGAATAAAGTATGGACTTTAGTTAATGATAATGTACCAATATTGGATCATTAGCTGTGAAAAATATACCAAACTAATGTAAATATCAATAATATATTATGCTAGCAAAGTAACTGGGTGTGGGTTATATGGAACTCAATATTATCTTCACAACTTTTCTGCAAATCTAAAACTCTTCAAAATGAAACGTTTATTAACTAATAGTTGTGAAAATGGGTATATTTGTCTTGTTACTGACCATGATGTAGATAACTTAGGTGTTTTTTATTGCAAATTATATGCACTTTGGTTTTCAAATAGACAGTCTTTATAATGGTTAAAATATTTATTGTATTATGTACACTCTTTTTCTAATGTTGCTAATTATTTTAGGAATAGACTTCAAAATTTCCATATGCCATTTCCAAATCCATAATAATTGTAATGGTCAATTGCAAGTCCATGAGAGTATAAGCATATTGAGATTCTTTTAGCTCTTATGGCTTAAGTTGATTAGAATCTTATTTTATAACATATTTGCAAGCTACCTCATTGAGAGTGGAAACTTTAATATTGCCCAAATAAAGGTGTTAAAAAACTTTGTGTGTGAAATGATTATTTTAAGTGCTTTTATATGCTTGCATTTTAATTTTGAGATGACAAGTACAACACAAATCAGCTCATTTTAATTAAAGGCTGAGGTTAGTCAGTTCTAATTATATATGTATGTATATAATTGAGATATAATTTATGTGACATAAATTTCACCCTTTTAACAAATTATTTTTATAAAAATTTTTATTTATTTATTAAACAGAGAGAGAGCACAAGTAGGCAGAGCAGAAGGCAGAGAGAGAGGGAGAAGCAGGCTCTCCGCCAAGCAGAGAGCCTGATGTGGGGCTCGATCCCAGGACCCTGGGATCATGACCTGAGCCATAGGCAGACGCTTAGTGACTGAGCCACCCAGGCACCCCAAATATCACCTTTTTAAAGTGTACAGTTCATTGACTCTTAGTATATTAATGAGGTTATGCAACCATAATCTCTATGTTTATGAGCTCCCTTCATGTAACATGTATTAGTATTTATTTTTTATGGCTGAATTTTATTTGCATGGATATACCACATTTTGTTTTTCAATTTTTCAGTTAATGGACTTTTGAATTGTCTCCATTTGGGGGTTATTATGAATAACACTACTATGAATACTCTTATACAAGTTTTTGTGTGAACAAATGTGCTTAATTCTCTTGAATATATTCCTAGGAGAACAATAGCTCAGTCATATGCTAACTCCATCTTTAACTATCTGAGGAACATTCAGTTTTCCAATGTGACTGCACAATTTTATATTCCTAAAAACAACTCAAAAGGGTTCCAATTTCTTCACATCTTTGCCAACATTTGTGATTGTGTATCTTTTTATTATGGCCATCCTAGTGTGTGTGAAGTGGTATTACATCATCTTTTCATATGAATTTTGGTTATTCATATATCTTCTGGAAGAAGTTCTATTTAAATAATTTTTCCATCTTTCATTGGGTTATATGTCTTTTTTTTTGTTCCATTGTAAGACTTCAATAAGTATACTGAATACTAGGCCCCTTTTGGGCATATGGTTTGCAAATATTTTCTCCCACTTTATTGACTATTTTAATACTTCCTTTATGGAAGTGGTTCCTCTTTTCTAATAGAGGTGACTTATTTACTAATCTCAGAGCATGTGCTAGGAGGACAGAGATCATTGGAAGAACTCTCCAAGAACAAAAGAACTGGCTGGAACCATTTCCCTCACCCACCCCACAACCTAGATATAAGACCAGCAGCAACCAAGTCAACACAACACTCTCCAACTAACTTGCAAACAGTGTAACACACCCTTTTGTTCTCCAATGGAAACATTCCCTGAACCCCAGCCTGTACAAAATTTTGCCTACGGGGGCCAGCATGGGCCTTGCTAGCATTGTGATCCCTGCCTCTGCATTCTTCTGTGGACCTACCCCTTCCAAATACAACTTTGGCCAAGGTCAATACAAAGCAGTTCCATAAGCTTTTCAGTGTGAAACAGCCCCAAAAGGGATCAGCACCACTCCAAAGTGACTCCTGCTCCATGGAGAGGGGAAGATAATCACACACACCACTCCAACTCTGGCCCCATCAGTGGGTTGAGGATAGAATCATGTCTGATCGCAAGCCTCCTCCACTAATAAAAGCTTCTCAAGGGACAACAAAGGGAGAGCATCCTACAGTTCTGTGTTACTGAATCCCTGGTTAACATGTGATATGACTTAACTAAAATCCAATGAAGCTCAGGCATGGCCAACTAACAATACATGGACCAAACACTGCCCAGAAGAATAAAAGAATGTCATTGTGAATGACTAGGCTGAAGGAAAACATTGTTCACCCACAACAGTAGGGTGTACATGACACACATAGGACACACTATTAGAGCACCAGTTTCTGGTGAACTGGGAACATTAAACTGCAGGGCACTACAGGATCTCTTATTCATAAGGCCACTACTTTCAACAGCATGAGATGTAACTGACTTTCTTAACAGATAGAAACAGAAACAGAGGGCTAGAAATAATGAGGAGACAAAGGAATGTGTCCCAAATAAAAGAACAAGACAAAATCAGAGGAAGAGAGCAAAAGAGAATGAAGATAAATAAAATATCTGAGAACAAATTTAAAGTAATGATCATAAAGATACTCTCTGGACTTGAGAAAAGAGTGGGGGACTTCAGTGAGATGCAAAACAAAGAGATAGAAAACAGAGAAAAGAACCAATTAGAGATAAAGAGCTTAAAAACTGAAATAAAAATACACTAGATAGAATATATAGTAGACTAGAAGAAACAGAAGAATGGAACAGTGACCTAGAGGACAGAGTAAAGGAAAACAATCATGCTGAACAGGAAAGAGTGAAATAATAATTTAAAAAATGAAAATAGACAAAGGAAACTCAGAGATACCATCAAGCATAATAGCATTTGCATTACAAGGATCTCAGAAAGAGAAAGGAGAGGAAAGGGGCAAAAAAAATGCATTTGAAGAAATAATAGCTGAAAACTTCTCTAATCTAGGGAAAAGACAGAAATCCAGATTCAGGAGGCACAGAGAGCACCCAACAATATTAACTCAAGGAGGTCCACAGCAAGACAAATAGTAATTAAAATGGCAAAAAAATAGTGATATAGATAAAATGTTAAAAGGAACAAGAGAAGACAGCTATATTCAAGGCAAAATTCATAAAGATATCAGCTGACTTTTCAGCAGAAACTTTGCAGGCCAGAAGAAAGTGGCATAATATATTCACAGTACTGAAAGGAAAAAAAAAAAAAACCTACAACCAAGGAAACCCTATCCACCAAACTATCATTCAGGATAAAAGAAGAGATAGTTTCCTAG
This sequence comes from Callorhinus ursinus, assembly GCF_003265705.2. Lineage (NCBI taxonomy): Eukaryota > Metazoa > Chordata > Mammalia > Carnivora > Otariidae > Callorhinus > Callorhinus ursinus. Next base: position 8,385,481 of record NW_027397102.1, on the reverse strand, counting down.
ACAAACAAAAGTTAAAGGAATTCATGACCACTAAACCAGCACACAAGAAATGTTAAAGAGAACTCTTTCAGTGGAAAGGAAAGACCATAAGTAGGAATAAGAAAAGTAGGGAAACAAGATGGCGGCAGAGTAAGGACCTCGTTCCATCTGGTCACTCTAATTTAGCTGGCTATCTATCAAACCATTCTGAACACACACGAATTCAACCTAAGATGTAAGAAAATCTATCCAGACCTCTACAAGCAGAAAAATGACTGCTTTTTGCAAGGTAGGATGTGTGGAATTGTGAATCTGCAGGGAAACATCAGAAGACAAACAGAGGGCAGAAGGAGCCTCCATAAGCTGACTACCGGAGTGTGATATTGACCAGAGCACAAAATCTGAACCCTTAGAAATTTACTCCAGTAAGAGAAATCCCTTTCTGAGGAGGGAATAGGGGAAGAATAGAACAAAATTCTAGGTGGGTCTTTGTGGGCTCAGGATCCCAGGAAACTCAGAAGGAATAGGGAAGCCTGAACTGATAGAGTGCCCAAGCAGTAGAGCAGGGAAATTGGTTATGTTCAGTGAGCCCAGAAAAGACACTCAGCTCTGGTCACCATAAACCATGAGCAGGACCAGTAGGGAGACCTCTCTTTGCCTGAACAACCAGAAATGGTCTGGAATGTGCAGGCCCCTTATCATCCCCCGGCAGGGAAGAGATAGTTGCACCCAGACTGAGCAACAACTCTCAGGCCGACAGTGGCCCTGGAAAGGACACTGGGATGGCACCTAGCCATGATCTGGGAACAGCAAAGTGGGTGTGCACACAAGCCTGCAGCCACTCACAGTCGAAAGGACACAGAGATCAGTAAGGATCTTAGGCCCCAGGGAAAACCCCTGGAGAATTGAAGGTTGTGGGAACCATGGGATCTTCTGGAGTTTCAAGCACAAAGAGGCTGCATCCATGACTGGGCAACCACCCTCAGGGTGACAATGGTCCCAGAAAATATAGTAGGGTGACAGCCAGCCAAAACCTGGAAGAAGTGGAGAGAGGGGCACGCACCTGAGCCCACAACCACTCGCAGCTGCAAAGACACAGGGCACAGTGACGATCGTGGGCCCCAGGGATCCCCACCGGGGGAGTTGCAATGGGGAAAAATGGCATGAGTCTGTGGAGTTTAATGTGTTCAGAAGTGGAGACGGTTTGATCTGGAGAGTTATTGGGGGGTGGCAGCTGTGAACTTGTGGTTCTGGACCAGAGGTCTTGGAGCAGCCATATTTGTTCTGACCCTCTGAGTAGGCACAGAAAGCCACCAGGGAACAAAAGCCACACTGACAACCAGCTCACTTTAAGCTCCTCCCCCTGACAAAGGGTGGGGCAACTTCACACAGGCAAAGACACCTGTGAAGCTGAGCAACAGGCCCCACCCCCAGAAGACAGACTGAAAGAACAGGTGAATGACAAGGTTATGGATTCCACAGGACTGTAAAACTACAATGCCAGGGGAAAATAATATATTGAGCTCTAGGTGTTTCCTCATGACTCATTTGCTCCTCAGACTAAAATGTTACATTTTATTTTTACCTTTTTTCCCATTTGAAATAGATTCTTATTCTCCAAATTATTTTTAAGTCACTATTAACTTTTTTAACATCTACATTTGATAGATTTATGTCTCATTCCAATCCTTTTTTCACTCTATTCAATTTTATTTTGATATATATATTTCTGATTTCTTTGCCATTTTGGGATAGAGTGTTTCTAGCACACAGACTGAAATTCAATCAGGAAGAAGTGGATCACCCTAATTTGTCCACCCTGAGAGATTATAGTGTTTCCCCCAGCTCTTTTTATTGTTTTGGATCATCTTGGTTTTGTTTGCATATCTGCGGTAGCTTCTGACCACTTCAGATTTTTTCTAGGGTGCATTTTGCTTGAGTCATCCTTGATATTTTGGACTCTTTTTATTCGCTTACCCATCCTTCCATGGGCAGAATGACTAGGAAAAGAACCAGAGGCAATGTCCTCTGCCACAGAGATAATGGATATGGATATAAGCAAGATGTCAGAGATAGAATTCAGGATAGCAATTACAAAGTTAACAGCTAAGCTTTAAAAAAGCATACATGACAATACAGAATCTCTAAGGCAGAAATGAGATCTAATCAGGCTGAATTTAAAAATGCTATAAATGTGATGCAGTCTCAATTGGATGCTCTAACAGCTAGGATCAACGAGGCAGAAGAGAGAACAAGTGATCTAGAGGACAGGAAAGGATGGAAAGGAAGAAGTTGAGGAGAAGAGAGGGAAAGAACTCATAGCACATGAAGAGAGGCTTAGAGAATTTAATGATGCATTGAAAAGAACCAATATCAGAATCATCAGGATCAAAGAGAGGGTGGAGAGAAAGAGAGGGTTAGAAAGTATATTTGAGCAAATAATGGCTGAGAACATCCCTAATTTTGGGAAGGATAAAAGCATTCGTGTCCAAGAGGAAGAGAGGATCCCTCCCAAAATCAATAAAAACAGATCAACAGCACGATATATAACAGTGAAGCTTGCAAATCTTAGAGCCAAGGATGCTATCCTGGGAGCAGCTAGGGGAAAGAGATTTCTTACATATGGAGGGAGGAACATCAAAATAACATCAGACCTGGGGCGCCTGGGTGGCTCAGTCGTTAAGTGTCTGCCTTCGGCTCAGGTCATGATCCCAGGGTCCTGGGATCGAGCCCTACATCAGGCTCCCTGTTCTGCAGGAAGCTTGCTTCTCCCTCTCCCACTCCCCCTGCTTGTGTTCCCTCTCTCACTGTCTCTCTCTGTCAAATAAATAAATAAAATCTTAAAAAAAATAACATCAGACCTAACCACAGAAAACTGGCAAGCCAGAAAGAGCTGCCAAGACATATTCAGTGTAATAAATGAAAAGAACATGCAGCCAAGAATATTTTACCCAGCAAGGCTGTCATTCAGAATGGGTGGAGAGACAAAGAGCTTTCAGAACAGGCAGAAACTGAAAGAATATGTGACCACCAAGCCAGCCATGCAAGAAATATTAAGGGGGATTCTGCAAGCAAAGAGAAACCCCAAGAATCACACAGACCAGAAACAAACAGAGAATCTACAGAAACAGGGAATTTACAGGCAATACAATTGCAATAAATTCATATTTTTCAATACTTACTCTGAATGTTAATGAGCTGAATGCTCCAGTCAAAAAACTCAGGGTATCATATTGTATAAAAAAGCAGGACCCATCCATACGCTGTCTAGAAAAGACTCATTTTGAACATAAAGACACGTCCAGATTGAAAGTGAAGAGTTGGAGAACAATTTACCATGCTAATGAACCTCAAAAGAACACTGGGGTAGAGAACGTTAATAGTAGGAGACTTCAACACCTCACTCACAGCAATGCACAGATAATTTAAGCAGATGATGAACAAACAAACAAGAGCTTTGAATGACACATTGTATGAAATGGACTTTGAAGATATATACAGAACTATCCACCCTAAAACAACAGAATACTCATTCTTCTCAAGTGCACATGGACCTTTTCCAGAATAAATTACATACTGGGTCACAAGTCAGGTCTCAACCAATATCAAAAGACTGAGATTATTCCTTGCATATTTTCAGATCACAATGCTTTGAAACTGGAAATCAATCACAAGAAAAAGTTTGGAAGGAACTGAAACACTTGGAGGTTAAAGAGCATCCTGCTGGGTGCCTGGGTGGCTCAGTTGGTTAAGCGACTGCCTTTGGCTCAGGTCATGATCCTGGAGTCCCTGGATCGAGTCCCACATCGGGCTCCCTGCTCAGCAGGGAGTCTGCCTCTCCCTCTGACCCTCTTCCCTCTCGTGCTCTCTATCGCTCTCCTTCTCTGTCTCTCAAATAAATAAATAAAATCTTTAAAAAAATAAATAAAGAGCATCCTGCTGAAGAATGAATGGGTCAACCCGGAAATTAAAGAACTTAAACAATTCATGCAAACTAATGAAAATGAAAACACGTCAGTTCAAAATCTATGGAATACTGCAAAGGTAGTCCTAATAGGGAAGTACATAGCCATCCAACCCTCTCACAAGAAAAAATTAGAAAAATCCCAAATGCACAGGCTAATCCTACACCAAAAGGACCTCGGGAAATAACAACAAATAAAGCCCAAACCAAGGAGGAGAAGAGAAATAATAAAGATTAGAGCAGAAATCAAAGAAAATAGAAACCAGAAAAACAGTAGAACAGATCAACGAAACTAGAAGCTGGTTCTTTGAAAGAATTGATAAGATCAATAAACCTCTGGCCAGACTTATCCAAAAGAAAAGAGAAAGGACCCAAATTAATAAAATCATGAAGGAAAAGGGAGAGACCACAACTAATACAAAGGAAATCAAAATAATGTTTAGAGCTTATTACCAGGAACTATATACCAAAAGATTAAGGAATCTGGAAGAAATGGATGCATTCTGGGACACTTATAAATGACCAAGACTGAAACAGGAAGAAATGGACAATCTTAACAGACCAAAAACCAGCAAGGAAATTGAAGCAGTAATCAAAAACCTCCCAAAAATGCAAGAGTCCAGGGCCAGATGGCTTCCCAGGGGAATTCTACCAAACATGTAAAGAAGAAATAATACCTATTCTACTGAAGCTGTTTCAAACAACAGAAAAGGAAGGAAAACTTCCAAACTCATTCTATGAGGCCAGCATTACCTTGATCCCAAAACTAAAGACCCCATCAAAAAGGAAAATGACAGAACAATATCCTTGATGAACATGGATGCCATAATACTCACCAAGATTGTAGTCAATAGGATCCAACAGTACATTGACAACATTATTCACCAAGACCAGGTGGGATTTATCCCTGGGCTGGAAGGGTGGTTCAACATTTGCAAAGCAATCAACATGTTAGAGCACATTAAAAAAACAAAAAACAAGAACCATATGATCCTCTCAATTGATGCAGAAAAAACATTCAACAAAATACAGCATCTTTTTTTGATCAAAACTCTTCAAAGTAAGGATGCCTGGGTGGCTCAGTCGTTAAGTGTCTGCCTTCAGCTCAGGTCGCGATCCCAGGGTTCTGGGATTGAGTCCCGCATCAGTATCCCTGCTCCACGGGAGGCCTGCTTCTCCCTCTCCCACTCCCTCTGCTTGTGTTCCCTCTCTCACTGTGTCTCTCTCTGTCAAATAAACAAACAGAATCTTAAAAAAAAAACTCTTCAAAGTATAGAGATAGAGTAAGCACACCTCAATATCATAAAAGCCATCTGTGGAAAGCCCACAAAGAATATTATTCTCAATGGGGAAAAACTGAGAGCTTTTCCCATAAGGTCAGGAACATGACAGGGATGCCCTCTCTTGTCACTGTTGTTCAACATAGTACTAAAAGTCCTAGCCTCAGCAATCAGACAACAAAAAGAAACAAAAGATATCCAAATTGGCAAAGAAGAAGTCAAACTTTCTTCACAGAGGACTTGATACATTATTTGGAAAAAACAAGACTCCACCCCAAAATTGCTAGAACTCATACAGCAATTCAGAAATGTATCAGGATACAAAATCAATTCAGGGAAATATGTTGCATTTGTATACATTAACAATATGACTGAAGAAAGAGAAATTAAGGAATTGACCCCATTTACAATTGCATCAAAAACGATAAGATACCTATGAATAAATCTAACCAGAGAGGTAAAAGATCTCTACCCCAAAAAACTACAGAACACTTATGAAAAAAAACTGAGGAAGACACAAAGAGATGGAAAATATTCCATGTTCATGGATTGATTGGAAGAACAGACATTGTTAAAATGTCTATGCTGCCCAGAGCAATCTACACATTCAGTGCAGTCCCTATCAAAATAACATCAAAATTTTTCACAAAGCTGGAATAAACAATCCTAAAATTTGTATGGAATCAGAAAATATCCTCAATCACCAGGGGAATGTTGAAAAAAACAAAACAAAACAAAACAAACAAACCTGGGGGCATCACAATGCCCGACTTCAAGCTGTATTACAAAACTGTGATCATCAAGACAGCATGGTAGTGGCACATAAACAGACACATAGATCAATGGAATGGAATAGAGAGCCCAGAAATGGACCCTCAACTCTATGGTCAACTAATCTTTGACAAAGCATGAAAGAATATCCAATGGAAAAAAGACAGTCTCTTCAGTAAATGGTATTGGGAAAACTGGATAGCCACATGTAAAAAAATGAAACTGGACGATTCTCTATCACCATACACAAAGATAAACTCAAAATGTATGAAAGCCTAAATGTGAGAGAGGAATCTATCAAAATCCTAGAGGCAAACACAGGCAATAACCTTTTCGACCTTGGCCACAGCCACTTCTTCCAAGACATGTTTCTGAAGACAAGGGAAACAAAAACAAAAATGAACTTTTGGGACTTCATCAAGATAAAAAACTCTGCACCAAGAAAGGATGCAATCATCAAAACTAAAGGCAACCTACAGAATGGGGAAGGTTTTTGCAAATGACATTGCAGTTAAAGGGGCAGTATCCAAGATCTATAAAAACTTGTCAAACTCAACACCCAAAAACAAATAATCCAGTCAAAAGATGGGCAGAAGATATGAACAGACATTTCTCCAAAAAAGATATACAAATTTTTAAGAGACACATGAAAAAAAGACTCCACATCACTTGTAATTGGGGAAATGAATATCAAAACCACAATGAGATATCACCTTACACCATTTAGAAAGGTAAAACCTAACAAAGCCGGGAACAACAAATGTTGGCAAGAATGTGGAGAAAGGGGAACCCTCCTACACTTTTGGTGCGAATGCAAGCTGGTATAGCTTCTCTGGAAATCAGGATGGAAATTCCTCAAGACGATGAAAATAGAGCTACCCTACAACCCAGCAATTGCTCTATTGGGTGTTTACCCCAAAGATACAGATGTAGTTAAAAGAAGGGTCACATGCACCCCGATGTTCATAGCAGCAATATCCACAATAGTCAGTCTGTGGATGGAGCCGAGATGTCCTTCAAAAGATGAATGAATAAAGAAGATGTGGTTTATATATACAATGGAATATTACTCAGTCATCAAAGAAAGATGATTACCTACCATTTATGACGATATGTATGGAACTGGAGGGTATGATATTAAGTGAAATTAGTCAATTAGAGAAAGACAATTGTCATATGGCTTCACTCATATGTGGAACAAAAGGAATAGTGCAGAGAAACATAGGGGATAGGAAGTAAACTCAAAGGAAGAAATCAGAGAGGGAGAAAAACAATATGAGATTCTTGACTCAGGGCAACAAAGTGAGGGTTGTGGAAAGGGAGGTGGGTGGGCAGATGGGGTAACTCAGTGATGGGCAATAAGGAGGGCACATGATATGATGAGCACTCGGTGTTATACACAACTAATGAATCATTGAACATAATATCAAAAACTAATGATGTACTATATGTTGGCTAATTGAATATAATGAAAAAAGAAAGAAAGAAAAATAAAAATGTAAAAAAATACAAATAAACTACTTCGTTATTGCTTTAAAAAAGTAGGAAGTAAAAAAAAACAGCAAAAATTAGTATATTTATAAAAATCAATAACGGTTTTGCAAAATGAAAGGATGTAAAGTACAGCACAATATACCTAAAATGTGGAGGTTGGTGAGTAAAAAATGTCTTCAAACTTAAGCCACCATCAACTTAATATAGAATGTTATATACATAAGACACACACACACACACACAGATATATACATATGCTACACACACACACACACACACACACACACACACACACACACACACACTAATGGTAACCATATATCAAAAGTTTTCATCACTGCATACCATGCTCAGTCTTGCGCCCCTGGCTGCTCTGGTGCATAGACTGCAGCTGCTGCAGTGCACTGGGAAATCCAGCATAAGATTGGTAGCACAGTGAAAGTTTTGCTAACACCACTTCCCTGCTCTTAATTTCCCCATCGGGCATGCCCAAGAGAGCTGACATGGCTGTGTCCCACCAACAACACAGACAGCAAACACATCCAATAACAATCAGAGTCAGTGCTGATGACTACAGGAAAAGTGACACAGATATGACAGGGCATAAACAACACATATTAGATACGCTTCTGTTTTTCCAGGTTCTGGGGAACAGGGGAAACTGCACTGCAGGATCTTTTCTTCATAAAGTCACCACGTTCAATAGTAGAAGACATAGCTTACTTTCTTAACACAGAGATACAGGAACAGCAAGGCAAACAAAAATAAGGAGATAGAGAAATTGATCCCAAATGAAAGACAGGACAAGACTATGGACATAGATCTAAGGAAAACAGATATAAATAATATGCCTGATAGAGAATTTTAAGCAATGGTCATAAGGATACATACTGGATATGAGAAAAGAGTGGAAGATGTGAGTGAAATTTTTAACACAGAGATAAAGAATAACATAGTAAAGATAAGAGGTTAAATAAATGAAATGAGAAACACACTTGATATAATGAACAATACAATGGAAGACACAGAGGAACAAATTAGTGACCTAAATGACAGTAAAGAAAAGTAATCAAGCTGAACAAAAGAGAAAAAGATTGCAAAACAAGAATAGTGCTACAAATCTCAGTGATTCCATCAAACATAATAACATTCATATTATAAGAGACGCAGAAGAAAAAGAAAGAGAAAATAAGGTAGAATATTTATTTGAAAAAATAATAGCTGAAAAATTCCCCAATCTGAGGAAGGAAAACAATAACCAAACAAGGAGTGACAAAGAACTTCCATCACAATAAACAAAAGAAGACCCACAAGACATATTGTAATTAAGTTTAATAATATAGTGATAAAGAAGAAAATTCGAAAGGACCAAAACAAAAGAAGACAGTAACTTACAAGAGAAAACCCATGACGTTAGCTGGAGCTCTTTCAACAGAAACTTAGCATGCCAGAAGAGAGTGACATGATACATTCAAAGTGCTGAATGGGAAAAATTTGCAGCTAAGAGTATTGTTTCCAGCAAGGCTATCACTCATAATAAAAGGAGAGATAAAGAGTTTCCCAGAAAAATAAAAACTAAAGGAGTTCATAAGCCTTAAAACAGCCCTGCAAACAATATGAAAGGGAACATGCTGAATGGAAAGGGAGAACAAGAGTGACAGTAAAAAGATAAGAAACACAAGCAGTAAAAATGAACATTTCTGTACAAAATCAGTCAAGGAACTCACAAAAGATAGAAAATATAACAACATAAACTTAAAACAAGGAGAAGAGGTGTAAAGAATGAGTTCAAACTCATTAACCATCAAATTAATATAGACTTCAATACGTAGAAGAGGTTCTATGCAAAGTTAATGGTAGCCATATATCAAAAAACACCAATAAATATGCAAAAAATGAAGAGAAGAAATCCAAATATATCACTAAGGAAAATAAGCATACCATGAAAAAGCAAAAGAAAAGAAAAAATCAGAGAAAATCTTCAAAATCTATGACAAAATAAACAATAAAATTAAAATAAAGATATATCAATAATTATTTTGAATGTAAATGCATGAAAATCTCCAATCAAAAGATATAGGGTGACAGAATGGATAAAAAAAATTCATCTATATGATCCCCACAAGAGAGTAATTTTAGACCTAAAGACACCTTCAGATTGAAAGTGAGTTTAGGGGCACCTGGATGGCTCAATCAAGCATCTGCTTTCAGCTCAGATCATGATCTCAGGGTCCTGGGATCAAGCCCCTTGTTGGGCACCCTGCTCAGTGGGGAGTCTGCCTCTCTACCCCTGCTCATGCTCTCTCTCTCTCAAATAAATAAATAAAATCTGAAAAAAAAATAGAAAAAGAAAGTGAGGGGATGAAGAAACATCTATTATACAAAGGGATTTCAAAAGAAAGCCAGAGTAGGAATAATTGTATCAGACAAATGGACTTTAAAACAAAGATGGTGGGACACCTGCGTGGCTCAGTTGGTTAAGCATCTGCCTTCGGCTCAGGTCATGATCCCAGGGTTCTAGGATTGAGTCCCGCATCAGGCTCCCTGCTCCACGGGGAGCCTGCTTCTCCCTCTGCCTCTGCATCTCTCTCTGTTTCTCGTGAATGGATAAAATCTTAAAAAAAATAAATAAAACAAATACTGTAAGAAGGTACAAAGAAGGACACATTATAATTATAAAGGAGACAATCCAACAAGAAGATATAACAATTGTAAATTTATGTACCCAACATAGGAGGACTGAAATATATACGACAGTTGATAACAGACACAAAGGAACAGATTGATAATAATACAATAACACTGGGAGACTTCAACTACTCGTTTACATCAATGAACAGATGATTTCAACAGAAGAGGAACAAGGAAACAATGGCTTTGAATGACAAACTGGACCAGACAGATTTAACAGATATATTCAGAACATTTCATTTGAAAGAGAACAAAATACACATTCTTTTCAACTGCACATGGAACATTCTCCAGACTAGATCATGTATTAGCCCACAAAACAAACCTCAACATATTCAAGATCAAAGTCATATCGATCATTTTTACTGACCAGAACATAACAAAACTGAAAGTCAACCAGAAAAATAAAATCTGAAGAGACCACAAATACATCGTGGTTAAACAACATGCTACTAAGTAATGAAAGGGTCACCAGAAAACAAAGAAGAATTAAATAAGTACATGGAAACACATGAAAATGAAAACAAAGTGGTCCAAAATCACTCGGATGCAGCAAAAGTGGTTCTATGAGGGAAGTTTATAGCAATACAGGCCTACCTCAAGAAACAAGAAAAATCACAAATAAACAAGTTAATCTGGAGGGAGTTAAGATGGCAGAGTAGTATGGGAACCCTGAGATTGCCTCATTCCTTAACACAGCTAGATTAACACCCAATAAATTTGAACACCTAGGAAATAGATCTAAGTATTAAGAGAACAATCTGCACAATTAGAAAGAGAGAACATGGCAGGAACAAGGTGCAGAAATGTGAATTGGGGGAGAATAAATCTGCAGTGCCACAGAAGGGAGGGAGCCCTTTCCACAGTATGAGAGGGGAGAGAGAGAAAGATGGAGGGGTAGAATAATCTTTTTAATATACTGTTGGATCGTATGGGCTAGTATTTTGGTGAGAAATTTTGCATCCATGTTCATCAGGGATATTGGCCTGTCATTCTCCTTTTTGATGGTGTCTTTGTCTGGTTTTGGGATCAAGGTAATGCAGGCCTCAAAAAATGACTCTGGAAGTGTTCCTTCCATTTCTATTTTTTGGAACAGTTTCAAAAGAATAGGTATTAATTCTTAAATGTATGGTAGAATTCCCCTGGGAAATCATCTGGCCCTGGGCTCTTGTTTGTTGGGAGATTTTTGATTATTATTTCAATTTCTTTGCTGGTTATCAGTCTGTTCAGGTTTTCTATTTATTCCTGGTTCAGTTTTGATAGTTTATACGTCTCTAGGAATGTATCCATTTCTTCCAGATTGTCTAATTTGTTGGTATATAGTTGCTCATAATATGTTCTTATAATTGTATTTCTCTGGTGCTGGTTGTGATATCTACTCTTTCATTCATTATTTTAGTTATTTTGGTCCTTTCTCTCTTTGATAAGTCTGGCCAGGGGTTTATCAATCTTATTAATTCTTTGAAAAAAGCAGCTACTAGATTCGTTGATGTGTTCTACTGTTCTTTGGTTTCTATTTCATTGATTTCTGCTCTGATCTTTATTATTTCTCTTCTCCTGCTGGGTTTAGGCTTTATTCGCTGTTCTTTTTCCAGCTCCTTTAGGTGTAGCATTAGGTTGCATTTTTGATACCTTTCTTACTTCTTGAGAAAGACTTGTACTGCTATATACTTCCCTCTTAGGACAGACTTTGCTATATCCCAAAGATTTTGAACAGTTGTGTTTTCATTTTCATCTGTCTCCATGAATTTTTTAAATTCTTTAATTTCCTGGTTGAAGCAGTCATTCTACAGTAGGATGCTCTTTAACCTCCATGTATTTGAGTTCTTTCTAAATTTCCTCTTGTGAATGAGTTCGAGTTTCTAAGAATTGTGGTCGAAAAATATGCAGGGAATGATCCCAATCTTTTAGTACTGGTTGAGACCTGATTTGTGACCCAGGATGTAATCTATTCTGGACAGATTTCCATGTGTGCTAGAGAAGAATGTGTATTCTGTAGTTTGGATGGAATGTTCTGAATATATCTGTAAAGACCATCTGGTACAGTGTGCCATTTAAAGCCCTTGTTTCCTTCTTGATCTTTTGCTTAGACGATCTGTCCACTTCAGTGAAGGTGGTGTTAAAGTCCCCAGCCATTATTCTATTATTCTCAGTGTGTTTCTTTGATTTTGTTATTATTTGGCTAATATAATTGACTGCTCCCATGTTAGGGGCATAAATATTTACAATTGTTAGATCTTCTTGTCGGATAGACCCTTTAAGTATGATATAGTGTCTTTCCTCATCTCTTATGACAGTTTGGTTTAAAATCTAATTTGTCTGATATAGGAATTGCCACGCCACCTTTCTTTTGATGTCCATTAACATGATAAATGGTTTTCTACCCCCTCACTTTAAATCTGGAGGTGTCTTGGGGCCCCTGGGTGGCTCAGTCATTAAGCGTCTGCCTTTGGTTCAGGTCATGATCCCAGGGTCCTGGGATCAAGCCCCGCATCAGACTCCCTGCTCCACAGGAAGCCTGCTTCTCCCCCTCCCACTCCCCCTGCCTGTGTTCCCTCTCTCATTGTGTCTCTCTCTGTCAAATAAATAAAATCTTCAAAAGGAAATCTGCATGTGTCTTTAGGTATAAAGTGAGTCTCTTGGAGACATCATATCGATGGGTCTTGTTTTTTTTTTTTTTTTTTTTTATCCAATCTGATACCCTGTGTCTTCTGACTGGGGCATTTAGCCCATTTACATTCATGACAACTATTGAAAGATATGAATTTAGTGCCATTGTATTGCCTGCAAGGTAACTGTTACTGTACATTGTCTCTGCTCTGTTCTGGTCTATGTTACTTTTGGGCTCTCTCTTTGCTTAGAAGACTCCTTTCAATAATTTTGTAGGGCTGGTTTGGTGATCACAAATTCTTTTAGTTTCTGTTTGTCCTGGAAGCTTTTTATCTCTCCTATTTTCAATGACAGTATAACTGGATAAAATATTCTTGGCTGCATATTTTTCTTGTTTAGTGCCCTGAATATATCATGCCAGTCCTTTCTGGCCTGCCAGGTCTCTGGGGATAGGTCTGTTGCCAATCTAAGATTTCTACATCGTAGGTTACAGACCTCTTGTCCTGAGCTGCTTTCAGGATTTTCTCTTTGTCCCTGAGATTTGTAATTTTTACTATTATATGTCAGGGTGTTGACATATTTTTATTGATTTTGAGGGGGGTTCTCTGAGCCTCCTGGATTTTGATACCTGTTTCCTTCCCCAAATTAGGGAAGTTCTCCACTATAATTTGCTCCAATATACTTTTTGCCCCTCTCTCTCTTCTTTTTCTGGGATCCCAATTATTCTAATATTGTTTTGCTTTATGGTATCACTTATCTCTCAAATTCTGCCCTCATGATCCAGTAGTTGTTTATCATTCTTTTCCTCAGCTTCTTTATTCTCCATCATTTGGTCTTTTATATCACTAATTCTCTCTTCTGCTCATTTATCCTAGCAGTTAGAGCCTCCGTTTTTGATTGCACCTCATTAATATCCTTTTTGATTTTGACTTAGATTTTAGTTCTTTTATTTCTCCAGAAACGGATTCTCTAGTATCTTCTATGCTTTTTTCAAGCCCAGCTACTATCTTTATAATCGTCATTCTGAACTCTAGTTCCAACATTTTACTAATGTCCATCTTGATTAGGTCCCTGGCAGTTGGTACAGCCTCTTGTTCTTTTTTTGAAATGAGGTTTTCCATTTTGTTATTTTTTCAAGAGAATAGATGAATGAGAGAACAAAATGTTACAATGTTAATAATGACCCCAGAGAAATATACACTAAATAAATCAGAAGAGACCTGAAACTGGGGAAAAAAGACAAAAGAAAGGAAAAAAAAGAATATGATCAGGCTGGCAAATAGAACAGACCCACAAACTAGATTTTGGGTGTATTTTGGTCTGTTAGAAGAAACTGCATCCCAAAATTTTAAAGAAAGAAAAACATATATATACAAAAATAAGGTTAAATAAAATGAAGGGATGGAATATGACTGTAAAAATGAAAATTAAAAAAAAGATTTTAAAAAAGGAATTGATAAGATGTTGGTTGAAAAAAGGAAGAAGAAAAATTTAAAAAATGAAAAGAATGTGTTCAAACACGTGAATACAACAGAGCCAGACACTAGATTTTGGGTATATTTTAGTCTGTTACAAAAAAATGTAAATTTTAAAATTTTTCTTCCTTTAAAACTTCCGGAAAAATTTTAAAGAAAGAAAAACATATATATACAAAAATAAGTTTAAATACAGTGGAAGAATGGAATATGATTGTAAAAATGAAAATTAAGAAAGATTTTAAAAAAGGAATTTATGAGATAAGAAGTTGGTTGAGAAAGGACCAAGTGGGATTTATTCCTGGGCTCCAAGGTTGGTTCAACATTCGAAAATCAACCAATGTGATATACTACATTAATAGAAGAAAGGACAAGGACCACATGATACTCTCAATAGTTGCAGAAAATGTATTTGACAAAGTACAGCATCGTTTCTTGATTAAAACTCTTCACAGTGTAAGGATAGAGGTACATACATCAATATCATAAAAGCCATCTATGAAAAACCCTCCGTGAATATCATTCACAATGGGGAAAAATTCCCCTTAGATCAGGAATACGGTAGGGATGTCCACTATCACCACCGCTGTTCAACATAATACTAGAAGTCCTAGCCTCAACAATCAGACAACAAAAAGAAATAAAAGGTATTTGAATTGGCAAAGAAGTCAAACTCTCACTCTTTGTAGATGATATCATACTTTTTGTGGAAATCCAAAAACCTCCACCCCAAAACTTCTAGAATTCATACAGGAATTCAGTAAAGTGGCAGGATATAAAATCAATGCACAGAAATCAGTTGCATTTCTATACACCAACAACGAGACAGAAGAAAGAGAAACTAAGGAGTCGATCCTATTTACAATAGCACCGAAAACCATAAGAGACCTAGGAATAAATCTAACCAAAGATGCAAAGGATCTGTGCTCAGAAAACTATAGAATACTCATGAAAGAAATTGAGGAAGACATAAAGAAATGGAAAAACTTTCCATGCTCATGGATTGGAAGAACAAATATTGTGAAAATGTCTATGCTACCTAGAGCAACCTACAAATTCAGTGAAATCCGTATGAAAATATTATCAACATTTTTCACAGAGCTGTAACAAACAATCCTAAAATTTTTGTGGAACCAGAAAAGACCCCAAATAGCCAGAGGAATGTTGAAAAAGTAAAGCAAAGCTGGTGGCATCACAATTCCGGACTTCAAGCTCTATTACAAAGCTGTCATCATCAAGACAGTATGGTACTTGCCCAAAAACAAGCACATAAATCAATGGAACAGAATAGAGAATTCAGAAATGGACTCTTAACTCTATGGCCAACTAATCTTTGACAAAGCAGGAAAGAATATCCAATGGAAAAAAGACAGTCTCTTTAACAAATGGTGTTGGGAAAATGGACAGCCACATGAAAAAGAATGAAACTGGACCATTTCCTTACACCATACACAAAAATAGACTCAAAATGGATGAAAGGCTTAAATGTGAGACAGAAATCCATCAAAATCCTTGAGGAGAAAACAGCCAGGAACCTCTTCAAACTCGGTTGCAGCAACTTCTTCCTGGACACATCACCAAAGGCAAGGAAAGCAAGGTAAAAAATTAACTATTGGGACTTCATCAAGATAAAAAGCTTTTGCACAGCAAAGGAAACAGTCAAAGAAACCAAAAGACAACCAACAGAATGGGAGAAGATACTTGCAAATGACATATCAGATAAAGTGAGAGTGTCAAAAATCTATAAAGAACTTATGAAACTCAACACCCAAGGAACAGATAATCCAAGAAATGGGCAGAAGACATGAACAGACATTTCTGCAAAGAAGACATACAAATGGCTATCAGAGACATGAAAAAGTGTTCAACTTCACTCAGCATCAGGGAAATACAAATCAAAACCACAGTGAGATACCATCTCACACCAGTCAGAATAGCTAAAGATAACAAGTCAAGAAATGACAGATGTTGGCAAGGATGCAGAGAAATGGGAAACCTCCAACACTGTTGGTGGGAATGCAAGCTGGAAAACAGTATGGAGGTTCCTCAAAAAGTTGAAAATAGAGCTACCCTATGACCCAACAATTGCACTACTGGGTATTTACCAAAAGATACAAATATAGTAATCTGAAGGGGCACCTGAACCACAATGTTTATAGCAGCAATGTCCACACTAGCCAAATTATGGAAAGAACCCAGATGTCCATCAATAGATGGATGGATAAAGATGTGGTATATATATACAATGGAATATTATGCAGCCATCAAAAAAAGAAATCTTACCATTTGCAATGACGTGGTTGGAACTAGAGGGTATTATGCTAAGAGAAATAAGTCTATTAGAGAAAGACAATTATCATTTGATCACTGATATGTGGAATTTGAGAAGCAAGACAGAGGATCTTAGGGGAAGAGAGGAAAAAGTGAAAGAAGAAAAAACCAGAGAGACAAACCATAAGAGACTCTTAATCTCAGGAAACAAACAGGCTTGCTGGAGTAGAAGGGGGTGGGAGGGATGTGGTGGCTAGGTGATGGACATTGGGGAGGGTACGTGTTGTGTATTGTGTAAAACTGATGAATTACAGACCTGTAACCCTGAAATAAATAATACATTATATGTTAATAATAAACAAGATGAAAAAGAGAGAGAGAGGGAGAGAGAGCTGTGCATTGGGCCTAAGCAAGAAAAATACTCCCCCAAAACCATTGTCTGGTGAGTGGAGAGGAACTGGGTATGACACATTTTTGTAAGCAGTAGAGTTCATATTCTGAGATTTTGGAAGTCTGCTCCATTCACTAGGGTCAAACAGGAGTTGACACAAGTAGATGTGGCAGTGTTCCTGGGGAGAAGGAGGGCAGAAATCTGGTTTAGGGATCCCATGGGTCACACTGGGAGAGAACATTCTCCTTCCTGGGGGAAGTGGTTATATTGCCTCTCCAAGGACAAAAGACCTGGTGAATGCCATTGAGTGGCCATTCATTGGCAGGGATCAGTGTTGTGCACAGAGGGTGGATAAACTGGTCACTGCTTTTCATTGTGCCCCACAAGAAACTCTAAGGACCCACATGGCGATATAACTGCTTTTCTGGGATGAAATGGCACCAAACACAGCATGGCAAGACTCTCTGCCAGAGGAAGGAAGTGGGTCCATGCCATGTAGGATCCTTTAAGATTTGGAGTTTTGAATCCCAGTCACATGCCAGAGATAAAACAAAGAATTATGGAGCCAGGTGTGCCAATGGCTTAGGAACAGACAGGGGTAGGAGAGGGATCTAACAGAAGCCTGGAACACAGCAGGGGTATCTTTCACTTTTCTGTGAGGGTTTCCTGAACAATGCAGGCATGAGCTCCCCTCTCTGGGGAGGAGAGAGTGGGGTGATGCCATTTTCCCCCACCCACAAACAAGGTTGTATTTCACTAAGCAACACAGCATACTCCGTGGAGGCTGGAGCCCCATACACCAAACCCTGCCCTCCTGCACCCTACAGTTACGTCTTTATTAAGACAGGTCTGACTGTGAGCCAGTGCATCAGACCTCTCTCCCAGAAGACCAGCAGAGGCCTCCCTGTTACATCAGGTCTACTAATCATATAGTACTCCAAAGTGTCAGTTTCAGTTGTGGTGGAAATATGACCAGGATTTTTTTCTTTCCTTTGGAATGAGGCTTATAATTGTTTGTTTCTTTTTTCATTTCCTTCTCTCTCTCTCTCTCTCTCTCTCTTTTTTTTTAATAAGGATTCTTTTATTTATTTATTTTTTTCTTCTTTGGAATCAGGGTTATAGTTTTTTTGTCTGTTTTTTTTTGTTGTTATTGCTGTTCCTTTTCCTTTTCTCTTATTGTGGATCAGTCTTTTTTTTTAACTGGACTTATTTTAACAACCAAATTAAAACAAGTATAGTTAAAGGTCCAAACACTCCCCACTTTAAGCAAGGAGGAACTCTGCAGAGGACTCACCTGTGGGAAAGAGCAGCCAAACCACAACAGCAGAGTGCACACAGCTTACACCAGAAACACTTCCTGAAGCTCCAGGCCCTGGACAGTGTAGGACGCCTTCTTAATATAAGAATAGTATCAGGATCAGGAAATAGAAAAGCCTTCATAACAGAAGACAGGAACCTAGACAAACTTACAAAATGGAGAAATTATCCCCCCAAAAAAGATCAAGAAGAAATCACAGCCAGAGATTTACTCAAAACATATATAAACAATATATCTGAACAATAATTTAGAACAACATTCAAAAGAAAGCTAGTGGGGCTTGAAAGAAGCAGGAAAGACACCAGAGAAACCCTGGCTTCAGAGATAAAAGGCCTAAGAACAAGTAAGGCTAAAATAAAAAATGCTATAACTGAGATGCAAAACTGTATGGATGTAATCTCAGTGAAGATGGATGAAGCAGAGGACCGAAGGATGATATAGAAGATAAAATTATGGAAAATAATGAGCTTGAAAGAAGAGGGAAAGAGAACTATTAGATCATGAATTAGACTTAGGAAACTCAGAGACTCAGTAAAATGCATTATTATCTGTATCATAGGAGTCCCAGAAGAACAAAAGCAGGAAAAAGGGACAGAAGATTTATTTTTGAACAAATTATAGCTGAGAACTTCCATAATCTGGGGGAGGAAACAGGCATTCAAGTCCAAGAGGCAAAGAGGCAATATCAACAAAAACAGGTCAACAGCAAGGCATATCATAGAACTTGAAATATGCAAAGATAAAGAGAGAATTCTGAAAGCAGCTAAGGACAAAAAGTCCATAACTTACAAGGGAAGATACATAAGTTTAGTAGCAGACCCATCCACTGAAACTTGTTAGGCCAGAAGAAAGTGGCATGGTAAATTCAATGTGCTAAATGGGAAAAATAGGCAGCCACTAATACTTTATCCAGCAAGGCTGACATTCAGAATAGAATAAAGAGTTTCCAGGACAAGAAAAAAACTAAGGAGTTCATGAACACTAAACCAGCTCTGCAAAAAATATTAAAGGGGACCTGTTGAGCAGGAAGAGAGATAAAAAATAACAAAGACTAGAAAGGAATGGAGACAATCTACAGAAACAGGCAATCCAGTGACATTAAGTATATATCTACCAATGATTACTCTGAATGTAATGACCTACATGCTCCAATCATATGATATATAGTATCAGAATGGGTAAAAAAAAAAAAAAAAAAAAACAAGGCCCATTGATATGCTGCTTACAAGAGACCCATTTTAAACCTCAAGATACCTCCTGATTGAAAGTGAGGGGATGGAGAACCATTTTTTTTTTTAAATGCTAGTGGACATCAGAAAAAAAAAAAAGCTGGAGTAGTCATATTTATATCAGACAAACTAGATATTGAACCAAAAAGTATAATAAGAGATGAAGAAGGGGATAATATCATAATAAAGGGGTCTATCCAACAAGAAGAACAAATGGTTGTAAATTTAATACCTCAACTTGGGAGCAGCCAAATATATAATCAATTAAAAATAAATTTAAAGAACCTCACTGATAAAAATACAATAACACTAGGGGATTTTAACAGCACCTTACAACAATGGACAGATCACCTAAGCAGAAGATCAATTAAGAAACAATAGCTTTGAATGACACGCTGGACTGGATGCACTTAACAGATATATTTGGAACATTTAATACTAAAGCAGCAGAATACATATTCTTTTCGAGTGCACATGGAACATTCTCCAAAAGAGATCACATACTGGGTCACAAATCAGCCCTCAACCAGTACAAAAGAATTAAGATCATACAATGCATACTTTCTGACCACAAAACTATGAAACTTGAAGTCAACCACAAGAAAAACTTTGGCGAAATCACAAGAATATGGAGGTTAAAGAACCTCCTATATACAATGAATGGGTTAACAAGGAAATTAAAAAAAAAAAAAAGAAAAAAATTACATGGAAGCAAAAGAAAATGAAAAAAAATGAAAGTCCCAAACCTTGGGATGCAGGAAAGGCAGTCCTAAGAGGGAAGTACATAGCAATATAGTCCTTCCTTAAAAATAAGAAAAGTCTCAAATACACAACCTAAACTTACACCTAAAGTACCTGGAAAAAGAACAGCAAATAAAGCCTAAATCCAGCAGAGAAAGAAAATAATTAAGATTAGAGCAGAAATCAATGATATAGAAACAGTTAATATCATTCTCAATGGGGAAGGAATGAGGGCTTTTCACTTATGATCAAGAACATGACCTGAATGTCCACTCTCACCACTATAGAAATTTATGAAATAAAATAAAGATGACATAGTCAAATAGAAAGACATACCATGCTCATGGACTAGAAGAATATTCTTGAAATGTCTATCTACCCAAAGTAATGTGTGCATTCAATGCAATCCTGATCAAAATAATGTCAACATTTTGGACAGAGATAAAGCAAAGTATTCTAAAATTTGTATGGAACCAGAAAAGAACCCTAATAGTCAAAGTAATGGTGAAAAAGAAAATTAAAGGTGGAGGTATCACAATTCTGGACTTCAAGCTGAATTACAATGCTGTAATCAAGACAGTATAGTACTGGCACAACAACAGACACAAAGATCAGTGGAACAGAATATAGAATCCAAAAGTGGACCCACAACTATATGGTCAACTAAACTTTGACAAAGCAGGAAAGAATATCCAATGGAAAAAAGACAGTCCCTTCAACAAATGGTATCGGGAAAACTAAACAGCTACATGCAGCAGAATGAAACTGGACCATTTTCTTACATCATACACAAAAATAAATTCAAAATGGATGAAAGAATAAATGTGAGACAGGAAACGATTAAACTCCTAGAGGTGAAGACAAGCAGCAACCTCTTTGACCTTGGCTGTAGCAACATCTACCTGGACATGTCTCCAGAGGCAAGGGAAACAAAAGCAAAAAATGAACTATTGAGACTTTGTCAAGATAAAAAGTTTCTGCACAGTGAAGGAAACAATCAACAAAACTAAAATACAACGTATGGCATGGGAGAAGATATTTGCAAAGGACATATCCAATAAAGGGTTAGTATCCAAAATCGACAAAGAACTTTTCAACTCAACACCCAAAAATAAATAATCCAGTTAAAGAATAAGCAGAAGCCGTGAACAGACATTTTTCCAAAGTAGACGCACAAATGGCTAACAGATACATGAAAAAAATGCTCAATATCACTCATCATCAGGGAAGTAAAAATCAAAACCACAATGAGATATCACCCACACCTGTCAGGATGGGTAAAATTAATAACTCAGTAAATTACAGGTGTTTATGACGATGTGGAGAAAGGGGAAATCTCTTACACTGTTCTTGGGAATGAAAACTAGTGCAGCCACTCTGGAAAACAGCATGGAGTTTCCTCAAAATGTTAAAAGTAGAACTACCCTATGACCCAACCATTACACTTCTAGGTATTTATCCAAAGGATACAAAAGTATTGATTTGAAGGGGCACATGCACCACAATGTTTATAGGAGCACTGTCAACAATAACCAAATTATGGAGACAGCTCAAATGTTCATCAAATAACGAATGGATAAAGAAGATGTGATATACAACGTAATACTACTCAGCCATCAAAAAGAACAAAATCTTGTCATTTAAAATGATGAACAGATTGATGAAGCCAGGAAAATCTTCCTTGTAATAATCAATAAAAGTGATATATATTTAGCCAGTCTTGTCATGAAAAAAAATGAGAAACATATCAAATAAATAAAATCACAAATGACAGAGGAGAAATAACAGCTAATATTACAGAAATAGGGCACCTGGGTGGCTCAGTTGGTTAAGCGACTGCCTTCGGCTCAGGTCATGATCCTGGAGTCCTGGGATTGAGTCCCGCATCGGGCTCCCTGTTCGGCAGGGAGTCTGCTTCTCCCTCTGACCCTCTTCCCTCTCATGCTCTCTATCTCTCATTCTCTCTCTCTCAAATAAATAAATAAAATCTTAAAAAAAAAAACAGAGTGACCTCTCCTGGGCTTCTGTTTAAAAAAATAATAATAATATTATTACAGAAATAAAAACAAGTGTAAGAGGAAATTATGAAAAACTCAATGCCAACAAATTAGACAACCCTGAAAAAATGGACAAATTCTTAGAAATTAATATAAACTACCAAAACTAAACCAGGAGGAAATAAAAAATGAAAGACTGATAATCAGGAAAGAAATCGAATCAGAAATCAAAAAAATTACAAGAAACAAAACTTTAAATACTCGATGGAATTTGCTTGTGAATCCGAGAGATTCACAGGCAAATTCCACCGAGTATTTAAAGAAGAATTAATAACTATTCTCAAATTATTCAAAAAAAATGGAAGGAAAACTTCCAAATTCATTCTAAGAGACCAGCATTACCCTGATACCAAAACCAGGTAGACTCCACTAAAAAAAAAAAAAAAGAATTACAGGTCAATATCCCTGATGAACATAGGTGCAAAAATCCTGAACAAAATACTATCAAACCAAATTCAACAATATATTTTAAAAAAATCATCCACCATGATCAACTTGGATTTATTCCCAGGTTGCAAGTGTGGTTCAATATTTCAAATCAAGCCACATGATACATCAAATCAAGAAAAGAAAGGATAAATAACATATCATTTCAGTAGACATAAAAAAAAATTTGACAATGTACAACCTTTCATTGTAAAAACCCTCAAGAAAGTAGGTCTAGAGGGAACACACCTCAACATAATAAAGGCCATACATGGAGAACCCACATCAAACATCATCCTCAATGGTGAAAAACTGAAACCTATTTCCCTAACATCAGGAGGAAGATAAAGATATTGACTCTCACCACTTTTATTCACCATAGTGTTAAAAGTCCTAGCATAGCAATCAAACAACAAAAAAGAAGAAAAAAAAGGAAGGAAGAAGTAAAACTTACTCTATTTGCAGATGACATGATGCTATATAGAAAACCCTAATGACTCCGCTAAAAAACTGCTAGAACTGATAAACAAATTAATAAAGTCAGAAGATACAAAAATTAATATACAGAAATCTGTTGTTTCTTCACACCAGTAATGGAGCAGCAGAAAGAGAAATTAAGAAAACAATCTTATTTTCAATTATACTAAAAATAATAAGATACCTTGGAATAAACCTAACCAAAGATGTGAATGACCAGTACTCTGAAAACTATAAAATACTGATGAAATAAATTGAAGATGACACAAGAAAATGAAAGACATTCTATGCTCCTAGATTGGAAGAACAAATAGTGTTAAAATGTCTCTACTACCCCAAGAAATCTACTCATTTACTGCAATCTCTGTCAAAATACCAACAGTGTTTTTCACAGAGCTAGAAAAAACAATCATACAATTTGTATGGAATTAAAAAAGACCCTGAATAGCCAAAGCAATCCTGAATATGGAAAGCAAAGCTGGAGGCATCACAGTTCCAGACTTCAAGTTATATGACAAAGCTGTAGTGATTATAACAGCATGGTACTGGCACAAAAATAGAAACATAGATCAATGAAGCAGAATAGAAAACCACAAAATAAACCCACAACTATATGGTTAATTAATCCTTGAAAAGCAGGAAAGAATATCCAATGGGAAAAGCACAGTCTCTTCAAAAACTGGTATTTGGAAAACTGGAAAGCAATTGCGAAAAAATAAATGGTACCACTTTCTTATACCATACAGAAAAATAAATTCAAAATGGATTAAGGATCCAAATATGAGACATGAAACCATAAAACTCCTAGAAGAGAACACAGGAAGTAATCCCTTTCACAACAGCCGTAGCAATGTTTTCTAGATATGTCTCTTCTGGCAAGGGAAACAAAAGCAAAGCTGAAGTACTGGGACTATATCAAAACAAAAACCTTCTGGAAAGGCAATGAAATAATTAACAAAACTAAAAAGGCAAACTACAGAATGGGAGAAGTTATTTGCAAATTACATATCCAATAAAGGCTTATTATCCAAATTATAAAAAGAACTAATACAACTCTGGGCGCCTGGGTGGCTCAGTTGGTTGGGCGACTGCCTTCGGCTCAGGTTATGATCCTGGAGTCCCAGGATCAAGTCCCGCATCAGTCTCCCTGCTCAGCAGGGAGTCTGCTTCTCCCTCTGACCTTCTTCCCTCTCATGCTCTCTATCTCTCATTCTCTCTCTCAAATAAATGAATAAAATCTTAAATAAATAAATAAATAAATAAATTCTTAAAAAAAAAAGAACTAATACAACTCAATACCCCAAAACAGATAATCCAATTAAAAAATGGGTGGAGGACATGAACAGACATGTTTCCAAAGAAGACATAGAGATGGATAACAAATAACTGAGAAGATGAACAAAATCACTCATCATATGGGCAATGAAATCAATACTACAAGGACATATCACCTCACACCTATCAGAATAGGTAAAATAAAAGACACAAGTAATAAATAGTATTGGCGAGGATATGGAGAAAAAGGAACACTCTTGCACTGTTGGTGGCAATGCAAACTAGTGCAGCCACTGTGGAAAACAGTAAGGAGTTTCCTCAAAAACCTAAAAATAAAATTACCATGTGATCCAGTAATTCACTACTGGGTCCTTACCCAAAGAATATGAAAGACTTATTTGAAAATTAAGGGCCCACTATGCACCCCTATGTTGATTGCAGAATTATTTACAGTAACCAAATTGTGGAATTAAGGCAAGTGCCTATGAGTAGATGAATGGATAAAGAAGAATATATACACACACACACATATACATATAGTGGAATATTACTCAGCCATATAAAAGAATGAATTTTTGCCTTTTGAAACAAGATGGATAGACCTACAGAATATAATTCTAAGTGAAATAAATCAGAGAAGACAAATGCCATATGATTTCAGTAATATGTGTAATTTAAATAACAAAACAAATGAACAAAATATAATGAGACAAATCAAAAAATAGTCTCTTAATTATTGAGAACAAACTGATGGCTACCAGAGGGGAGGTCGGTGGGGGAAGGTTGACATTTGCAAATGGAATTAATAATACACTTATCCTGGGGCACCTGGGTGGCTTAGTTGGTTAAGCATCTGCCTTTGGCTCAGGTCATGATCCCAGGGTCCTGGGATCAAGCCCCACATCAGGCTCCCTGCTCAGTGGGGAGTCTGCTTCCCCTTCTGCCTCTGCTGTTCCCCCTGCTCATGCTCTCTCCCTCTCTCAAATAAATAAATAAAATCTTAAGAAAAAAGAATACACTTACTCCGAGGAACACTGAATAATGTATAGAATTGTATCTCTATAATGTACACCTAAAACTAATATAACACTGTTAACTATACTGGAATTAAAATAAAAGAATAATGATTACTCTTGGGGCACCAGGGCGGCTCAGTCTGTTAAGCATCCAACTCTTGATTTTGGCTCAGGTCGTGATCTCAGAGTCATGGGATGGAGACCTGCATCAGGCTCCTTGTTCAGTGGGGAGTCTGCTGGAGATTCTCTCTCTCCCTTTGCCCCCCCTCACCCTCTAAAATAAATAAATCTTTAAAAAATGATTACCCTTTTAACACCTTTCAAATATACAATACAGTATTGTTAAGTATACTTACCATAGTGTATATTACATGCCCCAAATTATCTTATAATTAACAGTTGGCTTTTACTAGCTGCATGCATTTCACTCATTTTCTCACCCCTTTTACCTCTGGCAATCATTGACAATTGGTCTGTATGAGTTTTTTGTTGTTGTTGTTTGTTCTTGTTTTCTTTTCATTCCACATATAAGTTAAATCATACAGTATTTTTCTTTCTCTATTTGATTAATTTCACTTAATTGTGAAATTAAGTATAGTGCTTTCAAGGTCCATCCATGTTGTCACAAATAGCAGGATTTTTTGCTTTTATGATTGAATAATACTACATTGCATATATAAACCACATTTTCTTTATACATTCATCTAAGAGTGGAGACTCTGATTGTTTCCATGTTTAGGTTTTCATAAACAGTATTGAAATTAAGTAAGGGTGCACATATTTTTTGTGATAGTGATTTCATTTCCTTTGGAAAAATACATAGAAGTGGAATTGCTAAATTTTAAGGTAGGTGTACTTTTAAATTTTGAGAAAGCTACATACCATTTCCCATCACTGAAATAATGATTTATATTCTCACTTGCAGGACAAAAGGATTTTCTTTTCTCCACATCATTGCCAACACATGTATTTCTTGTCTTTTTGATAATAGTCTTTCTAACAAGTGTGAGGTGATATATATCATTGTAGTTTAGAATTGACCATTTCCCTAATATTAGTGATGCTGAGCACATTTCCATATATCCGTTGGTAAAATGAATTTTGGTTCCTCTGCCCGTATTTTATTGGGATTTTTTTCTATTGAATAGTGTGAGTTCTTTATATATTTTGGATAGTAATCCATTACAGATATATGATTTGAAAATATTGCCTACAATTTCATAATTTGCCTTTATATTTTGTTTATGGTTTCCTTTGCTATGCTGACGATTTTTGTTTGATTTAGTGCCACTTGCTTATTTTTGCTTTTGGTGTTAAATCCAAAAATAATTTCCAAGACCTATATCAAGGATCTTACCACCTTCTTCTAGGAGATTAATGGTATCAGATTTTACACTCAAGTCTTTAACCCATTTTGAGTTGGCTTTTTAGTATGGCATGAGACAGTGATCCAGTTTCCTTCTTTTGCATGTGGCTGTAAAGTTATCCTAGCATTATTTATTGAAGAGTCTGTCCCTCTTGCATTGTGTGTTCTTGGATCCTATGTTGTATATTGATTACCCATTTCTGCATGGTTTTATTTCTGCGTTTCTATTCTGCTCTTTATTTGTCTGTTTTTAGGTGTATAACATATTACCTTATTACTATAGCTTTTTAAAATAACTTGAAATCAGTAGTGTGCTGCTTTAGTTTTGTTTTCTCAAATTGCTTTGGCTATTAAGAGTATTTTGGGTATCATACAAATTTTGGCATCTTTTATTATATTTATTTGAAGAATGTCATTGGAACATTGATAGAGACTGCCTTGAATCTGTAGATTGCTTTGTGTAGTAGGGATCTTTAACAATATTAACTCTTAATTAATTGATTTCAAGTTTCATAAAATTGTGGTCAGAAAAGATGCTGAAAATTTCAGTCATTTTAAATTTACTAAGACTTTTCTTTTGGCATTACATATAATCTATTTGTAGAATTTTCCATGTGTACTTGAGAAGAATGTGTATTCTGCTGCTTTTAAATGGAATGTTCTGTAATGCTGGTTAATTCTATTTGGTCTAATGTGTAATTTATATCCAAGGTATCCATTGATGAAAGCAGAATATTAAAATCCCCTATGACTTGAAATATCCCACCAAAGAATGCTAGAACTGATACACAAATTCAGTAAAATCACAGGATACAAAATCAATGTAGAAAAATCTGTTGCATATCTATACACCAATAATGAAGCATCAGAAAGAGAACTTAAGACAACAATCCAATTTACACTTACACCAAAAACAATAAAATACCTAGGAATAAACCTGTGCAAAGAGGTGAAAGACCTATACTCAAGAACTATAACACAGATGAAACAAATTGAAAATGACACAAAGAATTAAAGATATACCATGCCCATGGATTGGAAGAACAAATATTGTTAAAATGTCTATATTACCCAAAGCGATCTACAAATTAATACAATCCCTATCAAAATACCAACAGCTTTTTTTTTTCAGAAAACTGGAACAAACAATCCTAAAATTGGTATGGAACCACAAAGACCCCCAAATAGCCAAAGCAACCTTAAAAAGAAAAGCAATGCTGGAAGCATCACAATTCCAGACTTCAAGTTATATTATAAAGCTGTAGTCATCAAAACAGTATGGTACTGGCACAAAAATAGACACATAGATCATCGATGAAACAGAATAGAAAACCCAGAAATGAACCCTGCACTATATGGACAAGTAATCTTTGACAAAGCAAGAAAGAATATCCAATGGGAAAAAGACAGACTCTTCAACAAAGGGTGTTGGGAAAACTGGAAAGCTACTGTAAAAGAAAGAAAATGTTCACTTTCTTAAACATACAGAAAAATAAACCCACAATGGATTAAAGACCAAATGTGAGACATGAAACCATAAAATTCCTAGAAGAGAACACAGGCAGTAATCTCTTTCACACTGGCCATAGCAACTTTTTTCTAAATATGTCTCCCGAGGCAAGGGAAACAAAAAAGCAAAAATAAATCATTGGGACTTCATCAAAATGAAAAGCTTCTGAACAGCAAGGGTAACAATCAACAAAACTAAAAGGCAACCTACAAAATGGGAGAAGATTTTTGCAAATGACATATCTGATCAAAGGTTAGTATTCAAAATATATAAAGAACTTATAAAACTCAGCACCCACTTTTTAAATATTGTATTTCATTTTTTTTCTGAGATTCTAGCCTGACCCTCAAAGATCTAGAATCAAAATGCTAAAGTCTACATCTCTTCTGGGCTTTGGAAAAGCTACACTCATTAAAGAGATTTTACTGGGGTGTAGGGAGAAGGAAGATGGCCTTTGAGAATCTAGAAGCAGTATATATAGAGTCCTATTACAACCATATAACAGAAAGCAAGTGTGTGCCTGCCCTCAGAGAAACTACAACTCAAAGGGATTAATCAAAATCATTACAGAAATATAACTAACACAAAGTATTTATTATGTAACAGATACTATCATGTAAAAATATATATACACATATGTATGTATGCAAACAAAAACAAAACAAGCAAACAAAAAACCTCACTACCCCAAAAATGAATAATCCAATAAAAATTAGGCAGAAGGTATGAATAGACATTTCTCCAAAGAAGACATCCAGGTGGACAACAGACACATGAAAGGATGATAAACATCACTCATCATCAGGGAAATACAAATCAAACTACAATGAGATATCACCTCACACCTCTCAGAATGGTTAAAATCCACAACAGAAGAAAAAACAGATGTTGGCAAGGATGTAGAGAAAAGGGAACACTTTTGCACTATTGGTGAGAATGCAAACTGATGCAGCCACTCTGAAAAACAGTTTGGAGTTTCCTCAGAATGAGAAAAATAGAATTACCCTATTATCCAGCAATAGTAATATGGAGTATTTACACAAAGAACACAAAAATACAAATTTGAAGGGATACAGGCACCTTGATGTTTATAGCAGCATTATCTACAATAGTCAAATGATGGACACGGCCCTAGTATCCACTGACTGATTTAATAGATTTGAATATATATACATATACACACAGTGGACTATTAGCCATAAAAAAATGAAATCTTGCCATTTGTAATGACGTGGATGGAGCTAGAGAGTATTATGCTAAGCAAAATAAGTCAGTCAGAGAAAGACAAATACCATATGATTTCACTCATATGTGGAATTTAAGAAGCAAAACAATGAGTAAAGGGAAAGAAAAGAGAGAGGCAAACCAAGAAACAGACTCCTAGTTACAGAGAACAAACTAATGGTTAGCAGAGGGGAGGTGGGGGTGGGAATAGTTTAAGTAGGTGACTGGGATTCATGAATGTGCTTGTGATGTGCACTGGATATTGTATGAAGTGTTGAATCACTATATTGTAGAATTTCAATAAAAATAGAAAACTCCCCTATGATTATTGTATTTCTGATATTTCTCCCTTCATTCCTGTTAATGTTTGCCCTATATAGTTAGATTATTTTATGTTGGGTGCATAAATGTTATATTTTTTGTTGGATTGACCCCTTTTGCATTATATAATGAAATTCCTTTTCTCACTTACAGTCATTTTCTTAGGCCATTTTTTCCTATGTAACTATATCTACCCAATCTTCCTTTTGGTTTCTGTTTTCGTGGAATATCTTTTACCATCAATTCATTTTCAATTTTTTGACTATATAAAACAGAAGTGAGGTTTTTTTTGTAGGCAGTATATAGTTGGGTGTTATTATTTTTTTGTCCATTTAGCCACTATTTTTCTTTTGAGTGGAGAATTTACTCAAATTATATTTAAAGTGATCCTTGAGATATGGACTTTCTGCCATTTTGTTATTGAGTTTCTGTATTGTAATTCCTTTGTTTCTATATTTTTATCTTGTGCCCTTCCTTGTGATTTGATTTTTTTAAATTTTATTTTATTATGTTACGTTTATCACCATACATTACATCATTAGTTTTTGATGTAGTGTTCCATGATTCATTGTTTGCGTATAACACCCAATGCTCCATTCAATACATGCCCTCTTTAATACCCATCACCAGGCTAACCCATCCCCCACCCCCTCTCCTCTAGAACCCTCAGTTTGTTTCTCAGAGTCCATAGTCTCTCATGGCTCATCTCCCCCTCCAATTTCCCCCCTTCATTTTTCCCTTCCTACTATCTTCTTTTTTTTTTTAAACATATAATGTATTATTTGTTTCAGAGGTACAGGTCTGTGATTCAACAGTCTTACACAATTCACAGCGCTGACCAGAGCACATACCCTCCCCAATGTCTATCACCCAGCCACCCCATCCCTCCCACCCCCCACCACTCCAGCAACCCTCAGTTTGTTTCCTGAGATTAAGAATTCCTCATATCAGTGAGATCATACGATACCTCAGCCGCAGCAACTTCTTCCTAGAAACATTGCCAAAGGCAAGGGAAGCAAGGGCAAAAATGTACTATTGGGACTTCATCAAGATAAAAAGCTTTTGCAAAGCAAAGGAAACAGTCAACAAAACTAAAAGACAACTGACAGAATGGTAGAAGATATTTGCAAATGACATATCAGATAAAGCACTAGTATCCAAAATCTATAAAGAACTTATCAAACTCAACACCCACAGAACAAATCATCTGATCAAGAAATGGGCAGAAGACATGAACAGACATTTTTCCAAAGAAGACATACAAGTGGTCAACAGCCACTCTGGAGTACAGTATGGAGGTTCCTCAAAAAGTTGAAAATAGAGCTACCCTATGACCCAGCAATTGCACTACTGGGTATTTACCCCAAAGATACAAATGTAAGGATCCGAAGGGGTACAGGCACCTCAAAGTTTATAGCAGCAATGTCCACAATAGTCAAACTATAGAAAGAGCCAAGATGTCCATCAACAGATGAATGGATAAAGAAGATGTGGTATATATATATATATATACAATGGAATATTATGCAGTTATCAAAAAAACGAAATCTTGCCATTTGCAACGACGTGGATAGAACTAGAGGGTATTATGCTGAGTGAAATAAGTCAATCAGAGAAAGCCATGTATCAATAGGATCCAACAGTACATTAAAAGGATTATTCACCATGACCAAGTGGGATTTATTCCTGGGCTGCAAGGTTGGTTCAACATCTGCAAATCAATAAATGTGATAAAATACATTAATAAAAGAAAGAACAAGAACCATATGATCCTCTCAATAGATTCAGAGAAAGCATTTGACAAAGTACACCATCCTTTCTTGATCAAAACTCTTCAGAGTGATTTGATTTTCTATAGTGTTTTGTTCATATGTATTTCTGTTCATCCTTTGTATATCTATTATAGGTGTTTGCTTTGTGGTTAAAATGAGGTTTACACAAAATATCTTATATTTATAATAGTATATTTTAAATTGATAACAACTTAAATTTGCATGCATTCTAAAGCTCTCAGGTTTTACACTCCATCATGCTTTATGTTTTTAACATCAGAATTTTACATGTTTTATCTTGTGTATACATTAATAAATTTGTTGTTAATGGCTATTTTTCTACTGTTGTCTTTTTACTTTTATACTAGATTTATAAATGATCAGCCCTCTACCATTACATCAAATTATTCTGAATTAAGCTTTATATTTATCCTTACCAGAAAAATTAATATTTTCAGAAGGTTTTTAAAATATAATTAGCATTCTTTCATTTTCATTAAAGCCCCATTAACATCCCTTGTAAGCCTGTCTACTGGTACTAAACGTTTTCATTTCTGAGTATTCATTCTGAATACTCCCTGCTGGCTTCATTAACAGGTTTGTTTGTTTGTTTGTTTCAGCACTTTGAATATATCTTGCCCCTTTCTTCTGGCCTGAAATGTTTCTGTTGAAAAATCTGCTCATGGTCTTATGTGGGTTTCCTTGTATGTAACAAGTTGTTTTTCTCTTACTGCTTTTAAAACTCTCTCCTTGTCTTTGTATTTGACAATTTAATTATAATGTATCTTCTTGTTGGTCATTTTGGATGTGTCTTATTGGAAGTCTCTGGGCTTCCTGGATGTCAATATCTGTTTCCTTCCCCAGGTATGGGGATGTTTTCAACCATTATTTCTTCAATAATTTTCTGCCACATTCTCTCTCTCTTTTCCTTCTGGGTCCCTGGTAACATACTGGTCTGCTTGATGTCCCATAAGTACCCTAAGTTATCTTTATTCTTTTTTGTTTATTTTTTTCTTTTTTTTTAACTTGATTGGATTAATATCAGTGCCCCATCTTTGAGGTCACTGATCTTTTCCTCCATTTCATATAGTCTGTTATTGAAGTCCTCTATTGTAATTTTTAGTTCAACTATTACACTATTTAGCTCTGTGATTTCTGTTTGGCTCCTTTGTACATTTTCTATATCTTTTTTGAAATTCTTACTTCATTCATGTATTGTTCTCCTGACCCCAGTAAAGATGTGTATTACCATTACTTTGACCTCTTTATTAGGTAAAACACCTATTTCTGAGCATTGGGGTGATAGTTAAGAACTGTTTTTGTTTCTTTGTTTATTTGCTACCATCCCATTAAATCTGTGAACACAGGCCCTATTGACTATCTGAGAGAAGCTATCAACAGATATGTGTCATTGGTGTAGCTACAAAATCAGGGTGACAGAAGTATGCAAAACCTGGAATTCATTTACCTGGGATGGGGCAGAGAGAGAGCACATGGATGTAATTTGGTGATCTCCCTGGTCTTTGAAGAGGATTATAGTCAGCCCCTACATGTGCATTAAATTAGAAGCCTGCCCCTCAGGCCTCAGCTATTAACATAACTAAATAGGCCTCTTTCCTGGAAAGACTGAGAATTTCTGTCTACTGCCTCTGCACTGTGCTTTTTGGGATTGCTGCTTAAAAGTGGTTTCTGTTGTTACAGTCCTGTGGGACCTATAAATGTAAGCCCCACTGGACACCAAAGCCAGGTAATCAAGAATTCCTTACAATTAAAAAATAGGCAGGGGGCATGAATAGACATTTTTCCAACAGACACATGAAAATATGCTCAACATTAATCATCAACAGGGAAATGCAAATCAAAACCACAATGAGATATCACCTGTCAGAATGGCTAAAATCAAAAACTTAAGAAACAACAAGTGTCAGTGATGATGTGGAGAAAACGGAACCCTCATGCATTGTTGGTGGGAATGCAAACTGGTACAGTCACTGCAGAAGACAATATGGAGGTTCCTCA
This sequence comes from Callorhinus ursinus, assembly GCF_003265705.2. NCBI lineage: Eukaryota > Metazoa > Chordata > Mammalia > Carnivora > Otariidae > Callorhinus > Callorhinus ursinus. The sequence goes on along the minus strand of NW_027397102.1, from coordinate 8,351,804 downwards.
AATAATTGAAAATAGAATTACCCACAACCCAGTAATCACACTACTGGATGTTTATCCAAAGAACACAAAAATACTAATTCAAAGTGATATATGCACCCTTATGTTTATTGTAGCACTACTTATAACAGCCAAACTATAGAATCAGCCCAAGTGTCCACTGATAGATGAATGGATAAAGAAGTGATATATATATATATATATATATATATATATATATATATAGAGAGAGAGAGAGAGAGAGAGAGAGAGAGAGGGAGAGGGAGAGGGAGAGGGAGAGAGAGAGAGCATATTCCTCAACCATAAAAAAGAATGAATTCTTGCCTTTTACAGCAACATGGATGGATCCAGATAGATTAATGTTAAGTGAAATAAGCCAGGCATAGAAAGACAAATACCATATCATTTCCCTCATATGTGGAATTTAAGAAACAAAAACAGTGAGAAAAGAAAAAAAAAAGACAAACCTAAAAACAGAGTCTTAACTATAGTGAAAAAATTGATGGTTATCAGAAGGGATGTGGCTGGAAAAGATGGGTGAAATAAGTGCAGGGGATTAAAAGTACACTTGTCTTGATGAGCACTGAGTAGTATATGGAACTGTTGAATCACTATATTGTACACCTGAAACTAATATAACACTGCATGCTATCAACACCAGAATTAAAAAAAAAAAAAGATCTCCTTGAGCACACACCCTAAACCTGGAACACCAGATGTGCACAGACTCCTTTTCAGAAGATACCAGTGACCTGGATCAAGACAAAGGAAAAACATGAAGTTTGTTCTCACTGGGCTCCGCAGTCTCTAGAGAGTATTGAAGTCAGCCCCATGATGTGTGTCAGTTAGAAACCTGCCTCTCAGGTAACAGCTAATAAGATAAGCAAATCAGTCTATTCCATGACAAGATGGGGCTTTTCAAATCTGGTGTTTCTATTGAGCCCTGGGAGTTTAACCATGATGATCCTGGTGAGCCCTTTAAAAATTCTTAAGTCACCATAACTGGACTGTCATTTTTCAAGTAAATTTTTGTTGTGGAAGAAATAAATTACATAAGTATGCCTTAATTCTTAAAGAATAGAGATTAAAAATGGTATGGTGACATATGACTTGTAATAATTAAGTCATGCTATAAACAGCTCAACACTCATAGTTACACTACAAAAAATACCTTAATCTGTTTAATAATTGCATATGACACAATTTCCAGGGTTTTTTTTCGATTTGGAATTTTTAACCAAATACAAACTTCAGTTTTAAATTGGTAGCTTTGGAAACATTAAATATTAAATTTGTTTCAAAAAAGAGTACATAAAAGAAAGCCAAATAATCATGTGGCTATAAAAATATCCCATTTTAATGACTTCAGAGTAAATAATTGCAGGGCATATGAAAAATATCCCTCAAAATATATTACATGTGGACTGATAAATGAAGGGCAAATTCAGTGATCTTTTAAAATATATTTTGGCTTATTTTAAACTCAAAATTTACATATAGCTCAGGATGTAGCAAAGTCCACAAACCTAAAAATTTCATTTCACTTAATTACTTATTGAGTAGATAATGTGGTGCCAGATACTGTAATAATGGCTGATATTCCAAATATGATCAAGGTTCAGTTTTTACCTTGTGGGGTGAAATATAAATTAGGGTAGATTTGGGAGGACTGAAAGCAAAAGCCTACTTTTGGACTGAGAAGCCAAATAAGAAATATCAAGTAGACACACAGTTTCATATATGAATTCGGTTTTCAGAAACCTGAGCTAAAAATAAAATTTGAAATTTGTCAGTGTATGGGTAGTACTTAAAGTAATGGCAATCAATGACATCATGCATGATGAAATTATAGACAGTGATTAGAGATTCTAGAGCTTAGTCCTGAGGAATAGCAATATTTAGAATTTTGGTAGGAAATGAGGAGTCAAAGAAAAGAAAACTTAGAAACATCTTGTTCCAGAAGGAAAGTTTAAAAAAATGTTTTCTTAATAGGAGGATTGGACTAAATGCTATGAAGTCAAATATCATATGAACAGATGTGTGTTTTTTAGATTTGGCAATAATGAGGTTGTTAATGACTTTGATCATGATAGATTTGGTAAAATGGTAGAGATGAAATCAGTTTGGGAGTGGGATGTATTGTTACATAGAAAGTTACAGACTGGGTAAAATATTTGTAGACAACTTTAAAAGTATATTATTGGAATATAGTTGATATACAATGTTATATTAATTTCAGGTGCACAACATAATGATTTGACAAATCTACATTATGCTGTGCTCACCACCATAACTATTGTTACCATCTATCACCATACATAGTTATTACAATATTATTGACAATATTCCTTATGCAGGCATTACAGAAAAGTGGTGTTATGTTAATTGTGGGTCTTTTGAAGGATGGGAGATATCAAAGCACATTTGTATAAGGATATGAATATCCCATAGAGGAGAAGCAATTGATGGTGTAGGAAAGACAGAACATCATCGACACACTCAACAAATATTGAACCACTATTTAATATTAGTTTATAATCTATGTACAAAGGATATACCAGTGAACAACAGAGTTCTTATTTTCACATAGATTACACTTTAGTGAAGACTTTTTAAAAATACCATTAAAAGGCAAAATAGATTAGCCTTTGAGAGGAACACAAGATAGGTCATGAAGAGTAGTCTTGCATGCTATCCCAAGGAACTTAAATTTTTCCCATAGGCTATCAAGAGCTTTGAGGAATTTCAATTAAGGAGGTTATCTGGTCAGATTTATGTTTTACTAAGATCACTCTAGTGTCAGTGTGAACAGATGGAAATGAGTTAAGAATGGATGTAGAAGGAATAGTAGGAAGTTAATGTAATAGTTCAAAAGAGTGATAATGTGGACTTGAAATAGGGCAGTCATTTAAAGGATAGACTGTATATTCAAATATATACAGTCTATATGTACAAAAGATTGTATATTCATAAAATATAATGAGGGGTTTACTACCTGCATCATATCAGATATGAGACAACTGTAAAATGGAGATAATATCTTCCTCATGGGAATATCATGAGAACCACAGTGATTAATTAGATGTGGATGGTGAGAGAGATGAAGTCAGAGATGACATTTCAGTTTCCTTTGGCTATAGAATATAACTGGAATTATGATTTCAGCTGAAAATATAGGGAACATATCTTTCAGATTTAGACAAATGGATTTGCAAGTGCCAGTGGAAATTACTAATTTCTTTTGACTACCCTATAGATGTTTAAGATGGAGAAGACTTTAACATTCATCTGGTTGGTAGTTCCATTTTACCTGTGGAAAAACAGACCCAGAATGAAGAAAATCATACAGCTAGGTAATGACAGCCATAACTAAAACCTTAAGTTATTGATCCCCAAATATTCCATCATAACACATGACCAACAGGTCTACCTATGGGGATTTTCATCCCATTTCATAATTAGTGATGTGAGAGACAACTTAGGATTCACTTTTTCACTTACCCTGTATATAGGAAATAGGAAATATTCCAAATAGCCTCCTAATAATACAAAATTAATTTAAAAATGAATTAATGTAGTGCTAGAAGATAGTGTCTCCCTTTTTTAAACTTGCCTAATAGGCTATCTCCTCCAATCTGTCTCTATGATTCTAGTGAGAAGATTTTAGATTAGATCTATTATCTAGCTATTTTGTGAATGTGTGTTTGTGTTTCTTATTTCTTCCACTTAGGTATATGATCTCTAAGGAAAGCCATTATTACAAGTGGTTTAACAACTCAAACTTAGGAATAAAAACTGCAGGGGTTTACTATCTGCATCATATCAGGTATGAGACAACTGTAAAATGGAGATAATATCTTCCTCATGGAAATATCATGAGAAATAAGATAGTATATGCAAAGTGCTTATCACAATACCTGGCATATAGTAAAGCATACTATTAGTAACTATTAGAGTTCAGGAATGCTCATAAAATATTTTTGACACTAAGTAAATAAAAATTTAAAAAATAAAATGACCTGACAAGATAGTCTTACTTATGTCTCCCATCACTTGCACCTTGAGAACAGCACCTTTGCAAAATAAAATCCTTTTAACTAGACAGACATCACATACAAAACAATCCCTTGCATAAACGTGACTAAAATTTAATGAGGATAGAAGATAAGAAAAAAAAAGTATAGGTTTCAAGGTTTACTGTGATGCTGAAGTAGAGAATTCAGTGTGTTGCTTTCTTTAGTCATTTTGATATTTTCATAGTAATAAATTTATTTGAAGATATATTAGCACCACTAATTGCATCACTTATAATTGGAAAATATTCTTTAATTTTATGGCAAAATGTTATCAGTTCATGGCTCAGAAAATCATATTGTAATAACATTTCTCTCTTAAAGTTAATGTAAATAGTATTCTAGCATGAAATGTTACCTATTATGTATATGGTGGTAGCTCTGTTACAAGATGTATAAAAATAGCTGATGTTCATAAATTTGGTAAGTGATTAAAGGAAGGTTTAATTTACTGAGCTGTCCTTGCTGGCTGAATGGTGATGGCCACTGTGCTGTGTTTCAAGTGAAAATTCCTTGTCGTCTGGCTAGGATTCTGTCTCAGATGAAGAGCAATAGACTAGTCCAAGGTTCCAAGAAGGGTTCATTCTGGAGTGAAGGAAGTTTCCATCCAGGTGAAAATATTCTGGGAGGCATGTCTTTAGGTTGGTAAGAATTTGAGATTTTTATTTCAATTGAGTTCCGAAATTTTCAAATTTAAAAACCACTAATAAGGATAATTAATCATTTTACATCAAATTTTACTTACATTCTAGTTAGTTAACATATAGTGCAATATTGGTTCCAGGAGTAGAATTTGGTGATTCACCATTTACATACACACCCAGTGCTCATCACAGTAAGTGCACTCCTTAATACCCATCACCTATTTAGCCAATCTCCCACCCACCTCCCCTCCAGCAACGTTCAGTTTGTTCTCTATAGTTAAGAGTCTCTTTTGGCTTGCATCTTTCTCTTTTTTTTCTTCCCTTATGAGCATCCATTTTGCTTCTTAAATTCCACATATAGAATTAACTCAATCTAAAATCTAGAACTCATTAAATGACAGAAATAACTCATCCGATTTAAATGAAATGCTGAAATCTTTTAGTTTTCAAGTATTTATTTAAATTCCAGTTAGTTAATACACAGTGTAATATTAGTTTCAGGTGTAGAAATTGAATTGCCTGTCACTTACACAGAACACCCAATGTGAATCACAACAACTAGCCTCTTTAATCCCCATCGTATATTTAACCCATTCCCCCAACCACCTCGCCTGGAGCAACCCTCTCCCTGTTCTCTATAGTTAAGAATCTGTTTCCTAGTTTGCCTCTCTCATTTTTCCTTTATGATTATCTGTTTTGTTTATTAAATTCCACATAAGATTGAAATCATATGGTATTTGTCTTTCTCTGACTGACTTATTTCATTTAGCATAATACTCTCCAGCTCCATCTTGCAAATGGCAAGATTTCATTCCTTTTTATGGCTGAGTATATACACATATACCGCTTCTTTATCCATGCATCAGTGGGTAGGTATTTGGGTTCTTTCAATAATTTGGCTCTTGTTGATAATGCGGCTTATAAGCATTGGGGTGCATGTATCCCTTCAAATTAGTGTTTTTGAAAAAAAATAGTATTTTAGTATCCTTAAGGTAAATACTTAGTAGTGCAATTGCTGGATCATAGGGTATTTTTATTTGTATTTTTGAGGAACCTCCATACTATTTTCCAGAGTAGCTAAACCAGTTTTCATTCACACCAACAGGGCAAGAGGGTTCCCCTTTCTCTGCATCCTCACCAATACCTGTTTTTTCCTATGTTATTAATTTTACCCATTCTGACAAGTGTGAGGTGATATTTCACTTTGATTTGTTTCTCCTTTTTTTGTTTTGATTTGTATTTCCCTGATGATAGGTGATGTTAAGCATCCTGTCATGTGTCTGTTAGCCATCTGTATGTCTTTGGAAAAATGTCTGTGCATGTATATCTTCTACCCATTTTTAACTGCATTATTTGTTTTTTGGGGGGTTGGGATTTAGAAGTTCTTTGTATAGTTTGGATAATAACTTTATCAGATATGATATTTGTAAATATTTTCTCCCATTCCGAAGTTTGCCTTTTAGTTTTCTTGATTGTTTCCTTTGCTGTGCAGAAGATTTTTATCTTCATGAAGTCAAATAGTTTATTTTAGCTTTTGTTTACTTTGCCTCAGGAGACATATTACTAAGAAGTTCCTATGACTGCTGTCAAAGAAGTTACTGCCTGTGTTTTCTTCTAGGATTTTGATGGTTCATTTAGGTCTTTCATCCATTTTGAATTATTTGTGTGTGTGTGTATGGTGTAAGAAAGTGGTCCAGTTTCATTCTTTTGCATGTTGTTGTACAGCTTTCCCAATACCATTTGTTGAAGAGACTTTTTCCCATTGCATATTCTTTCCTGCTTTATCAAAGATTAGTTGACCATGTAGTTGTGGGTACATTTCTTGGTTTTCTATCCTGTTCCATTGATCTATGTGTCTGTTTTTGTACCAATACCATACTTTTTTGATGATAGGGCTTTGTAATATAACTTGAAGTCCAGAATTGTGATGCTTCCAGCTTTGCTTTTCTTTTTCAAGATTGCGTTTCAAGATCGGGAACTTTTGTGGATCCATACAAATTTTAGGATTCTTGGTTCTACCTTTGTGAAAAATGCTGGTGATGGTTTGATAGGGATTGTATTAAATGTGTAGATTACTTTGGATAATATAGTCATTTTAACAAGATTTGTTCTTCAAATCCATGAGCACAGAATATTTTTCCATTTTTTGTGTCATTTTCGGTTTCTTTCATAAGTGTTCTATAGTTTTCAGAGTACAGATCTTTTACCTCTGATTTGTTTTTTTCTTAGGTATCTTATGATTTTTGGTGCAATTGTAAATGGGATTGATTCCTTGATTTCTCTTTCTGCTGCTTCATTATTGGTATATAGAAATACAACAGATTTCTGTACATTGATTGCGTATCATGTGACTTTACTGAATTTGTTATCAGTTCTAGCAATTTTTTGGTGGAATCTTTAGGGCTGTCTACACAGAGTATCACTTTGTGTGAATAGTGAAACTTTGACTTCTTCCTTGCCAATTTGGATGTCTTTTACTTTTTTTGTTTTCTGACCACTATAGCTAGGACTTCCAGTACTATATTAAATAACAGTGTTGAGAGTGGACATCCCTGTCTTGTTCCTGACTGTAGAGGAAAAGCTCTGTTTTTCCCCATTGAGGATAATAATTTCTGTGGGTTTTTCATATATGGGCTTTATCATATTGTGGTATGTTACCTCTATCCCCACTTTGTTGAGTTCTTTTTAATTTTTTTTTATCATGAATGGATGCTGTACTTTGTCAAATGCTTTTTCTACATCTACTGAGAGGGTCATATGGTTCTTATTCTTTCTTTTATTGGTGTATCATGTTGATTGATTTGCAAATATTAAGCACACTTGCAGCCCAGGAATAAATCCTACTTGATCATGGTAAATGATTCTTTTAATGTACCTTTGGATACAATTTGCTAATGTTTTATTGAGAATTTTTCATCTGTGTTCATTAGGGTTATTGGCATGTAGTTCTCTTTTTCAAAGTGGACTTTTTGTCTGGTTTTGGAATCAGTGTAATGTTGGACTCATAGAACGAGTTTGGAGTTTTTCTTTCCATTTCTATTTTTTTGGAATAGTTTGAGAAGAATAAGTATTAACTGTTCTTTAAATGTTTGGTAGTTTCACCTGTGAAACCATCTGGTCTGAACTTTTGTTTGTTGGGAGAGTGATTACTGATTCAACTTCCCAGCTGGTTATAGGTCAGTTAAGTTTTCTACTTCTTCCTGTTTCAGTTTTGGTACTTTATATTTTTCTAAGGATTTATCCATTTCTTCCAAATTGCCCAATTTTTGGCCTATGATTTTTAATAATATCATCTTATAATTGTTTGTATTTCTGTTCTGTTGATTGTTATTTCTCCTCTCTCATTTGTGATTTCACTTATTTGGGTTATTTCTCTTTTCTTTTTGGTAAGCCTGGCTAAGTATCATTTTATTATTTCTTTCAAAGAAGCAGCTCCTGCTTTCATTGATCTCTTCTATTTTTGTTGTTGTTTTTTCTATATCATTTATTTTTGCTCTAATCTTTATTATTTCTCTTCTTCTGCTGGCTTTATGCTTCATTTGTTGTTCTTTTTCTAGCTCCTTTTGGTGTAAGTTTAGGGTTTTTATTTGAGACTTTTCTTGCTTCTTGAGATAGCCGTGTATTTCTCTACCCTTCCCTCTTAGGACTGCTTTTGCTGCATCGAAAAGGTTTTGGACTCTCAGGTTTTCATTTTCATTTGTTTCCATATTATTGTTGTTGTTGTTTTTAATTTCTTCTATGATTTCCTGATTGACACATTCACTGTTTAGTAGTATGTTCTTTTTTAAAAAGTTTTTTTTCATTTATTTATTGGACAGAAAAAGAGAGAAAGAGAGTATAAGCAGGCAGAGTGGCAAGCAATGGGAGAAGAAGAAGCAGGTCCCCAAACCCGAGCAGAGAGCCTGACACAGGGTCTGATCCCAGGACCCTGGCATCATGACCCGAGCCAAAGACAGATGCCGAACTGACTGAGCCACCCAGGCACCCCTAGTATAACGTTCTTTAACCTCCATATATTTATGGTCTTTTCAATTTTTTTCTTGTGGTCGACTTCACGTTTCATAGTGATTTTGTAATAACATGCATCATATTATCTCAATCTTTTTGTACTTATTGAGGCCTGCTATGTGACCTATTATGTGATCTATTCTGGAGAATGTCCCATGTGCCCTTGAATGGAATGTGTATTCTGTTTCTTTAGATGAAATGTTTTGAATATATCTGTTATGTCCATCTGATCCAGTATGTTATTCAAAGACATTTTTTCCTTGTTGACTTTCTGCTTATATGGTCTGTCTATTGATGTATGTGGAGTTTTAAATTCCCTTACTATTATTTTATTATTATCAATGATTTCCTTTATGTTTGCAATTAATTGTTTTATATATATGTGTGCTCCCATGTTGGGTGCATAAATATTTACATTTGATAGATCTTCTTTTTGGATACTCACCTTTATTATGATATAGTGTCTTTCATTTCTTGTTACAGTCTTTAGTTTGAAATCTAGTTTGTCTAAGTATTGTTATTCAGGCTTTCTTTTGATGCCAATTTGCATGATACATGTTTCTCCATACTCTCACTTTTAATCAGCAGGTGTTTTTAGGTCTAAAATGAATCTACTCTAGTCAGCATATAGATAAGTCATGTTTTTTAATCCATTCTGACACCCTGTATCTTTTGATTGGAGCATTTAGTTCATTTATATTAAGAATGATTATTGCTAGATACATATTTAGTACCATTTTGTTACTTATTTTGACATTGATTCTAGAGATTTTCTCTGTTCCTTTCCAGTTTTTATTACTTTTGGTCTTTCTCACTCAAAGAGTCCCCTTAAAATTTCTTGCATGGCTGGCCTGGTGGTCACAAACTTCTTTTGTTTTTGTTCATCTGGGAAACTATCTTTCCTTCTATTCTGAAAGGTAAATACCATATGTTCTCACTCATATGTGGAATTTAAGAAAGAAAACAGGTGGACATATGGGAAGTGGGGGAAAAGGAGAGAGGGAAATAAACCATAAGACACTTTAACAATAGAGAAAAAACTGAGGGTTGTTGGAGGGAGGTGAATGGAAGGATGGGCTAGATGGGGGAAGGGTATTAAGGGGAGCACTTGTTTTGATAAGCACAAGGTGTTCTATGTAAATGATGAATCACTGAATTCTACTCCAGAAACCAATATTGCACTGTATGTTAACTAAGTAAAATTTAAATTAAAAAAAAAAAGTAGACCAGAGCACACCTTGTTAATACTGAACAAAATCAGGCCAGGGACCAGTCAGTGCCCACATCAAGCAAAGAGAGCCTCTGCAGAAAACTGGCCTGAAGGATACAGAAGCCAAATCACAACAACAGAGTGTACATAGCACACTCTAGAGACACTCCCTGAAGTGCCAGGCCCTGAGCACTACGTCTTCTTTATAAGGTTATTACTTTCGGGAGCAGAGGACATGACTGGATTTTCTAATGTAGAGAACAATGCAGAGAATTAGAGGATATGGAGGAATTTATCCTAAATGAAAGAACAAGATAAGGCCATGGCCGGAGATCTAAGCAAAACCAAAATAAATAACATGCCTGATGGAGAATTTAAAGCAACAATTATAAGGATACTCACTGGGTTTGATAAAAGAATAGACATGAGTGAGACCCTTACCCCAGAGATAAAAGAATTTAAAAAAGAATTGGAGTTTAAGGGTGCAATAAATGAGATTGTGAAAAGGATTGATGCAATGAACAGCAAGATGGAAAAGTAGAGGAATGAATTAGTGACCTAAAAGACAAAATAATGGAAAATAATGAAGCCAAACAAAAGAAAGAAAGAGAGCAACCCTGTCGGGACCCCTCTCACTCTTGAGAGCATTTTCTGTATCTTCACTTAGTAAACTTCTATCACTTTACTCAAGAGAGAGAGAGAGAGAGAGAGAGAGAGAGAATCATGCAACACAAGAATAGACTTAAGGAACTCAGTGACTCCATCAAACTTGTTAACATTTGTATTATAGAAGTCCCTGAAGTAGAAGAGAGAAAAGGGAACAGAAAATCTATTTGAAGAAATAATAGGCAAAAATATCACTAATCTGGGGAAGGAGCAGACATCTAGATTCAGGAGGCACAGGATCTCCCATCAAAATCAATAAGGCCAGGCTAACACCAAGACATATTGTAATTACATTTGCAAAATATACTGATAAAGAAAAAAATCCTAAAAGGAAGACAAAAGAAGTCCTTACATTACAAGGTAAGACCCGTAAGGCTAGCTGGAGATTTCTCAACAGAAAATTGGCAAGGCAGAATGGAGTGGCATGATGCATTCAATATGTTGAATGGGAAAGTTTGCAGCCAAGAATACACTATCCAAGGGTGCCTGGGTGGCTCAGTCATTAGGCATCTGCCTTCGGCTCAGGCCATGGTCCCAGGGTCCTGGAATCAAGCCCCACATTGGGCTCCCTGCTTGGCAGAGAGTCTGCTTTTCCCTCTCTCACTCCCCCTGTTTGTGTTCCTTCTCTCGCTATGTCTCTATCTGTCAAATAAATAAATAAAATCTTAAAAAAAAAAGAATACGCTATCCAGCAAGGCTGTCATTCAGAATAGAAGGAGAGACAGTTTCCCAGACAAACAAAAACTAAAGGAGTTTGTGACCACTAAACCAGCACTACAAGAAATATTAAAGGGGACTATGAGTGCAAAGGGAAGACCTAAGGTGAAAAAGACAAGAAAGAATCAGATAAAATCTCATGAAGTAATAAAAAAAACAAGTAATAAAATTGCAAAAAATACATATCTATCACTAATTACTCTGAATGTCAACAGATTAAAAAGCTACAATCAAAAGATGTAGGGTGTCAGAATGGATAAAAATAGAAGAGACATCTGTATGCTGCCTACAATAGACTCATTTTAGACCTGAAAGTAAGGGAATGGAGAAACATTTCTCAAGCAAACGGATGTCCAAAGAAAGCTGGAGTACCAATACTTACATGAGAAAAACTAGACTGAAAAGTAAAGACTGTGGGGCACCTGGGTGGCTCAGTCTGTTAAGCATCTGCCTTTGGCTCAGGTCATGATCCCAGAGTCCTGGGATCGAGCCCCAGGTCAGTTTCCCTGCTCAGCGGGAGCCTGCTTCTCTCTCTTCTCCCTGCTTGTGCTCTCTCTTGCTATCTCTGTCACTATCTCTCTCAAATAAATTTTTAAAATCTTTAAAAAAATAAAATAAAATGCCACCTCTGCCAATACTAAATTAAAAAAAAAAAGAAAAGAAAGACTGTAACAAGAGATGAAGAAAGGCACTATATCATAATAAGAGGGACAATCCAACAAGAAGATATCACAGTTTTAAATAATTAAGTCTCCAATATGAGAGCACCAAAATATAAAAAGGAAATAATAATAAACATAAAATAACTAATTGATAATAATAAAATAATAGTAGGGTACTTTAACACTTGACTTACATCAATGGACAGATCATCTAAACCAAAAATAAACAAGGAAACAATGACTTTGAATGACACACTGTACCAGGTGGATTGAAAGATGTATTCAGGACATTTGATCCCAAAATAGCAGAATGCACATTCTTTTTAAGTGCACATGGGACATTCTACAGAATAGATCACAAATTAGTTCACAAAACAGGCATGAACACATAAAAAAGTTGAAATCAGACTATGTAACTTTTCTGACCACAACATTATGAAACTAGAAGTCAACCATAAGAAAAACTGTGGAAAGACCACAAATACATGGAGGTTAAACAACATGCTACTAAACAATGAATGGGTCAACCAGAAAATCAAAGAAATTCAAAATTAAATGGAAAGAAATGAAAATAAAAACACAATGGTCCAGTAAATTTAGGATACAGCAAATGTCATCCTAAGAGGGATGTATATGGCAATACAGGCTTGCCTTAAGAAGCAAGAAAAGTGTCAAATAAAAAACCTAACCTTACACCTTAAGGAGCTAAAGAAAGAAAAATAAATGAGCCCTCAAACCAAGCATAAGGAAGGAAATAAAAATTAGAGCAGAAACAAATGATATGGAAACTAAAACAAACAAACAAATGAACAAACCAACAATAGAGCAGATCAATAAAACTTGGAGCTGATTCTTTAAAAAATAATAAAAAAATTCATAAAGTTCAGTCAGACTTATCAAAAAGAAAAGAGAAAGAACCCAAATGAACAAAATCACATATGAGAATGGAGAAATATCAACCCACACCTCAGAAATACACATAATTATAAGAGTATCATGAAAAACTATATGCCAACAAATTGGACTACCTGGAAGAAATGGATAAATTTCTACAAACATATAAACTACCAAAACTGGAACAGGAAGAAATAGAAAACTTGAACAGAACAAGAACCAGCAAAGAAATTGAATCAGAAATCAAAAATCTCGCAACAAACAAAAGTCCAGGCCAGATGGTTTCACAGGCAAAATCTACCAAACATTTAAAGAAGAGTTAATACCTATTCTTCTCAAACTATCAAAAAAAAAAATACAAATGGAAGGAAAACTTCCAAATGCATTCTATGAGTCCAGAATTACACTGATAACAAAAACAGATAAAGACTCCACTTAAAAAGAGAAGTAGAGGTCAATATCCTTGATGGATTTGGACGAAAACATTCTCTACAAAATACTAGAAAACCAAATCCAACAATAAATTTTTAAAAAGCATTCAAGTCGGATTTATTCTGGTTTGCAAAGTTTGTTCAATATTCACAAATAAATCAATGTGAAACACCACATTAATAAAAGAAAGGATAAAAACCATATGATCCTCTCATTAGACATAGAAGAAGCATTTGACTAAATACAACATCCATTCATGGTAAAAACCCTCGGCAAATTAGGGGTAGAGGGAATATACCTAACATAATAAAGATTGCATATGAAAAACCCACAGCTAATGTCATTGTCAGTGGGGAAAATCTGAGAGCTTTTCTTCTACTTTCAGGAATGAGACAGGGATGTGCACTCTCACTACTGTTATGTAGCATAGTATTGGAATTCCTAGCCACAGCAGTCAGAAAACAAAAGTAAATAAAAGGCGTACAAACCAGCAGGAAGAAATAAAATTTTCATTATTTGCCAATAACATGATACTCCAGATAGAAAATCCAAAAGATTCCACCAAAAAACTGCTAGAACAGATAAACAAACTCAGTAAAGTTGCAGGACAGAAAATCAATGTGCAGAAATTTGTTGCATTTCTGTACACCAATAATGAAGCATCAGAAACAGAAATTAGGTAATGAGTCCCATTTACAATTGCAGCAAAAACCATAAGATACCTAGGAATAAACCTAGCCAAATTGGTGAAAGACCTATACTCTGAACTATAAAACACTGGTGAAAAAATTGAAGACACAAAGGAATGGAAAGCTATTCCATGCTCATGCTTTGGAAGAACAAATATTTTAAAATGTCTGTATTACCCAAAGCAATATACAGTTAATGCAATCCCTATCAAAATACCAACAGTGTTTTTCACAGAACTAGAGCAAACAATACTAAAACTTGTATGGAACCACAAAAGACCCCAAATAGCCAAAGGAATTCTGAAAAAGAAAGCAAAACGAGAGTCATCACAATTCTGGACTTCAAGTTATATTACAAAGCTGTAGTGATCAAAACAGTATTGTAATGGCACAAATTGACATGTACATCAATGGATCAGAATAGAAAACCCAGAAGTGAGCCAATAACTATAGGGTCAATTAATCTTTGACAAAACGTAAGGAATATCCGATGGGGGGGGGGAGTCTCTTCAACACATGGTATTGGGAAAACTGGACAGTAACATGCAAAACAAAGAAACTTGACCACTTTCTCACACCAAACTTAAATATAAATTCAAAATGGATTGAAAACCTTAATGTGAGACCTGAATCCATCAAAATCCTAGAGGAGAACACAGGCAGTATCCTCTCTGACATCAGCCTTAGCAAATTCTTACTAATTATTACTCCTGATGTGAGGGAAACAAAAGCAAAAATAAACAATCGGGACTTCACCAAAATAAAATGCTTCTGCATAGCAAAGGAAACAATCAACCTAAAAGGCACCTGTGGAATGGGAGAAGATATTTGTAAATTACATCCCTGATAAGGGTTAATATCCAAAATACACAAAGAATTTACAAAACTCAACACCCCTAAAAAATAATTCAGTGTAAAAATGGTCAGAAGACATGTATAGATATTTTTCCAAAGAAGACATACAGATGGCCAATGGCTATATGAAACAATGCTCAACATCACTCATCATCAGGGAAATACAAACCAAAACTATGATGAGATATCACCTCACACCTGTCAGAATGGCTAAAATCTACAACACAAGAAAGAACAAGTGTTGGAGAGGATGTAGACAAAATGGAAACCTTGTGCACTGTTGGTGAGAATGCAAACTGATGCACCCACTCTGGAAAACAGTATGGAGATTCTCTAAAAGTTAAAAATAGAGCTCTGCCCTACTATTCAGCAATTGTACTACTACGTATTTACCCAAAGGGTACAAAAACACTAATCCAAAGGGTACATGCACCCTAATGTTTATTGCAGCATTATCTACAAAATCCAAATTATGAATGCAGCCCAAGTATCTATCCACTGATGAATGGATAAAGAAGATGTTGTATATACATACACACACATACACACACAGAGTAGCATATTACTCAGCCTTAAACAAGAATGAAATCTTGCTATTTGCAAAAACATGGATGAAGCTAGAGAGTAGTATGCTAAGTGAAATAAGTTAGTCAGAGAAAGACAAATGCTAAATGATTTCACTCATATGTGGAATTTAAGAAACAAAACAAACACGCAAAGGGAAAAAAAGAGAGGCAAATGAAAGAACAGACTCTTAACTATAGGGAATAAACTGATCTTTTCCAGAGGGGAGATGGGTGGGGAGATTAATCAAATAGTTGATGGGGACTAAGGAGTCCACTTGTTGTGATAAGCACCAGGTGCTGTGTGGAAGTGTATATTGTACACCTGAAAGTAATACTACACTGTATGATAACTAACTGAAATTTAAATAATAACAAAAAAATAAAAGTTGAACAAATAAAAAGATCAATTTCACTCAGGCTAATTTCCATAAGGAGAACAACCAATATCTGAAAATTAAAATGTCTCACTTGAGTAGTTTTGCTTTGATTTTGACAGGGAAAGCAGACAAGTTATAGATGGAGTGATTTAGTGTTGAGGTTCTTTTGTAATCTGGAAAATTCTCAGTCAACTAGCTGAACATTAAATGCTTCTCTAAGTTTCTAACTATTTTAAAGGAACAGAAAGTTCTAATCTTAGTTAATCACATGAAATTATGTGTGTGTGTGTACTAGCTATATATATATGTATATATATGTATATATATGTATATATATATATATAACACACATCTTCCTTATTCATTGGTCTATCAATGGACACTTAGGTGGCTTTTGTATCTTGAGTATTGTAAATAATATTGCAATAACATAGGGGTGCATGTATCTTTTCAAATTAATGTTTTTGATTTCTTTGGTAAATACCTAGTAGTAGAATTATTGCATCATAATGAATTTCTACTTCTAAGTTTTTAAGAAACCTCCATACTGTTTTACAAAGTGGCTGTACCAATTTTATTCCCACCAGCAGTGTATGAGGGCTCCTTTTTCTCCAAATCCTTGCCAACACTTATTCCTTGTGTTTTTTATTTTAGCTATTTTGCTAGGTGTAAGGTGATATAACTTTTTTTTTAAAGATTTTTCCAGATCTATATCTGGATAGGTTTTTTGTTGCTTCTTTAAATGGAAATGGTTTCATAATAAAAAAAATGTGGCTATCTCAGCTTGAAAATCAATTACAAGATTACTCCTCCTTGAGATAACATTGATATTTTGTTATGCAGCAGAAGTGCTTTATGTGTACTTGAAATTTTATCACACTATATATTAAATATATATTTTTTCAATGGTTGAGATTTCATAAAACTTACAAATTTTCCTGTTTAATCAAAGATATTCTTAAAATAAGTTTTATTTAATTTTTTCCTGTGGGTGTTTAGAGGTGAAAAATGCAATCATTATTCTTATGGTTTGATATCACTGCCTTGGTTTACTTTTGCATGATCTGCAAATGTCAAAAGAGTAAAAAAAAAGAAAGAAAGGCAAATAACATATTTGTATTATTATCAAAATAGGTTTGATGCTGAAGACCATTGGAACTTGTCCAGGAAACTACAGTAGTCCCTGGTCCACACTTTGAGAAATTCTTCTCTAGGGCAATGCTTCTCAAAGTGTAATGTGCATAAAATCACTTGGCAAAGGTATTAAAATACAGGTTCTGATTCATTAGGTCTGTAATGGTTCCCATTACTTTGGGTGTTCAAAAAGTTCCCAGATAATAGCATGCTACCCATCCCCTGATACTTTGAGTAGCAAGACTCTGAGGTACCAATTATCAATTAGTTTTAACACCACCCCTGTTTAGACTTACTAGCTTCAGTGATCAAGTAGTTTTAGTTGTTTTATTTTGATTCTTGCACTGGTGGTAAATCTATTAATATAGACCAAATCATACATAAGCTATAACTCTATTGATAAATGTTGAAAAGGCTTGTAAATAAATAAATAAATAAAATGCATTTATATACTTATTTTCTTTGTTCCTTTCATGCCGGGAATGGCCAGCAATCCCTATACAGAGGGATGAAAGATTACTCCAAATTTTGCTGTGAAAGAGAGGAGAAGGCAAGGGGGTCAACACTCAGAGATGAAGACCCTTTGCTCTTCTTTGCTCCAGCTTTTATTGGTCCTTCAGGAAAATCACAAATCCTTATCAATGTTTCTCAAGTACGTGATGTGTGACAAGGGGTCTTACTGAAACTGGGAGGATTTATTTTTGGGAAAGATTCGATATGCTAATCAGCGTGTTCTACGAGTTCTGCTAAACATAGCCTGGGGGACAATGCATACATCTCTTAGATCACAGGGTGGCCGTTTGGGCTGGGAAAGCTTCTGGGAAGGCAACTCCCCCCGGCATTCCAACGGCAGAGTGGTCACACAGGCCTCGACATTCCAAAGGCCCATGCCCTTCTCTGAAACCTTCCATCGCCCTCAGTGTTACATTTTAGCAAGCCAGGTATTATAGCTGATTTCATGCTCTACATTAACCCCAACACTTTTAGGTGATTGAGTTGTCAAAATCAAAAATGAATCTGCTGGTTAATAACTTACTCCTTCGCTCATGTTGTCTCTTTCAGTTTCCCTCCATTATGAATGATACAGAACAACCTGAGCAATCTGGCCTTACCTTTTCATGTTGTTAATTTATAAGGATCATTTTAATATATAGACTAGTGTTTACTAGCTAAAAAATTAGAAGTCAAGGAAGGGTTGGAACTGTCTCTTTAAATTTCTGTATGTATCAAAAATGAGGGTGGCTCTATTTTAGCTACGTTAGCATTTCTCAAGATTCAGTTATTTATTTACTACCTGTTAAGCTTACCATAGTTTTGAATATCAGCTCTTTTATTTTTATTTTTAAATTTAGTTTATTTAAATTGACTTTGAGTCACATGTTTTACCTTAAATTTATACTAAGTAAAAATATCCATGGAAACACAGTTTCAATGTGTGAGTAATATTTTTTCTAACAAATATATTTTTTTTACTTGTGTAGATGTTAACATACAAAATGTCCATGTATTTAATAAAAATCAACTCTCACACCACCAGTGTTAGGCATGTCCAATTTTGGGAATATTGAAATAGTTATTTAAGATTGTAGTGAAATTTTAAAAGTAAAAATTAAAATAATATTATTTTATGAGAATCACTGAACTAAATTTGGACGAGAACTCATTCTTCAGAGATAACATTTTTTTTTTTCTGGTGATTAAGAGACTTTTCCACTCAAAGCATCTAGGATTATACTCATATGATAATTTGTAAAATGAATTGTTCTTTCTTGTCAGTGGCTGCAGCCATTCAGTACTCCCTTTTCAGGTAAAAATAACACCAAATCTTCCTCCAGCCACATCATGAATTACCAGGTATTGTATTATGGAGAACGTTGTGATAAGTAGATTGCAATGGGACAAAGCACATGACATGACATCTCTCAGTGAATCTTAATATATAATATTGCTCCTCCAATAGCCCAGGAGTTCCAGGATGAAATATTTGCAGAAGAGCTCTCCTTGTGTTATCAATAAATAAATGAATGTATTTCTTGGCAAGAACCTATTTTTTGAAGTATTTGAGATATATTTGGTAATAATCAATTCTGCCCCTGAAATGCAGTACTTTGTAACCACCTGAGCCCCAACAACTGATTTTATGTTTGTTTTTTTTCTTTTTTTTTTAAGATTTGTTTTCAAATGATAAGTAGCAGCTATTCAAAATCTTTGTGAAGAGACACTGTTCTCCTGTGTCATTCCTGTGAAGAGAAATGGATATCCTTTCACCAGACTAACGGAAGATGAGTGTGGAAAGTCCTAAAAGTAAAAGCAATGAAATGGGGATTTAAGAAGCATAAATAGTTTGATAAGCTTTGAACTTACTCTATCTTTAGAGAAAGGTGGTTATTGAAAACATTTCACGCCCAGTATTTTAAGCATCCTTTTATGTTTTGCAATGTATATCATATCTATATACACTACAAAACAGAACACTTAGAGGAAGCTTTTTTCCATTTATTTGCAACCTCATTTGTTTTTCCCTTAGTCTCAAAAACAGCAAATTATTATTTGAGTTCTGTTCTCTTTCAAACAGAAAATATTTACCTGCCTCAAAAGTAGTATAATATATATGTTACAGGAAGAAATCTAGTGTATTTTAGTACCATAATTTCTCTCAACACAAAAACACAGCTATCTATATGTAGTCATTACTTGGGAAAAAGAATAGGGGTACTATGCAGTGGTTTAGTTAATCAAATAACTTGGCTAATAGAAAGTGAACATATTTAGCATAGCCAACTTGCAAATTTTCTAAGCCTTGGAATACAATGTAATAAAATTAACATGAGAACTATACTGACCATAATTGAAACTTTCTTTGATGACTCAGAAGACACTTTAGGATTTTCAGTGCTCCAGAGTCATCATTGTGAACATCAGTTCTCATGGAAATGTAGAAGTGCCAGCTAATGAATGTTTCCAATGAATAAAAAGCTAGGCAGATGATACAGAGCTGACTATACATAGTTTTCTAAAGAGCAGAGAGGTTTTTATTTATTTTTTCTTTCTGTAGTTCTTCTTCCCATGATGGACCTAAATGGTAGAACATTTTGTTAAGAACTTAGTTATTTTGGATAAGCTAATATAATTACTCATTTATTTAAATAGATTTACTAAGTATACTACATGTGTCAGTTTCTATGGCTGGAGGGGGGCAATAAAATCCTTGTAACATGCACTCATAGCTAGAAATAAGTAAAGTAGTATGCTTTAAGAGAGACTGTTTTTTTTTTGTTTGTTTGTTTGTTTAATCTGTTCTGGTTACAGTAATATTGACTTCAATTTATTTAGGAAAGGTCTGCCTGGGTCTCAGTAACTAAATAACATTGGGACTTACGAAAACAGCAAAAAGTCTGTTGAGGTTGATGAAACTTTCCATCCTTATAGTATCAAGTACATTCTGGATACCATATGATTAACTACAGTATGAATATGAAATCTACACAGTGATATTTTGAGATGAACTTCCAGTTATTTCTTTCCTCTAAAGATCAGGAAGATTTTTAATCTGTGTGACTATAAAGATAGTATTTGTTCTGATACCTCCTGGATCGGCTTCTTCCATGTTCTGAGATCTTGTGTTTCCCACAATGTTTTTGTCTTACACTATTTGTGCTGTAACTGATCTTTTTCTTATTTAGGGATCTTTGTATAGATTTGTGTATTTTTAATCTTATGTGGTTGTTTCAAGTTTGTTTCAAGTATAGATTTTTTTATTACTATTTCCTGAGAATTGTGTTTAACTCCAATAGTACCTGCCAAATTTTAGTTTCCGCATTTTCTTGCTAGCTATAGGAGTAGTTTTGTTCTTTTAATGGGGTGGTTCTGGAATTCTCTGCTTAAATTCCATCCTGTCTGAATTTACCATAATTGTGTTCTCTTTCATACTTCCACAATATAGGTTCCAGGGATTTTTTTCTTTAATATATTCTGCTCCTTTTTGTGGTAGGAAGCACAATAAAAATGGGTTCTAAACATAAAAATGTCCCTCATTGATTAGGTGGCAAGATTAATCTTCAAGAGTTTAGCTAAGCTACTCCATGGTATTGCTGCCTCAGCCTCCATTTTGTTTGGCCAAGTAGCCTGTAGGGGCCTTAAACTGACACTAGCCCTTTCATGTAAAGGTATGCCCTAGATAACAGCCTATAGAGTCATAAGCAAATGTAAGTTCCTGATATGATTGCCTCAACAGCCCTTGTGATCAAGAGTCTCCTTGCCTTCCAGGGACAAATCCCCTTTATGTGCCCCTTAATAAGACTCATGGGTCTTATAAAACCCTACTCTTTTGGTTTAACTTGACAAATCTGACCTCAGCCTGGGAACTCCAAAGCACTTCTCCCATCAATCTTAATAAAGGCATCTTCCCCATGTTCTACCTTTCTATCTACCTGCACTCTGCCTTGACCTCCTGTTGTGGCTCCTTGAGGACCGCCATGTACTTCCTCCAGGACCTGTGAGTAGTAAACTTGTATATTTTAATTTTTACTGTGGCTTTTTATTGAAGTGCACTCAACATCTGGCACCCTGTGCCCCATTTAACAAATATTAATTTAATAAAGACGTAACATTTATTTTCTGTGTCACACAATTAAATATTAATTTTTAGCTCAGAACATTCCTATATCACACTGAATACTGCATATAATTTATAAGAATGGTCTATGTTTGGGGTGCCTGGATGGCTCAGTCGTTAAGCATCTGCCTTCAGCTCAGGTCATGATCCCAGGGTCCTGTGATTGAGCCCCACATCAGGCTCCCCGCGGAGCAGGGAGTACTTCTCCCTCTCCCTGTCCCCATGCTTGTGTTCCCTCTCTCACTGGGTCTCTCTCTGTCAAATAAATAAATAAAATCTTTAAAAAATGGTCTCTGTTCCCATGAAGAAATAAGATTTATATCACATATTCAAAGTATCTGCTTTGGATACAGAGAAAGATCTAGATGTGAAAACTATTTTTACTTTATCCAACAGGATGGTAATAGAAAGTTTTTTTTTCAGTTTCCTCATTAGCAAATATATGAATAATACCAGCATTGTTACATAGGATAATTTGAGTCATCTTGGAAGCAAAGTAGAAAAGTGTGGAATTAATGTATTTTATGGGCTGACTTGTAAGTTGTGATGTGGTAGTTAATTTAGCACTGATCAGCACAAATGGTCATGGGAAGTAAAATAGATGGAGATTATTCTGCTGGGCCATAAATCTACCAGGATACACAAATTTGTTCATTAACAAGTACTGAGAGATTGCACAAGTCAAATTACATCATAGTGAGAGGTATACTATTAACAGTTAAGAACTCACATTCTTAAGTCAGATTTTATTTGGATTCTAGAACTGCCACTTATTGTGGGACCTTTGCTTAACTTTCTGTAAAAGAGGGAAAATAATACATTCCACATAGGATTGTTTAATCCTATCCAGTTAGTTAATATAGGCAAAGTACTTTTCCAGTGCCAAACATTTAGTCATTACCGAGTAAGTAGTAGTTATATTTTTCTTACCAGTCAACAGGGAATAGAGCTAAAATGATGATAAGAAGAGCTTGCTACTTTGCTTTTGCTACAGGTTGAAGTCATAAGCATCAGGACAAGTACAATGAGAAATGGCAGCCTACAACAAGAGAGGGTAGCAGGACCCCAAAATTATTCTATCTCTATTATGTACTGAACTTGTATAGAAACAAAGAATTTCTTATGTATGTATGCATGTATATATGTATTTATGTATATATATATTTTTTCATTCATTAATTAATTCTTTCATTCATTCAGCAAATATTTATTAAGCATATACTATGTGCAAGTATGGTTGGCACAAACACCTAGCCTGTAGCAGATACAAGATAGGTATCCTTATTTTCATGAAACTTATAGTCTAGTGAAGGAAAATATTAGAGCTTAAAAGGACCCTAAAGTATTTGTTTATTCCAATATTTTCCAAACTATACTTTGTAAAATGCTAGTGTCCCATGAGATGTCAATAGCTGCTTGATAAACAAATGTGTTTTAGTAATCAAACTGAGAAATGCTATATATTAGATCACCATATTTGGAGATCCATAAGGTATGTTAGTACATTAAATACTGAGGAGTCCTGTGATAAATAAATCTTTAATTCAGCATTTCCAAAATGCATTTGACACCAGAAACTCTTTTCTTATGAAAAATTTGCTAATATCACAGGGGATATAATAGATTCACAGGAAGCAATTTTAGAAAATCTGGTCTAATTTAACCCTCTTATTTTGCAGTTGAAATGACTAAAGATTAGAAAAAACTAACTTGTTTAATGAGGTTCTCATTAGATGAGAAGGGGATTAGAAGCTCAGTTTAGTGTTTTTTCCACCTCACCATTAAGCTTCCAAGAAATAGAAATCTCTTTGCTTTACTGTCTTAAAAGTTGTGAAGAGATTGTGCAATATTTTTATTTTGTAAATAAGTTTATTTTCTAAACAAGTTTAAATGATTCAGAGGATAAATCTCATGATCCACTTAAGATTTCTCTTAAAAGTCCAAAAGATATCAATCATTAACTATACACTTAAATTTTATATATTGTAATTTAAACTATAGAATACCTTTTATAATAATATAAATTATCATAATAACTTGATCTATAACTCCATACTAATTTACCAATATGGATCATCTGGCTATCTTAAAATCTGGGATTGTTAACCCAGTAATAGAGATTTTTTGTTTTATGTTTTTGAGAAAAGGTCCTTCCTGTGTACTAGTGTGTTTGGTTTCTTGTCGAGCGCTTAGCAAAAGTCATCATCTCTCACAACACTCCCCCAAGTACAAGAGTTGTCAATAGAATGATTTTGTTTTGTAACCTCTTACTACCAATATTAGATACAGATAAATATAGTTTGATTATCTTCTTTTCAATAAATACAGAAAATAAACATAGAAAATAAAAATTGGGTTGGGATATAAAATATTTCAGAAATAAAGAGAACAGAAGCAAACTCTTACTGCTCTTTGGAAAGAGTAGTTTTAACAAAGTAAGCAAGAATCATTTTCTCTGGTTGAGTGTTGATTCCCCAGCGTGCTCTCAGTAAGTAATTTGAATGGCCCACTGAATGTCAGCATCAGCTTGTTTATTCTCATTATTTTATCATTTTAAAAACCCTCTAGGTGATGAGACATGCAGTATAGAACATAATTACCATTATTAGCATACTAATTGGACACAAAAATAGGCCAACTACAAGGTAGCCAACTGAATAATTTCACATTAATCAAACACCATAGTGAATAAGCCTATTGTTAAATTGACAGTTCTATAATTGGTAATATTTTGCAGTAAAATATCAGAATTTCCTAGTAATATGTCTCCATGTCATATAATTTTATAATTTCCTATGTTCCCAGCTTTAAATATGTGCACCTAGCTCTGGTTCAAAAAAAAAACCCATCATGATGAGAATACCAGTCTTTTTAAAAACTGGCCTAAGTGTTCAAAGAGAAGCGTGTTGGCCTTTAGCAAGAGATGTGAATGATAACCAACAAACCAACCAAACAAACAAAAAGAGTTACCAATTTAGTCACATGTTGCTGTATATTGTTTTATTTCTAAATATGTATTCTGATACACCCAAAGGACAACTGAACAAACACATTGATAGTCTCTTGGGGAAAGTCTACTTTATAAAAGTACAAGTATAATATGTAACAATAATCACCTACTTAATGTAACATTTTTAAAAATATATTGGCAGTTACAAATTTTAACTGCTATATATAAACAGTATTACTCTTTTTCTGCCAGTGTATTGAACTATTTAGACTTGAATCCTTTCTCAGTAGAAGAGATTCATTATGAAATCTTAACATATAAGAGATAGACTTCTTCTGACATCCTGTGATACCACTTTTTTAGATCACCAAATAAATTGTTCCAGCCAGCCAATCTCCTTTATGCCAACAACTCATGCTATAATTCTCTTATGCATACATTTTGCTCACTTTATCCTCAAGAATTACATGTCCCCTATTTTATACTTACACAAAACCCCTTTTTCTTCAAAGATTAACTCAAACTCTCTTCCACAAAGTTTTTCCAGACTACTGCATCCTGGAGTTAGATTTCCTCTTGCTACGCTTTATGTTTACACTCATTTTGTATATATCCATTTCACCAGTAAACACCGAGAACCTATTAAAAGCCAGTCACACATTTGGAAACAAAAAGACAAAGATGGCTCTGACATGGTTCCCCCTTGAAGTTTCACAGGTGTGTTCCTATCATATGTCTAAGTTTTTGAAAATAAAAACCTGTTTTTATATTCTTCTGGTACCACTAATTAGTAAGCACATGGTATGTGATCTAGAAAACAATAATAAAATAAATTTCTTTATTACTTTTCTTTCCCTGTTAGTCTTCTTGAAGCTACAGGTCATTCTCATTTAGAGCTTCCTTGTAATTATTTCAGCTTCACTTTATTTCTCCCCTATCATTCCATTTTCTAGCAATGTTTTCACTGATTCTTGCTAGAATGAGTTGAGTAATGAACTGGGAAAACTGTTCCTATATGGGCTTCTACACCTGGGCCTGCCACTGAACTTGATTTCACCCCTTCATTTATATGCACCTTAGTTTTCTTATCCATAAAATTAAGGGGACGGACTACATTAATAGTCCATATAACTAACTGGACTTCAGAATCATGTGAGTAGCACTTTTTCATATACAACCAAGAGCTGGGTTAGATCCGTGGTCCCCAATTGTATTTGCACATCAGAGCTCTGTGGGAAGCTTTTAGAAACTACTGTTGAGTGGCATCTGGGTGGCTCAGTTGGTAAAGCATCAGACTTTTGGTTTTGGCTCAGGTCATGATCTCAGGGTTGTGAGATTGATCCCCACATCAGGCTCCACACTCAGCATGGAGTCTGTGGGAGATTCTCTCTCTCTCTCCCTATCCCTCTGCCCCCACCCCCACTCTCTTTCTCCCTCTCTAAAATAAATAAATAAATCTTAAAAACAAAGAAACAACTGTTGACTCAACTCCCTCCTTGAACCCAATTTACTCAATTCCTGGGTGTGTGAATTGGATGTCAGTATCCTGTAAATGGCTAGCCCAGGTGAATTTAATGTACAGCCATAGTTGAGAACAGCTGGATTTTCCAACTCTGATTTTCTGATTTTGTAATTTAAAAAAGCATTGAGGTCATCGAAAAAGACTACCAAGTCCACAAAAGTGAGTTTTAAAAAACCACATTTTTATATAGAACAAGACATTTTTAATAATCTATTTTAGGACTTGGTGAAAATCTGATAACTTTGAAAGAAGGCAATTCAGCATTACTTCTATGTCTCATCACCTTGAATCAGAACAACTGTTTTCTAATACATGCACTGCTTCAGTTAGAGGTTTAAAGCAGAGACTGAATATGAAATTATGCCTTATGAAGGTGAAAAGAAATAGGAATAAGCAAAAATCTCTTTCCTGGCAAAGAGCAACAGACCTTTGCAACATTTCACTCTTGTGGTTTTCTTTTTGACATCTATGTGTGCTGTATTGACATAGAGTCCTCAGAAGAGACTTTGCCCTGATCATAGCTCTGCAGCTAGAGCAATCTAACTTGTGAGCCTCAGGAGAGAGAACTGTGGAATGCAGCCCATCATTGACCATAGGGAGGGTATTAATTAGAATACTGGCTCATCTGCTGTAACAGAGATCTAAAAATTAAAAAAAAAGTTGCTTAAAAGAGATATAAATTTATTTTTATCTAATGCAAAATCTGGTTTGGTTATCCAGGATTAATATGGCAATTCCACATGTGTTAGGGATCCTTCTATGTTGCACCACAATCCTCAAAAGGCAGCTTCAATCTTTTAATCTAAAATGGCTGCTTCGGGGGTGACTGGCTGGTTGTTAGTACAGTGTGACTCTTGATCTTGGGGTTGTAAGTTTGAACCCCACATTGGATATAGAGATTATTTAAAAATAAAATCTTTTTTTTTTTTTTTTAGTGATAGGGATAAGGAGATTGCTGCTAAACAATTTTTTTTAAAGATTTTATTTATTTATTTGAGAGAGAGAATGAGAGATAGAGAGCATGAGAGGGAAGAGGGTCAGAGGGAGAAGCAGACTCCCTGCTGAGCAGGGAGCCCGATGTGGGACTCGATCCCGGGACTCCAGGATCATGACCTGAGCCGAAGGCAGTCGCTTAACCAACTGAGCCACCCAGGCGCCCTAAAAATAAAATCTTTAAAAGTAAAATAAAATAGCTGCTTCAGCTCCTACCATCACGTTCTTATTCCATCTAGCATAAAGGAGGAAAGGTGAAAGAAGAGGGAATTTTTTTTAAGGGGAAAAATTCTAGCTATTGTAAACATCACTCTTACCACACTCCATTAACCAGTACTTAGCCATATGTTTATACTTTGCTTCAAGTGAGATTTATAAATGTTGTCTTCAGCTGAGTGGCAATGTGTTCAACTAAAATTTTTATTAGTATATACAAAGAAGCTACATGTTTGGGGAAAACTTAGTTTCTGCTACAGGCAAGTTATTGTAATAACCTGCCAAATTCCCTTTCTTTACCAAGGTCCATCAGTGTCCATAACTGAGGATAAATTACCTATTTCTTCTCTTTCTCAACTGTGCTCACACTCACATTAATATCATGGCAGAATCAATTCCACCCCAGTCTCTAACACTAATCTTCAATCAAGATTTAAAAAGCAGTGGACAAATTAATCTTTTTTTTTTTGGCTACTTAAACTATTTTCTTTTTGGGGGCCATCCAATATTGATGTGTAGCTTTATCTAGTACTATTGAAACTATTAGGTCTGAATAATTTGCCTTCCCAGACCTTTGACTGTTAGAGCATGAGCACATAACTTAGGATAAATCAAATTTTCCCACTTGGGACTCTGGGCCTAAAGCAAGTGACATAAGAAATGAGTAGTTTAGGATTTATTCCACAAATGTCAGGGTAACTTGCACACCAGAATGGAACCCAGGATTCAGTTGTGGCTATAATAATAATGTTACCCTAAACTAATGGCTATGTTTTTTGTTAGTTTGTTTTCCTTAGCTTCTGTCTTTTTTTCTACTAATATATGCACTGCTTCAGTTAGAGGTTTAAAGCAGAGACTGAATATGAAATTATGCCTTATGAAGGTGAAAAGAAATAGGAATAAGCAAAAATCTCTTTCCTGGCAAAGAGCAACAGACCTTTGCAACATTTCACTCTTGTGGTTTTCTTTTTGACATCTATGTGTGCTGTATTGACATAGAGTCCTCAGAAGAGACTTTGCCCTGATCATAGCTCTGGATTTGTAATGGGGAATTACTATTTAATGGATAGAGGTCTAGTTTTGAAAGACAAAAAAATTTCTCAAAATTGATGGTGGTGATGGTGGCACAACAATGTGAATGTACTTAATGTACCACATTGTACACTTTTAAAAAGGTTAATATGGTAAATGTTATGTTATGTGTATTTTCCCATAATTTTAAAAAATGATGGACAAATTAAGAGATTCTCAGACAAAAATTGAGAGTTTGTTACTAACAGATCATCCCTGAAAAAAAAAAAAAAGATGAAGATAGTACTTCAAGCTGAAATGAAAAAATATTGGACATTAACTGGAAGCTATACAAGTAAAAATCTCCACTAAAAGTAACTACATAGGTAAATATAAAATCCATTATTACTATATTTTTGGTTCACAACACCACTTTTTATTTCTTATGCATCATATAAAAGACAAAAACATAAAAATAATGATAATCAATGTTATTAGACACACATTGTATAAAAAAACAATGTGTGATGAAAATAAAAATATAATGAGGGTCAGAGATGATTAAGAGTAAGACACTTATGGCATGGAAAGCCCAGAGACTGCAGAATCTGCCCCTACTTCAGCTTTAGCTAAACTTCCAAGGTGCCCACTGTGTGGAGAGCCCAAGGACCCCCAGCCCACAGCAGACATAGTTCCAGCCAGGCAACAAAACTCACCAAGTCCACACAGTCTACATAGAAGAACCATACACAAGACTATTTCTTCATGTTTAGAAGTACCTATTCCACCTAATCCATAGAAAGAAATACAGAAAGTGAAGAAAAATGGGGGTATGGAGGAATATGCTCCAAAAGAAAGAACAAAACAAAACCCAGAAAAAGAACTAAGTAAAATGCAGATAAGCAAATACCCAATAAAAAATTAAAGTAATGATCATAAGGATGCTCACTGAACTTGAAAGAAGAGTGGAAGAACTCAGTGAGACATTCAATAAAGAAATAAACATATAAAAAAGAACCAAATGGAGTTGAAGAATAAAATAACTGAAATAATAAATACAGTAGAGGAAATCAACAGTAGATTAGTGGTGCAGAAAAATATATTACTGATCTGGAAGACAGGAAGACAAGCACCCAAGGTGATTAGAAAAAGGAGAAAAGAATTTTTTAAATAAGGATAAAAATAATATATATATATATAAATTATGTGATATAATTATATATAATTTTATTTGTATATACACCTTATATATTATACATATTTTATTCATATATATTTATATATTACTTATAATTATATATTGTATATATAGATATTATATATAATTACATATATATGTAAAATAAAAATAAAATGAGGATAAGTTATAGGATCTCTTAGACATCAAGTGAACAAACATTTGCATTATAGGGGTTCTAGGGAAGAATGAGAGAGAGAAAGGGACAGAAAACTTATTTAAAGAAATAATAGCTGAAACATTCCCTATCCTAAGGAAGGTAATAGGCATCTAGGTTCAAGAATCACCCAGAGCTCCAAACAAGATAAACTCAAAAAATTCCACATCATGACATATAATAATTAAAATGTCAAAGTTTAGAGATAAAGATAGAATTTTATAAGCAGCAAGAGAGAAGCAAAAGTTTATGTACACTGGAAAACTTATAAGGTTTCAGCTGATTTTTTAGCAGAAACTTGGCAGGCCAGTAGAGAATATCATGATATATTCAAAGTGCTGAAAAGAAGAAAAAGAAAACAAAAACAAAAATATTTAACCAAGAACACTCTACCCAGCAATATTATCATTCAGACTCAGGGGGAGACATAAAGAGTTACCAGACAAAAGCTAATGGAGTTTATCACACTAAAGGAACCCTACAAGAAATGTTAAAGGGACTTCACTAAGTGGAAAAGAAATGACCATAAATAGACATGAGAAAATTATGAGTAAAAATGTAAAATATGAAAGCATATACATAAAACATGGAGGAGGGAGGAAAAATATTTTTTCTTAGAATGTGTCTGAATTGAAATGACAATCAACTTACTATAGACTGCCATATACTTAGGATGTTATATATGAACCTCATGGTAAGCACAAACCACAAAACTATAATAGATAAACAAAAATAAAAAGAAAGAACACCAAGAATAACAAGAAACTCATCAATCACAAAGAAAGACAGCAAGAAAAGAAGAAACAGAGATCTACAAAAGCAACCAGAAAATAAATGACAAATTGCACTAAGTACATACCTATCAAAAATCCTTTTAAATGTAAATGGAATAAATGTTCCAATCAAAAGACAAAGAGTGGCAAATGGATAGAAAACAAACCCACCTATATACTACCTACAAGAGATGCATCTCAGACTTAAAGATGTGTAGAATGAAAATGAAGGGATGAAAAAAAATTACCATGCAAATTAAAGTGGAAAAGAAAAGCCAGGATAGCTATACTTATATCAGACAAAATAGACATTTAAATAAAGACAATAACAAGAGACAAAGGAGGGCATTACATGATGATAAAGAGACCAATCCAACAAGAGGACATAACAATTGTAAATATGCACCCAATATGCACTCAAAACTTTAGCACTTAAATAGATAAAGAAAATGTTCGTGGACATAAAGAGAGAAATTGATGGCAAAATAGTAATACTAAGGGAATTTAACACCCACTTACATCAATGGTTAGATCATCCAGGCAATCAATAAGAAAACATTGTCTTTATATGACACATTAGGCCAGAAAAAATAACAGATACATACAAAATATTCCATCTCAAACAAAAACAAAAACACAGAATACACATTCTTTTCAAGTGCACATGAAACATTCTTGAGGATAGATCACATGGTAGGCTGCAAAACAAATCTCACTAAATTTAAAGAGATTGAGATCATACCATACATCTCTTCTGACCAAAACAATATGAAATTAGAAATCAATCACAAGGAAAAAAACCTGGCAATAAACAAACATGTGGAGGCTAAACATAATGATGTTAAACAACCAATGGGTCAAAGAAACAATCAAAGAAGAAATCAAAATACATGTGGAGACAAATAACATTGAAAAACACAACAAGTCCAAAATCTTTGGGACGTAGTGAAAGCAGGACTAAGAGGGAAATTTATGTCAATAGAGGCCCACCTCAAAAGAACAAGAAAAAGCTAAAATAAACAATCTAAATTTATACCTAAAGGAACTAAAAAAAAGAGGAAAAAAAGCATAAGGTGAATAGAAGAAAATAGTAAAGATCAAAGCAGAGAGGCACCTGGGTGGCTCAGTTGGTTGAAGCATTCAACTCTTGATTTTGGCTCAGGTCATGATCTCAGGGTCATGAGATTGAGCCCCATGTTGGGCTCCATGATCAGTATGGTGTCTGCTTGACCCTCTCCCTTTGCTCCCCCCCAAAATAAATAAATAAAACCTTTAAAATAGATCAAAGCAAAAGTAAATATATAAAGACTAAAAAAATGAAAAAAAACAATGAAACCAAGAGCTAGTTCTTTGAAAAGATGAACAAAATTGATAAACATTTAACCAGACTCATAAGAAGAAAAAAAAAAAGAAAAAGTACCCAAATAAAGAAAATTAGAAATGAAAGAGGGAAAGTAACAACTAACACCACAGAAATACAAAAGAATATTAGAGAATGCTATGAAAAATTATGTCAACCAATCGGGGAACCTAGAAGAAATGGATAAATTTCTAGAAATATACAATCTCCCAAACTGTATCAGGAAGAAACAGAAAATCTGAACAGAATGATCACTAGTAACAAAATCGAATCAGTAATAAAAAAAATACCAAAAAAAGTCCAAAACCAGAAGAATTCACAGGTGAATACTACCCAAAAAATTAAGTAAGAGTTAATATATTTTATCCTCAAAATATTATAAAAAAAGAAAAGGAAGGAAAGCTTTCTACATTCTGGCATTCTACAAAGCCAGATTTACCATGACTATTACTAAAACCAGATACCCCCAAAAAAGAAAACCACAGCCCAATATCCCTGATGAAATGGATGCAAAAATCCTCAAAAATACATTACCAAACAATATTTAACAATATATTAAAAGGCTCACTCACCATGTTCAAGTGAGATTTCTTCCAGGGATGAAAAAAAGGTTCAATGTTTCCAAATCAATCAATATGATAGGAGGACCTAGTCTTCTCTCATCCCACAAAAGCAAGTAGATAACTATCAAATAATCCTAAATACCTTAGAATTCAACTTTAAGGCTGACAGAACAAACTCCACAACTAAAGGGAGAAAAGAGGCCACATTAAGGAGGGTAGGAAGGGTAAAGGTGTAGTTTAGGGGAGAAACAGATAACAGTACTTTGGAGGGGAGGGGTCCATGGTTACAAAGAAGGGTGAGAGAGAGAAGACCACACAGGGGAACACACAAGGAGAACATTTTCCCAAAGCCAAAGGTTTGGAATATGAGACAGGCTGAATTTCATGAGTTCTTGCAACCAGCAAGGCTTAAAACCTAGAGTTTTAAAGGTCAGCAGGCCTGGCTGGGATAGAGCTTAGAAGGCACTGTGCAGCTTCTGGAGAGAAGGCAGGCCAAAGACCTGGATGTAGACATCATGGAAGCAGCAATTTAAAAACTCCTGGGGCACACAGCTGGGAGATTACTAACTCTTCCCTGAGCACTTCCCTGAGAGGCAGTGTTCATGGAGAACCCTCTCTGGGAACAAAGGATGGCATCATTTCTCTCCACTGCCCCTCAGCATAAACACAGAGCCACCTGTGGGAAGCAGCACTGGCTGTCTTGCTTACACCAAGTCCCACCCCCTGATCTCTGGGGTGAATTCTCTTCTCAGTCAAGCTTGCCTAATTCCCCGTATGGTGGGTCCCTCCCCCAGAAGACCAGCAAAATCCCCCACCTAAACTACATCTCCAGACCAAAGAGTTCTGCAGGGCCTCAGTTCTGGTAGAAGTAGTATCAGTTCTCATTTAACAAGCAGATCAGAGCACTCCTAATTAAAACTCACCACATTCAGGCCAGAGGACAAAAAGTGAGCACAGCTGGCAACGAGAGCCTCTGCAGACAACTGACCTGAAAGATAGAGCAACCAAACCACAATGGGAGAGTGCATGTAGCACACACCAGAGATATTCCCTTAAACACCAGGCCCTGGACATTACAAAACCCTTCTTCATAAAGCCATACTTTCAAGAGCAGGAAACATAATTGGCTTTTCTAACACAAAGAAGGCAGAGACTTAGACAAAATGTGAGTGGAAGAATTTATCCCAAATGATAGAACAAGATAAGGCCACATACAGAAATCTATTCCATTCTTATACACTTATAATGAAGCAGCAGAAAGTGAAATTAAGAAGACAATCCCATTTTTAGTTGCATCAAAAACAATAAACTGTGTAAGAATAAACTTAACCAAACAGGTGAAGAACTGTGTTCTGAAAACTATAAAACACTGATGAAAGAAATTGAAGGTGACACAAAGAAATGGAAAGACGTCCCATGCTCAAGGGTTAGAAGAACAAATATTGTTAAAATGTCTATAGCATCCAAAGCAATCTACACATTTAATGGAATCCCTATCAAAATACCAACAAAATTTTTCACAAACAATCCCAAAATTTGTATAGAACCAAAAAAGGCCTCAAAGAGCCAAATAAATCTTGAAAAAGAAAAGGAAAGCTGGAGGTATCAAAATTCCAGATTGCAAGTTATATTAGAATGAAGTAGTAATTAAAGCAGTACAGTGGTGGCATAAAAGTAGACACATAGATCAATAGAATAGAACAGAAAACCTAGAAATAAACCCACAATTATATGGTCAATTAACCTTAAACAAAAGAGGAATGAATATATAATGGGAAAATATAATCTCTTCAACAAATGGTGTTGGGAAAACTGGACAGCAGTGTGCAAAAGACTGAAACTGGACCACTTTGTCTCTACTGTACATAAAAACAAAATGGATTAAAGACCTAAAGTGAGACATGAAACCATAACAATCCTTGAAGAGAGCAAAGGCAGTAATGTCTCTGACACTGGCCATAGAAACATTTTTCTAGATGTCACCTAAGGCAATGGAAATAAAAACAAAAATAAACTTTTGGGACCACATCAAGATAAAATGCTTCTGTACAGCAAAGGAAACAATGAACAAAATTAAAAGGCAACTTATGGGATGGGAGAGGATATTTGCAAATGACATATCTGATAGGAATTAGTATCCAAATTATATAAAGAATCGATACAACCCAATACCCCAAAAACGAAATAACTCAATAAAAAATGGGCAGAAAGAATGAACATTTTTCCAAAGAGGACATACATATGGCCAAAAGACACATGAAAAGATGTTAAACATCACTCATCATCTGGGAAATGCAAATCAAAACCACAATGAGCTACTACCTCAGACCTGTCAGAATGGTTAAAATCAAAACCAGAAGAAACAGCAAGTCTTGGCAAGGATGTGGGAATAAAGGAAACCTTGTGCACTGTTGGTAGGAATGCAAACTGGTACAGCCACTCTGAAAAAACAGTACAGAGCTTCCTTAAAAAGTTAAAAATAGGACTATTCTATGATCCAGGAATTGCACTCTTGGGTATTTACCCAATAAATACAAAAAAACACGAATTCAAAAGGATATATGCACCCTATGTTTATTGCAGCATTATTTACAATAGCCAAATTATGGAAGAAGCCCAAATATCCATCACTTGATGAATGGATAAAGAAGAAATGGTATGTGTATGTATATATATACCCACACAATGGAATATTTCTCAGCCATAAAAAGAGAATGAAATCTTTTTCTTAAAGATTTTATTTATTTATTCATGAGGCAGAGGGAGAGAGAGAGAGAGAGAGAGAGGGAGAGAGAAAGAGAAGCAGAGGGAGAAGCAGGCTCCCAAGGAGCAGGGAGCCCAATGTGGGACTCGATCCCGGGACCCTGGGATCATGACCTGAGCCGAAGGCAGACGTTTAACCATCTGAGCCACCCAGGCGCCCAAAAGAGAATGAAATCTTGACATTTGCAACCACATGGATGAAGCTGAAGTATATAATGCTAAGCAAAATAAGTCAGAGAAAGACTATTACCATGTGATCACACTCATATGTGGAATTTAAGAACAAAACAAATGAACAAAGGTAAAAAAAAAGAAGGAGAAAAAAAGATATATTTACTGAAGCATTATTTATAATAGCCAAAATATGGAAATGACCCAAGTGTTCATCCATAGATGAATGAAGATGTGCTATATATACAGTGGAATATTAGTCAGCCATAAAAAAAAGAATGAGATCTTGCCATTTGCAACAACATGGATGGATCTAAGCCGTATAATGCTAAGTGAAATAAGTCAGTCATAGAAAGACAAATACCATATGATGTCACTCTGTGTAGAATATAAGAAACCAAACAAATAAACAAAGAAAATAGACAAAATAACAGACCCTTAAATATGGAGAACAAACTGGTGGTTGCCAGAGGGGAGGCGGTGGGAAAATGGATGAAATAGGTAAAATAAATAAATAAATAGATAGATAGATAAATAACAATATACTTATTATTATGAGCACTGAGTAATGTATGGAATACTGTATACCTGAAACTAATATAACACTGTATGTTAATTATAGAGGAAACAAATTTACCCTGAAAAGAATATGCTAAATAAAAGAAACCAGTTGCAAAAGACAACACATTATATATCCCCATTTATAGTAAATGTTCAGAATAGGCAACTCTTTAGAGACAGAAAGTAGACTAATGGTTGTCCAGGGCTTTGGAGATGGATGAAAAGTAACTGCTAATTGCACAGATTTCTATCTTTCTGCTGATGAAAACGTTCTGAGTTTAGATTGTGGTGATGGTTGTAGATTTTTGTGAATATTATATAAATAAAAAAGAAATCAATGTTAGGTTCTGTTCACATTGCAATTAAAGGCTGTTCTCAATACCAGCCTGAGGAAAACATGCAAAGGAGGCATGAATATTTTTCCAGCATTATTCTCAGTATCCCCTTTTGAATCCTTATCCTGGTCCTGACAGTCATTGTCATTCATAACCAGATAATTTTCTTGGAACTCATTTTATTAGTACTTCATGCTCAGTGAACTGTTAACAAAACCATGTGAGGACTCAGGCAGAATGTTTTATGCTAGTGTTTCCAAGATGTATTCCTCAGAACATTAGTTCAGCAGGTTGTTCCATGAAAAAGTGATTTCAAGATCAAATATGTTGGGGAAATACTGAGTTTAAAAAAAGGTAAAAAAAGGGGCACCTGGGTGGCTCAGTTGGTTAAGCGACTGCCTTCGGCTCAGGTCATGATCCTGGAGTCCCAGGATCGAGTCCCATATCGGGCTCCCTGCTCGGCAGGGAGTCTGCTTCTCCCTCTGACCCTCTTCCCTCTCGTGCTCTTTATCTCTCATTCTCTCTCTCTCAAATAAATAAATAAAATCTTTTAAAAAAAGGTAAAAAAACTGTGAGCATGTTTCTTTATTGAAAGACCTCTCAAAGGATTTATTATGCTAAGATACTTTGTGAATCTTGGTGGGGAATGGAAAGTGGGATATAATCTACAATATCTCCAAAATTATTTGGCTATGGGATCCCTTTTGACAGAGAATAACTTGAGGAACTAGGGTTCTAAATAAGGCAATTAGGGAAACACTTCCTCATTCTGGTCTTTCTTCCTAGAAACTAATTTCATTGAAGTCTTCATATCCTAACAGAATAAATATGTTATGGTGGGACTTTGGTCCCTGTGAAAGGCTGACAAGGAAGATGTTGCTATGGGGCAAGAGAATTTCCAAGTATTATTAGAATCACACCTTGAGCTTTTCCTGACGATTAACAAGGTTAGCTCTGGTATATAGCCTTCACCTGCAATTAAAAAAAAAAATGAACAAACAACAAGGAAACAAACAAAACCAAAAAGATGGATTAGAGAAGACACTAGGGGACAAAGGTCCACAGAGAAAAAGACAAAGATGCTGAAATTTAATGTCCTAGAAAACGATATTCTATTACACACTCTTACCAAAGATTCTTGATATATTCTGTAGGTATTTTCTCATCATACATGCCAACACACTAAAGTCTAGACTGGCATTCAAGAAAAGGAATCTGGAATTAATATTTCCTTGAGCCCATGTATTCAGATACATGAAATATGTGGATATTTATTCTTTCTTGTCTGGCACAGTAAAAGTGGCATTCCTTAACATCGGTTTTCACCATAGCATTGCAATCATGGGTTACAGCTTTAGACAGTAGGGATTTTGTTCATTGATATATTGTGTTACAAGCAATGTATTCCATTTAGCAGTCAAGTGAATTAATATTTTATTGTTTGCTGGAAAAATATCAAAAGGCTCTTGAGTCT
Source organism: Callorhinus ursinus (assembly GCF_003265705.2). NCBI lineage: Eukaryota > Metazoa > Chordata > Mammalia > Carnivora > Otariidae > Callorhinus > Callorhinus ursinus. Next base: position 8,314,179 of record NW_027397102.1, on the reverse strand, counting down.
ACAAACCTTCTCTATTTCCTAATGCTAATAAATTAATTTGAAAAATATTAAAGGAGAATAATGTCACCAAGATAATGATATAGGTCATTCCTGACATTGCTCTTCCTCAAGAAAAAGATACCATGACAGAATCCTAGAATATGGGGTGAACTAAAGCACTCTGCTGTACCTCAAAGATCAAGATAGACAGCATTAGAAAGGTAAATTGAGTGGGTACACAATAATCACATTGCCCTTTTCAAAGACAGTGGTGCACCGTGCAGAGGTCTCCCTTGAGCCCCTGGTTTCTCTAGTCAGAAAAGAGAACCCAGGGGGAACAACTAGCTTACCCCAGTATTTTGGGTCCCTTTGCAGGAGCCCCCACTCTGATCTCACACCATAGGGATTGTAGAAGAATTTGCAGGGCCCAGCCCCTAGAAATCTGACTCTGATAGAGAAGGGAGGAGGGTTTTGCAGCAAGCAGCACATAGATCTTGGAAGACCAAGTTCATATCTGCGATGCTCAAGTAGTAATCCCAACCAATGGATTTGCTCATCTTCAAAACCAAGCTAGGGGTGCACTCTGACTGGGGAACTAGGTGGAGTGCATACCTGTTTGATTAAGATTCTCAAATGAGGGGTTTTGCCAGCCTTAGTGCTCAATTTGCCCACACCCAAGTAAGATGCTGAGTCACAGCCCTACATCCTGTGGAGAGAGTCTTCCAGCCCATCTGACCAGAGGGGTTGGCAACAAACACTGGAAGCTGTGTGACCCAGTGGCACTTATGATGAGAAACAAAGAGGCAGAACTGATTACCCCCAATACAAGGACATGAAGACTTCCTGTGCTACCAACAGGCAGGATGATTAATTCATAGTCAATGATGGGAGAAGCTCCTGGCCCCTCCCAAATGGACAGACTGTTTGGGAAATTGAGAGTAATCTACAGTGGCCCCTCCCTCTTCTGTCCAAGCAAGGGAATTAAGACATAGCAGCACACATTGTGGGGAATGTCTTCTGGCACCATCTCAGCAGAAAGTCTAGTAAAAACACCTGAAAGCTGTGCAGCCCAGTAGCACTCAAGCCAAGAGAAAGGCAGAAAGAACTGACAGTCTGGGGATGCCTGGATGGCTCAGTTGTTTGGGTGTCTGACTTTGGCTTGGGACATGATCCTGGCATCCTGGGATCGAGTCCCACGTTGGGGGACTCCTTGCTCAGAGGGAGCCTGCTTCTCCTTCTGCCTGCTCTGCCTGCTGCTCCCCTGCTTGTGCTCTCTCTTTCTCTGACAAACACATAAATAAAATATTTGAAAAAAAAAGAAAAATAAATGAACAGTTTGCAGAGTAAAAACAGTAGCTGAGTTTGGCCAGGGAACTTGATGTGTGGGTTGACTTGAGTTAAGACAACAAAAATCTTTACCAGTTTTAGAGGGGCTTCTACCATTATGCCCAGGCAACAAATCTAATTTGTAGCCCTACTCATCACTGAATACAATCTTCAGCCCAGCCAACTAGGAGCATAACCAAAGCATATGGGAAGCTGCATGGATCATTTAAGAGCCCTATGTTCAGTGGCACTTGAACAGAGAAACAGCCTGTGGCTTCCCCCATATAGAGAGTAAAACTTATGGCCTCAGACCAGGGAATTCAGTGCACACTGAAGCCTCTTGTAAGCCCCTAAACAACAAGCTATACAGGCCTTGGGCCCTGGCCTGCTGCCCTGTGAAGCAAAGAAGCTAATTCATAATGCAATCTATTACTGAATATAGTACCCAGTTCTGGCCATCTAGTAAGCCTGACCAGAGAATTCAGGCAACCATGAAGGCCATCCTACAGCTTGACTTGGGTTGGGAACTAAGCCCCCAGTTCAGTCCAACTGTTCTCAGCTGGTGACATACCACAAATGCCTGTCCTCAGAACTCTATTGATATGCCCCAAAATAGATCATAATAGGATCCAGCTGCTCAAAAACATTACTATCAGACACATTCAGAAAATCAAACTGAACTGACTGGTAAAGAATTGTCCCTGCCAAAGCAAACTTGTAAAGTCTGAAATAGGAGCCCCATTACTCAAAATCACAGATACCAACATAAGGAATCAAGGATCATGAAAAGTCAGATAATCATGACATCATCAAAGTAAACTAATAAAAATCCAATCACTGACCATAAAAATATGGAGATCTATGAACTATAAGACAAAGAACTCAGTGCCTGGGTGGCTCAGTTCATTAAGCCTCTGCCTTCAGCTCAGGTCATGATCTCAGGATCCTGGGATCAAGTCCCACATCGGGCTCCCTGTTTTGCAGAGAGTCTGCTTCTCTCTCTCCCTCTGCTACTCTCTCTCTGTCAAATAAATGAATAAAATATTTTTTAAAAGTTTGTTAAAAAAAAAGAAGACAGAATTTAGAGTAATCCTCTTCAGGAATTTTAGTGAACTACAATGAAACACGAATAGACAACTAATTGAAATTAAGAAAACAATGCATAAACTAAAGGAAGTTTTATAAGGAAATAGCAACCATCAAAAATAACTACACAGAAATCCTACAGTTTAGGGGCACCTGGGTGGCTCAGTGTGTTGAGTGCCTGACTTTTGGTTTCATCTCTGGTCATGATCTCTTGGGTTGTGGAATCAAGCCCTGAGTCATCTGGCTTCCTGTGCTCAGTGATGAGTCTGCTTGAGAGTCTCTCTCTCTACCCCTCCCCCATCTGTGCCCTCTCTCTCTCTCCCCCCGAAAAAATAAGTAAATAAATCTTTTAAAAAAGCAAAAAGAAATCCTACAGTTGAAAAATACAATAACTGAATTAAAAAATTCAGTAGTTTCAAAGTAGATTTGGCCATGCAGAAGAATCAAAGACCTGAAGGATAAAACATTGGGATTTACCCAGTCAGAGGAACAAAACACTACATAAATAAATAAAATAAAGTGAAAAAAAGCATTATGGGGTATATGAAAATAAACAATAATTTGCATTATGGAAATTAGAGAGGGAGAACGATAAAAGAAAGGAATTAGAAAGTATATTTAAAGCAGCAATGGCTGAAAATTTCCTGAAGCTGAGGAAAGAAAAAGATATCCAGATCTATGAGACCCCTTCAAAGCATCCCAAATAGGTGGAACACAAATAGGGCTATGACAAGAAACATTATATTTAAATTGTCAAAAGTCAAAGACAAAGAAAGAATTCAAGAACAGAAAAAAACAAGAGAAAGAGAGAAATTACATAAAAGGGAAACTCCATAAGATTATCAGTGACTTTCTAAAACAAACAAACAAACAAAAAACTTCTCAGACTAGGAGAGAATGGGAAGATATTAAAAATATTGAAAGAGGGTGCCTGGGTGGCTCAGATGGTTAAGCGTCTGCCTTCAGTTCAGGTCATGATCCCAGAGTCCTGGGATCGGGTCCCACATCGGGCTCCCTGCTCCTTGGGAGCCTGCTTCTCCTTCTGCCTCTCTCTCTCTGTGTGTGTGTGTCTCTCATGAATAAATAAATAAAATCTTTAAAAAAATATTGAAAGAATATAACTGTCAACCAAGATTTCTATATCTGACAAGGCTGTCCTTCAGAAACAAAGGCAGAATACAGACTTCCCTTAACAACAAATCCTGAGGCAGTTTGTTACTTCCTGACCTACCCTATAAAAAATTGCTAAAGGAAATTTTTTGAGTGGAAGTAAAGAAACTAATTAACATCATAAAAACACTAAAAGGTGGAGTAAATCTCACTGAAAGGGTAACTTTATAGTCATTGTTAGATGTTGCATTATCATAATAGTGATGCATAACTCATTTAAACTCTAGTTTAAAATTTATAAATATGAAAGTAGCAAAAATAACCATACGTAAAATAGTCCGCTATTAGTTACACAATTTAAAAAACATGCAAATTCTGACAACAATATCCTAAAGTGTGAGGGAGAGGGAAGAAGTTAAAGTGTAAGGTATACAAATATTGTTGAAGTTATTACCAGTTTAAAATAAGGTGTTATGGAGCACCTGGGTGGCTCAGTTGTTAAGCGTCTGCCTTTGGCTCAGGTCATGATCCCAGGGTCCTGGGATTGAGCCCCACATCAGGCTCCCTGCTCAGCGGGAAGCCTGCTTCTCCATCTCCCACTCCCTCTGCTTGTGTTCCCTCTCCCGCTGTGTCTCTCTCTGTCAAATAAATAAATAAAATCTTAAAAAAATAAGGTGTTATAAGTTTAAGATATTTTATGTAAGCCTCATGGTAACTGCAAGGGAAGATCTTAGAGTAATTACACAAAAGAAAACAATAAAGAATTATAAGCATGCTGATATCAAAAGACATCAAAGCACACAGACAAGATCACAAGACAGCAGGATAAGAATCAGAAACACTGGATCTACAAAACAACCAGAAAACAAATAGTAAAATGGCAATAGTAACTCCTATCTAATAATAACTACTTTGAATGTAAAAAGATTAAATTATCCAATCAAAAGGCACAGAATGGCTTAATGGATTAAAAAAAAATCCATCAATATGTGCCTGCAAGAGACTCAATTTAGCCTTAAACACACACAGAGGCTAACAATGAAGAGATGGAAAATGATATTTCAAATTAATGGCAACCAAAAAAACAGGGATAGCTAAGCTTTTATCAGACAAAATAGATTTTCAAATAAAAATGATAAAAAGAGACAAAGGCATTATATAATGATAAAAGGATCAATACATTAAGAAGATACAATTGTAAATATTTATGTATACAACATTGGGGGTCCTAAATATATAGAGCAAAAACATAGCTAAAAGGGGGGGGAACAGCATGGTAAAACTCAGGGACTTTAGTGCCCAATTCTCAACAATGGATAGATTATCCAGACAGAGAATCAAAAAGGAAACAGATGATTGGAACAACAGTACAGACCAAATGGACCTGATATATACAAAATATTTTATACAACTTTAGAATACACATTCTGCTCAAGTGCACATTGAACATTTTCTATGTTAGGCCATTAAACAAATCTTAGCAAATTCAAGAAGACCAAACTCATACCAAGTATCTTCTCTGACTACAATGACAGGAAACTAGAAATCAATGACAAGAGGAAAACTGGAAAATTCATGAGTGCACAGAAATTAACACTCTCCCGAACAACCAATTGATCAAAGAAGAAATCCAAAGGGAAATAAAAAGTTTTCTTGAGACAAAAGAAATTGGAAACATGACATATCATAACTTATGTAATGGATCAAAGGCACTTGTAAGATGAAGCTCATTACAATAAACTCCTACATTAAGCAGCAATAAAGATCCTCAAATAAACAAACTAACTCTACTCCAAAATGAACTAGAAAAAGAATAACAAACTGAGCCCAAACTTAGCAGAAGAAAGGAAATAGTACATTTTAGAGCACATATAAATGAAATAAAAAATAGAAAAAAATAGGCAGTAACCACTTTGACATTGGCCACAGAAACTTCTTTCAAGAGACATCTCCAAAAGCTAGTGAAACAAAAGCAAAAATGAACTTTTGGGATTTCTTCAAGATAAAAAGCTTCTGCACAGCAAAGGAAACAGTCAGCAAAACAAAGAGGCAACCCACAGAATGGGAGAAGATATTTGCAAATGATACTACAGATAAAGGGCTGGTATCCAAGATCTATAAAGATCTTCTCAAACTCAACACCCAAAAAACAAATAATCAAGTCAAAAAATGGGCAGAAGGCATGAACTGACACTTCTCTGAAGAAGACATACAAATGGCTACCAGACACATGAAAAAATGTTCATCATCATTAGCCATCAGGGAAATTCAAATCAAAACCACATTGAGGGTGCCTGGGTGGCTCAGTTGGTTAAGCGACTGCCTTCAGCTCAGGTCATGATCCTGGAGTCCCAGGATCGAGTCCCGCATCGGACTCCCTTCTCAGCGGGGAGTCTGCTTCTCCCTCTGACCTTCCCCGCTCTCATGTACTCTCTCTCTCTCATTCTCTCTCTCAAATAAATAAATAAAAAATCTTTAAAAAAAAAAACCACATTGAGATACCACCTTACACCAGTTAGAATGGCAAAAATTGACAAGGCAAGAAACAACAAATGTTGGAGAGGTTGTGGAGAAAGAAGAATCCTTTTACACTGTTGGTGGGAATGCAAGTTGGTACAGCCACTTTGGAAAACAGTGTGGAGGTGCCTCAGAAAATTAAAAATAGAGCTACCCTATGACCCAGCAATTGCATTCCTGGGTATTTATCCCAAAGACACAGATGTAGTGAAAAGAAGGGCCATATGCACCCTAATGTTCATAGCAGCAATGTCCACAATAGCCAAACTGTGGAAGGAGCCAGGATGCCCTTCAACAGATGACTGGATAAAGAACATGTAGTCCATATATACCATGGAATATTACTCAGCCATCAGAAAGGATGAATACCCAACTTTTACATCAACATGGATGGGACTGGAGGAGATTATAGTAGGTGAAATAAGTCAAGCAGAGAAAGTCAATTATGATATGGTTTCACTTATTTGTGGAACATAAGGAATAGCATGGAAGACATTAGGAGAAGGAAGGGAAAAATGAATGGGGGGAAATCGGAGGGAGAGCTCAACCATTAGAGACCATGGACTCTGAGAAACAAACAGGGTTTTAGAGGGGAGGGAGGTGGGGTGATGGGTTAGCCTGGTGATGGGTATTAACGAGGGCATGTACTGCATGGAGCCCTGGGTGTTATATGAAAACAATGGATCATGGATCACCATATCAAAAACTAATGATGTATTATATGGTGACTAACATAACATAATAAAATTTAAAAAATAAATAAATAAAATAAAAAATAGAAAAAAAAATAGAAAAGATTAGTTGGTTCTTTGAAAATATAAACAAAATTGGCAAACCCTCAGCTATAATAATGAGGGGAAAAGATCCAAATCAACAAAATTAAAAATGAAAAAGGAGACTTTACAACTGATACCACAAAAATTCAAAGGATCATAAGAAGCTACTATGAACAACTACATGCCAGCAAACTAATCAACTTAAAAAAAAAGGACAAAAGAATTAGAAACAAAATTTACCAAGACAGAATCACAAAACAATATAAAATCTAAAGAGACAAGTTACTAGTAAGGACACTAAATAAGTAATCAAAAAACTCCCAATAAGGAAAAGCCCAGGATGACTTCCCTGGTGCATTTTCCCAAACATTTAAAGAAGAATTAACAATGGTTATCAAACTGTTTCAAAAATTAAAGAGGAAGGAATACTCCCAAACTAATTTTACCCAGACCTGCAGCATTCTGATACCAAAGCCAGTAAAGGATACTACCAGAAAAGAAAACTAAAACCAATATCCTTGATGACTATAGATGCAGAATTTATCAATAAAATACAAACTGAATTCAACAGAACATTAAAAGGATCATTCACCATGATCAAATGGGATTTATCCTGGGATACAAGGATTGTTCAACATACATAGATCAGTGCGATACATCATATTAAAAGAGTGAAAGAAAAGAATCATATTATTAATTCAATAGATACAGAAAAATCAACGAGCAAAATTCAACATCCATTCATAATAAAAACATCTAACAAATTAGGTAGGCATAGAAGGAATGTATCTCAACATAATAAAGACCATATAATGAAAAACCCACATACTCAATGGTGAAAGAATGAAGCTTTTCCTCTAAGATCAAGAATGATACAATAATGTCCACTCTCACCACTTTTATTCAACTAGCTAAAGCAATCTGGCAAGAAAAAAAATTTAAAAAGTTATCAGCATATGATTTCACTCATATATGGAATTTAAGAAACAAAACAAGCAAAGGGACAAAAAAAGGGAGAGTAGCAAACCAAGAAACAGACTCTTAACTATAGAGACTAAACTGATGGTTGCCAGATGGGAAGTGTGTTGGGGGATAGGTTAAACAGGTGATGGAGATTAAAGGGTGCACTTATTGTGATGAACATTAGGTGTTTTATGGAAGTGTTGAATCACTATATTGTAGAACTGAAACTTAAATTACACTGTATGTTAACTAGCTGGAATTTAAATAAAAACTTTTTAAAAAGTTATTAGAATTGGAAAGAAGTAGAATAGTCCCTATTTGCAGATGCCATTACTTTATATATACAAAATCCTAAAGAATCCTAAATAATCAACCAAAAAATTTGTTAACTCTAATCAATAAATTCAGTAAAGTTGCAAGATGCAACAGAAATCAGTAGTGTTTCTATACACTAACAATGAAATTTCCGAAAAAAATAAAGACATCAATCCCAATTATAGTAGCATAGAAAACAATAAATTCTTAGGAATAACTTAAATTAAAAAGGTAATAGAGCTCTATGCTAAAAATTACAAATTACTGATGAAAGAAATTGAAGACACAAATAAACGGAAAGTTATCTGTGTACATAAATTGGAAGAATTAATATTGTTAAAATGCTAATACCACTGGAAACCATATACAGATTCAATGCAATTTCTATCAAAATTCCAATAGCCTGGGCGCCTGGGTGGCTCAGTCGTTAAGCGTCTGCCTTCGGCTCAGGTCATGATCCCAGTGTCCTGGGATCGAGTCCCACATCGGGCTCCCTGCTCAGTGGGAAGCCTGCTCTCCCTCTCCCTCTCCCACTCCCGCTGCTTGTGTTCTTGCTCTCACTGTCTCTGTCTCTGTCAAATAAATAAATAAATAAAATAAAATCTTAAAAAAAAAAAAAAACAAAATTCCAATAGCCTTTATACAGAAGTAGAAAAAAAGCCCTTAAAATTTACATAGAATGACAAAAGACCCCAAAATGGTCAAAGAAATTCTGAGACAGAAAAACAAAGTAGGATGTATTACACTTTCTGTTTGCAAGTTACACCATAAAACTATAGTCATCAAAACAGTAGGGTGCTGGCATAAAAACAGAAAAAAAATAGACCAATGGAACAGAATCACAAGCATAAAAATAAACCTAACCATATATGGTCAACTAATGTTTGAAAATGGAGCCAAAAATAGTTAAAGGAGAAAATATGGTCGTTTCAATGAATGGTGCTAGGATATTTTGATATTTGCAAGTAAGAAAACAAAACTGGACCCATCTTACACCATTCACAAAAATTAACTAAACATGGGTCAAAGATTAAGTGTAAGATCTGAAACCACAAAACTCTTAAAGAAAACATAGAAAAAAATCGTGTTATGGGTCTTAGTAATATTTTTTGATATGACACATAAAATACAAGGAAAAAAAACAGGACTACATTGAACTAAAATGTTTTTGTCCAGCAAAAGAAACCATCAACAAAGTGAAAAGATAACTTACAAAATGAGCTAAATAATATTTGCAAACCATATAGCTGATATGGGGTTAATATCCAAGACATATAAGAAGCTCATACAACTGAATAGCAAAAACACAAATAACCCAATTAAAAAATGGGCAAAAGACTTGAGTAGACATTTCTTCAAAGAAGATATTTTAAAAAATTGGTGCATTAAAAGATGCTCAACATCAGTAGTCATTAGAAGAATGTAAATTAAAACCACCGTGAGATATCACCTCATCACGGCCTATCCACATTATCTAGAAGAGCTACCAAATGCTGGCATGGATGTGGAAAAAAAGGGAGCTCTTGTGCCCTGGTGGTGGGGTTGTAAATTGGCACAGCCACTATGGAAAAAAAAAAAGGTATGGAGGGTCCTCAAAAAATTTAAAAATAGACTACCATATGATCCTGCAATTCCACTCCTAGGAATACATCCAAACGAAATGAAGGCAGTAACTTGAAAAAATATTTGCTCCCACATGTTCATAGCAACATTATTTATAAAGCTAAGACATGGAACCCAAGAGTCCAGTGATGGATGAATGGATAAAGAAGTTGTGGTATGTATATATAGAATGGGATATTATTCAGACATAAAAAGGGTGAAGAAATCCTATCATTTGTAACAACATGGATGGACCTTGAAATCATTATGCTAAGTCAACTAAGTAAGACAGAAAGACAAATACTGTATGATCTCAGTTGTATGCGGAATCAAAACAAAACAAAATAGGAGAAGAGATCAGACTCGTGGTTATCAGAGGCAGGGTTGGGAAAGGGGAAACTGGAGGAAGATGGTTCAAAAAGTACAATCTTCCAGTTATAAGATATATAACTACTAGGGACGTAATGCATAACATACTTCCTATAGCTAAAATGCTTTATAGTAAATAGGAAAGTTATCAAGAGAGTAAATTCTCATAGTGTTTATCCCAAGGAAAATATTCCTTTTTCTTTGATTTTCTTCTTTCTGTCTTTTCTTTTTGTTTTGTATTGATATGAGAAGATAGATGTAGGTCATCCTATTGTAATCATTGCACAATATTTGTATATCAAACCATCATGCTGTATTAAACTAATGTATGTCAATTATTTCTGAAAAACCTGGAAAAATAGAAACATTAAAACATTAATATCTTTGGGGTGCCTGGGTGGCTCAGTTGGTTAAGCGACTGCCTTCGGCTCAGATCATGATCCCAGGGTCCTGGGATCAAGCCCCGCATCAGCAGGGAGCCTGCTTCTCCCTCTCCCTCTGCCGCTCCCACTGCTTGTGCTCTCCTGCTCTCTTTCTGTCAAATAAATAAAAATAAAATCTTTAAAAAAATCATTAAAATCTTTAAAATTAAGATTCCTCCTTTGACTTACTTTGTTGCATACATTTTATATAGAGCCTAGAAAAAACTATGCACCATCTATAATATATTTATGTGGTCTGATCACTTTTTGTATAGATCCACTCAGTTGCTTGTCTTTGCTTTAATTTTATTATCTTTTTCTCTTTCAGAAACATGCATAAGAAAAATAAATTAAATGCCTTAAAGAAGACCAGCCTTTACAAAGGAAGTGGTGACAGTCTGTCCACAACCTAATGAATACAAACACACACACACACACACACACACACACACACACACACAAAACCAACCAAACAAACAAAAAACACTCATAGTATTCCCTGGTGTGCTTTCTGACTTCAAAGGCTTTCAATGAGTTTGGGCATTAAAGGAGAAACTGGCTAAATGCTCAAAAATCTGTGTCCTCTTCCTTGGCACAGGAAGACTGTGTCCCTCTGACTCCCCTACAGTTAGGCTGAGGCAATGTTACCAATATCTGGCTTATAAAATGTCCCTTCCAATAATCAGAATGGGTGGAGCTATGAGATGGAAAAAAGGTCTTGGAGGCAAAGCTTGAAAGAGCACCTAATAAGAGAGCTTCCACATCTGATGTGAGGGAAAAATTGTTATATAAAGTTACTTAGATTGGGGGGTTTGATTGTTACCACATCTAGTACTTAACTAGGACATCACTTTAATTGAAAAAGACCCAACCAAAAACTGAGGCTAAGATGACTTTCCAAGTCTGAAATTTTGTTGGGTGACTGCCACTACTTGCACTTTAGTAGGGCACATCCATTGGATCTGAACCATGGCATAGTTAATATCATGGATATTTGTGTGTAGACAAACTCAGAGCTTTTAGAATTTGTTTAAAACTCACTGTATCAATCACACAGGGTTCTCTAGAGGAGATTTATACACAAAGACCCATTTATATATAATATACAGGATATATATAGGATATTAGGATACATATTGTGGGTATGTATACATATACACAATATATCTGTGTCTATCTCATATATATATATATATTGAGAGATAGGTGCAGAGATAAACAAAGATAGAGAGACATTGATATCAAGGAATTGGTTCACATAATTGAAGAGATTGACAGGTTTGAAATTTGTAGGGCTAGCAAGCTGACTGGAAACTCAAACATTAGTTGATGCTGCATACTTAAGGTATAATTTCTTTTTTGGAAATCCTCTCATGTTGTTAAGGCCTTTCAACTGAGTAGATGTGGCCCATCCACATTATCTAGGGTAATCTCTTTAACCTAAGGTAAACTGATTGTACATGTTAACCATATTACAAAATAACTTTATAACAACACATAGTTTAGTGTTTAATTATACAATTGGATAGTATAGCCCCTTAACAATTTGACACATAAAACTAATCATCACACTTCCGAACAACTTGATTTTTCTTCAATGTCTGAGTTTGTAGCCTTCTTTAAACATTTTTAAGTGTTATTTATTTTATTATAGGAGGTACAGCTACAGGAATAATCATAGGGTGATGTCCAAGATGTGGAACTTTAAAACTTATTCCTTCATGCTCTTTTCTAAAACACACCCATCTAGGGAGGAGAAGGAGACTTGGATTTCATCTGGTCTCAGGAATTCAGCTGAATACGGATCAAACCATTCTGAACACCTACAAACTCAACAGGAGATCAAAGAAAAGAATAACAACAACTCTCTGAACAGAAAAGCGACCACTTACTGGAAGGTAGGACATGCGGAGAAGTGAATCCGAGGCAATATTCAGGAGGATAGAGGGCGGGGGAGAGGGCCTCCATAGGCCACTTCTGGCAAGTGATAGAGCTGCGGAGCACAAAATTAGAACTTTTAGAAGTTGGCTCCGCTGAGGGACGTCGCTCCACTGGCTAAGCGGGGGGTGGAACCCTCGAGGGACAATGTGGTCTCAGGACCCTCGGGGTCACAGAAAGACCAGGGGTGCCTGAGTGCAGCAGAGCTCCCAGGTTTCGGAGCAAGGAAGCTGGCTGCAGAGACGGAACCGAGGCGAGGGCTCTCAGCTCAGGGTTGCCATGAACCGTGATCCGTGGCACAGTTGGGCCACTGCTCCTCCAGCAGGGACCCAACAAGCAGCAGAGCCGGGGAGACTCCCCTTCCTCCCCCAGGAGGAGTGGCGCAGGACCGCACGACAGGGTGCGCTGGGTGTGGAGTCGGGTGCCAGAGATAGAAACACTCGGTCACAGACCGGGTGAGCACAGAGTGCAGCCGGAGACCGGGGAGACGGGAGTGACTGACTGCTTTTCTCTGGGGGTGCAGTGAGGAGCAGGGCCTCGAATTCTTGGCTCCTCTGGGTGGAGATTGGGAGGCCACCATTTTTACTCTCGTCCTCCAAAGCTGTACCAAGAGCTTGCAGGGAACAAAAGCTCCCGAGAGCAAACCCGAGCAGATTGCTTAGCCCGGACCGACAAGGGCGGGGCAATTCCGCCTCCGGCAAAGACATTTGGGAACCACAGCAACAGGCCCCTACCCCAGAAGATCAGCATGAACAGCCAGCCAAAACCAAGTTTAGGGATCAATGAGAACAGGAGAACTCCAGCACTAGAAATACTGCACATAGAATTCACGGCTTTTTTTACCATGATTCATTAGTCTTTCAAAGTTAACTTTTTTAACTGTTTTTTTTTAATTTTTCTTTTTCCCTTTTTCAACCAACATCTTATCAATCCCTTTTTTTTTAATTTTTTTATTGTTATGTTAATCACCATATATTACATCATTAGTTTTTGATGCAGTGTTCCATGATTCATTGTTTGTTCATAATACCCAGTGCACCATGCAAAACGTGCCCTCCTCAATACCCATCACCAGGCTAACCCATCCCCCCACCCCCCTACCCTCTAGAACCCTCAGTTTGTTTTTCAGAGTCCATCATCTCTCATGGTTCGTCTCCCCCTCTGACATACTCCCCTTTTCTTCCTCTCCTGTTATCTTCTTCTTTTCCTTTTTTCTTAAAATATGTTGCGTTATTTGTTTCAGAAGTACAGATCTGTGATTCAACAGTCTTGCACAATTCACAGCGCTCACCGTAGCACATACCCTCCCCAATGTCTATCACCCAGCCATCCCATCCCTCCCACCCCCAACCACTCCAGTAACACTCAGTTTGTTTCCTGAGATTAAGAATTCCTCATATCAGTGAGGTCATGTGATACATGTCTTTCTCTGATTGACTTATTTCACTCAGCATAACACCCTCCAGTTCCATCCACGTCGTTGCAAATGGCAAGATCTCATTCCTTTTGATGGCTGCATAATATTCCATTGTGTATATATACCACATCTTCTTTATCCATTCATCTGTCGATGGGCATCTTGGCTCTTTCCACAGTTTGGCTATTGTGGACATTGCTGCTATAAACATTGGGGTACACGTACCCCTTCGGGTCCCTACATTTGTATCTTTGTGGTAAATACCCAGTAGTGCAATTGCTGGATCGAACGGTAGCTCTAAT